>NC_029793.2:80401626-80449069 GCF_000816755.2 Arachis ipaensis | reverse complement strand
TTTCTAATGGAGGCTCTAGTTTCCTGCATAAAGCTCCTCATCATCTCCCAATTAGAATTTTCTTGGGATTTAGAGTTTGCCTGCTGAGATGGTTGTTGTTGCTGAGACTGAAATCGGCAGTTATTGTAATTGTTCTGTTGAAAGTCGCCCTGAGAATTATTGTTGATATTCTGAGGTTTCTGAGGTTGTTCCCTCCACCTAAAATTTAGGTGATTCCTCCACCCCTAATTGTATGTCTTAGAATAAGGATCGTTGTTGGGATTTCTCGGACCACTCCCCATGTAATTGACCTGTTCAGAAGAGGATTGAGCATAATCATAATTATCATTTTGCACAAAGTTACTTGCCATGTCATAGGAGACCTCTGGAGGTGAATTTCGGGTGTTGATAGCTAAGGCTTGCATCCCACCCATCTGTTGAGTAAGTAGATTTATTTGCTGAGACATAAGCTTGTTCTGAGCAAGAAGGGCATTAACAGCTTCCACTTCCAACACGCCTCTCTTCTGAGAGGTCTCAGAGTTCACAGGATTCCTGTTAGATGAGTATAAATATTGGTTACTAGCAACCAATTCAATAAGCTCAATAGTCTCCTCTGGTGTCTTCTTCTTGTGCAATGAACCACCTGTAGAGGTATCTAAACTCATCTTGGACATCTCACCCAAACTTTCATAAAAGATATCTAGTTGGGTCGATTTGGAGAACATGTCCGGAGGGCATTTCCTAGTCAGTAGCTTGTATCTCTCCCAAGCTTCATAAAGAGTTTCACCCTCCTTCTGCCTGAAAGTCTGAACCTCCAACCTAAGCTTAGTCAGCTTCTTTGGTGGGAAAAATTTAGTAAGAAACTCTGTAACAACCTTTTCCCAAGTATTCAGACTCTCCTTTGGTTGGGAATCTAGCCATAGCTTTGCTTTATCCCTCAGAGCAAACAGGAAGAGCATGAGTCTGTACACCTCTGGGTTCACTCCATTTGTCTTCACAGTATCACAAATTTGTAGAAAATCAGATATAAACTGATTTGGATCTTCATGAGGAAGTCCATGGTATTGGTAGTTTTGTTGCACCAGGGTGACCAGTTGTGGCTTCAACTCAAAGTTGTTTGCAGCTATAGGAGGCACCACAATACTTTTTCCAGAAAGATCCGCAGTAGGGGCAGAATAAGAGCCAAGCACTCTCCTTTGTTGATCATCCCCATTCGAATTTGTCACATTGGCATTAACAACATTATTATTATCCATAGTGGACTCCACAGCCCTGCAAAGTCTTGCTTGTTGTAAACGTCGCTTAGTAGTCCTTTCAGGTTCTGGATCAAAGTATAACAGAGGTTCCTTGTTTTTGTTCCTGCGCATAAACAAACAAGAAACACAAAAAGATGGGATTCTCTATGTCAGAGTATAGAGAAGTTCTAGTGAGGTATCCTGTGTAAAATAATAAAATAAAAATACTAAATAAAATAAATAAATAAATTTCAAAAATAATAGCTAAAATGAAACAGAAATTTTCGACAATTAACAGGAAAAATAAATAAGAAAATTAAAATAAAATTAACTAGGTGACACCAAACATAAATTCAGAAATTAAGGAAAAATATTAGTGCTATTAAAAAATTTTTTTTCGAAAATAATAAACAAAATTTAATTAAAATTAAAACTAAAACGCCTAATCTAAGCAATCAAACAACTGATAGTTGTTAATCACTATCAATCCCCGGCAACGGCGCCAAAAACTTGGTGCGGAATTTATAACCCACAAACTAACCGGCAAGTGCACCGGGTCTTACCAAGTAATACCTCAAGTGAGTGAGGGTCGATCCCACGAGGATTGATGGATTAAGCAACAATAATTGAGTGATAGGCTTAGTCAAGCAAACAGAAAATGGAGTTTGAGAATCCAAGAGCATTAAACAGTAATTTAAGAGTTTGAAGACAGGCAGGTGAATAGGTTGGGAATAAAATATAAAGAAAGCAGTTCAGGTTTCAGAGTTATCTATTTTTCCGGATTAACTTTTCTTACTAACTATTTTAATCATGCAAGATTTAATTCATGGAAAACTATATGTGACTAGACCCTAATTCCTTAGACCTTTCTAGTCTCCTCTAAAATTTATCAACCGCCAATTCCTTGGTCACTTAATTCCAATTAGAGGGTGAAATTCAATTATTCTAGTTTATATGCCACAGAAATCCTAATTATCCAAAAATAAAAGGATTATATGTCACGTATCCCGTTAAATCCAGATAATTAAAATTTAGGAGAATATGTTTTCAAGCTATTCTTCAAGTAAAGAGCTTTTCCAAGTTATACAAGACTCAATTAGAAAGAGGGTCATACTTCCGTTCCACCCAAATTCATAAGATAAAGAGAGAAAACAATTCTTAAATTATAAATCCATACATGAATTAAAATAGAAAAAGCAATAAAATCAATCCATACAAATAGACAGAGCTCCTAACCTTAACAATGGAGGATTAGTTGCTCATGGTTCAGAGTAAAATAAGGATTGTGAATTGGAATGGAATAATGTTGAGTTGGAACCCCCTGTTAGAATCCCTTTTTATATCTAATCCTAATTAATTTAAAATCTATCTTCTAAAACTAAAATAATATCTTTTCCTAAAAATAATATTTGAATTTTAAATTAGAATTAATTAACAAGTCTTCAGTTGATGGGTGGGGACCACTTATTTCCTTCACTCTGCAGCCTCTGATCTGTGCTTTTTGGGCTAAAAACTGGGTCAAAACTTGGCCTAAAATCGCCCCCAGCGTTTTCTGCGATTTTTGCATGTCACGCATGTCACGCGTACACGTCAGTCACGCGTTCGCGTCAATGGCCTTTTTCGCGTGTCACGCGTACGCGTCAGGTACGCGCACGCGTTGCTGAGAAGATTCGCTTTTCACGTGTACACGTCAAGTACTCGCACGCGTCGCCATAAATAGCTCCAAATCACGCGTACGCGTCAGGCACGCACACGCGTAGCTCCTCGCTGGTCAGCTCCTTGGTTTCTTTTCTTTCTCTGCAGAAACTCCATCAAATCCATCCGAATGCTACCTAAAATAAGCAGAATTTCACAAAACTGAAAGTAGCATCCATAATGGCTAAAAGATAATTAATTCTTGATAAAACTTAACAAATTAAATGCAAATTCACTAGGAAAAGATAAGAAAGATGCTCACGTATCACGTCACTAGCTTGACGGTTAGCTCCTTATGGAGGTGAGTATGGGCTCAGATTTTCGCCCCTTACAGTGAATTTTCTTCTTGTCTTCTCATGAATAAGCTCCACATGATCTAGAGACAAGACACGACTCACTGTATGTGGTAGGGTTGGTTTCTGGGTGAAGACAATTCTCATACCAGGTGAGAGGCCTTCAGTACCTTTGTGCTTAGAGCTTGTTGATGGCTGCCCAACACCAAACTTAGAATTGATGTTTGGGGGCTCTTCAAAGCTCTGCACAGAAAGAGAAGATTGGAACATTAGGTGTTGCATCACTGTCTCTTTCTTATCTGAGGGAGAATAGGGATTGGACATCTTGAACAAGATGTAGTCCTCTCCTAGTTGAAAAACCATTTCTCCCTTTGCCACATTAATCATGGCATTTGCAGTAGCTAGGAAAGGTTTTCCTAGGATGATAGAATCATCCTCATACTCTCCTATGTCCAAGACTATAAAGTTTGCAGGGATATAGTGGTCTTCAACCTTCACCAAGACATCCTCTACTAAGCCATATGGCTTCTTTATTGACTTGTTTGTCATCTCTAGTGAGATGTTTGCAGCTTGTACCTCAAAGATTCCCAGCTTCTCCATTACAGAGAGTGGCATGAGGTTTATTCTAGACTCTAGGTCACACAGAGCCTTTGATGAAGACATGATTATTGTCGATCCAAAATTTCACAAAATATAGGTTTGTTGCAAGCATAGCCTAGACCAACAAGCAATCCTCTCAAATTAAAGTTTAGAATTTTCTAATACAAAACAATTAAACCGAGAGTAATGAAACCTCGGGTCGTTATCCCTAGGAATGCAATTGAAGTGTCACGCTTTCGGTTGTGAGGAAAAGGGGTTTTGCAATCAAAGAACGAAAGATTAAAAGAACTAAGATATTGAAGAACTAAGAAATGATCAAAATTGAAGTTAATGTAAGTAAAAAAGGGAAACAAGATCAAAACTTAGTGAAAATGCTAGAAATGCATAAAGAGCCTTGACTTGGGAATGAGAATCCAAGGAATACTATCATCGCCATAACCACAACTATGGTAATTATAATGAGTCAATCTCGCTTAGTTAACTCCTAACATCGAGGAGTAAGTTTAGCAAGTATAATTGACTTTGATCCATAAGTCCTAGATAACTTACCAAATTAATTGGTAAAAAGCTAGCTTCAATGGAAACAAGAGTCAACTAACTACCCAAGAATTACCATTAAATGTTAGACACTATGACTCTAGTATCCTAGGAACTCAAACCCCAAGGCAAGGTGTGAAAATCTACTCAAAATTACAAACACTTGGTGGGCACAAAACCAAAATATGAGAATTTGCAAAGGAAAATGGAAACTATAACAAAACTATTCAAGATTCCAACTATAAACAAGCAATCAAGCATATGTAAAGCATAAAACATGAAATTCAACAATAAAAACTTCAAGAACTCAAAATTGCAAATATTAACAAAATACTTGAACCAAAGAGAAAATAAAAACAAAGATGATATAATTAAAGAGGAAATTGAGAGTACTTACAATTAAAGAAGTAAAATCCAAGATCAAACTTGCTATAAAATGCTACAATCAAAACCCTAGGAGAGAATTTTGCTATCTACACTACTCCTACTCCTAAGGATGCCTTCTAAACTAAGGAAAAACTAAAACTAAAACCTAAGGCAAGCTAATAATAACTAATGCCCCCTTCATATGTGTTAATATCCCCTTCATATAGCACTCCCATTCAGCATCAAGCCTTCCAAAATTGGGCCAAAAGCCCCGAAAAATCACGGATCACGTGTTTCATTAATGAAACCACGTGCAGGGACCTGTACGTACGCACAGAGGGTTGTGCGCATGCACACATACTAATTCCTTCTTGTGCACACACACACTTGACTGTGTGCTTCCTCCTTGTTTTCTTCATGTGCTCTCCCTTTGTACATGCTTCCTTCCACTTTTGCTAGCCAATCTTGCCTCTAGGGCCTGAAATCACTCAACAAATATTTCACGGTATCGAATGGCATAAAAGTGGAATTAAAATCACTAATTTAAGCACAAAAACACATGTTTTCACATTTAGGATCAATTTAGGGAGAAAACACAAAAGTATGCTATTTAAGTGAATAAGTGTGAATTTATGTGATGAAATCCATTCAAATCAAGCCAAAATATCTCATCAAATATGGACTCATCAATTCTCCCACACTTAAACAATAGCATGTCCTCATGCTAAACCAAACAAGGAGAGTAATCAAAGGGATAACCAACTTATTGAATGCAACTATCTATATGCATACAAGTATACTATATACTATCTATATCTATCTATCTATCTATAGTTTCCTATTGAGTTGGTGAAATCAAATAATCAAATTTCCAAGCAAGATTATAGACATGTAGGGCTAACTAAAGAAGTAATTCAGTGCAATCAAAATCTAGGGAATTGATTCAAGTTTCAAAATGAAGCAACTTGCAAGAATACATGATAAGAAGGTGGAGACATAGAATTGAGTAATCGAACCCTCACTAGGAGTGTATGCACTCTAAGCGCTCGGTGTTTAGGATTTAATCACTCAAGTCTCCTCTAATCATGTTTTCAAGGATTTGCTTTTCATCTAAGAATCAACAACCATGTGATGCATTAATGCAATTATCATGAGGACTTATTAGGATTGTAATGGGGTTAGGGCTAAGGTAGGATAAATATGGCTAAGTGGACTAAATCGAATTGAGTCCTTGATTACGTTAGGTATCCAACTCAACCTTTATCAATCCAATAATAAAAATATGCAATCCTTACCTTCCCATTCTCACTTTTTTTCCAACATTCATGTATGGTCCTTCATTCACATCACATATGCATTCTTTATCTGTTTTTTTTTCTCTTTGGGGTAACCTTTGTCCCCTTTTGATTTTTTTATTTTTTTTCAATCAAAATAAATGCATATGGTTTAGTAGTTCATACATGAATGCACCCATTTTCCAAAATTTTCAATGAAGATCCAAAATAGAAATTTTTTCTACCAATGCTTCCCAAAATTCTCCCACAGTTAAATGAAACACACTTTTCAACCTAAGCTAATTAAGGATACAAATTAAGGTAAATCATGATTTTTTGCTTAAGGTTGTAATGTGGTCAAGTTAAAAACAATGTGGGTCAATAAGGCTCAAAGGGGTTAACAATGGTAGATGCAAGGATAAGGCTATGTGGGTGAGTGAGTTTAATTCAAAAATGGCCTCAATCATGTTCAATGCATTCAAACATCAAACATTGGAAATAAAGAATCAAGCAAAACCAAGATTAC
Source organism: Arachis ipaensis (assembly GCF_000816755.2). Classification (NCBI taxonomy): domain Eukaryota; kingdom Viridiplantae; phylum Streptophyta; class Magnoliopsida; order Fabales; family Fabaceae; genus Arachis; species Arachis ipaensis. The sequence continues at coordinate 80,442,564 of NC_029793.2, read as the reverse complement.
AATCATAGAAGGAGAAAAGTACACTATGAACAAAATTGTGGTTGGAATGTGTAACTACTCAATATAAGCTCAAAAACTCACAAGGTATTTTATTCTTTTCTCTTCTATGCTCCATAAAAATCATTCAAGCAAGTTTAAAAACAATTTTCTAAATCAATTCAATAGAATGCCCTCAAAACAAAATTCTTGAAAATCTTTGTTGTTTTTCACCAAAATTATTTCCTATATGTATGTGTGTATGTTGTGATGGATGCAAATTTTTCAAAATTCTTAGTTCTTTTCCTAATTTTCAATATCCAAAAATTAACATGAACAATTAGGAACAAAATTGAACTAGGTATATGCTATTCACATCATCCAACCGTAACCAAAATCTATATTATATATCAAGTAAAATAAAGTGCAATATATATATATATACTAAAATGAAAATGCAATACTAAAGACAAACTAGAAGCAACTAACATATATACAAATGATCAAAACAAAAGTATATAGCATAAGACATATATGAAAATGCAATACTAAAGATAACTAGAAGCAAACTAATATATATATATACAACTACTAAAATACTAGTATGTGGCTTAAGATAAAGTATTGTAAATATCTACAAAAGCATAATAAAAACTAAAGTAAACTAAATTAAGAGTGTTCAAGAGAGAATTTTACACCCAAAAAATTGTAGATCCTCCACCACACTTAAATCATGCACAGTCCTCCGTGCCAAAAATCGGACCAGGGGTGGCTAACTCTGAGAAGCTCCACCGTCTGGCGGTGGTGGGTGCTATAGCCGATGATATATAATGATCACACGGGGTCGGCTCTGTGGTGGTCTTAGCGGCCGGCTCCTAAACGGCCTGGTCAGCTGCCTCTGCTTTCTGCTCGGCTGCCTCCTCAGCTCTCTCCTCTGCTATCGGCTCCGTCTCAGGCTCGGGCTCTGGCTCTGGTGTAGTTACCGGAGGTGGACCGGGGTCTCTACCCTCTAGCTTGGCTGCCAACTACTAAAAACAGTGCTCACTACAATGCTCGTTTCGGTGGAGTTCCTGAAGGATGTCCTGGGGCAGCTCATAAGTGGTCCAAGAGGTAGTGCAGGAACTGAAGGTGCAGAAAGTGCTGAGGGTGCGAATGATGATGGTGGCTCTGTAGTCTTCCTCTTCTTCTGTGGTGGTCTATCATACTCTCCGTATGGCAGAAATGGCTGGGTGCAGATATATACAGACGTCCGGTCTTCTGGTCGCCTCTCCACCCCAGATAAAGTGGCCAAACGGGTGATCATCGATGGGAAGGGGACGTTGTACTTCTGCTGTTGGTTCACCTTCCACATCAACTCTCTGATAAGGGGAAAAACAGATATCCTCTTCCCCTCCAGAATGTCCCAAAGTAGTACTACCACACAGACCCGAATGTGTGTAGCATGTGTGCTCGGTAAAATATAATCAGCAATGATCTGCTTCCAGATCCTCGCCTACAGGTGTAAGTGAGCACATGTAATGTTTTGTGGAACCGCGTTCTCCCCTCTGCTGTATTCCCAATGGGCCTCAGGCAGCCCAATCCTCTTCAGAACCGCGTCCAAGGAAAGCTTTCCTGTAGTCAAGTCCACCACTATCTTCGGGTAAGCATCGCGGCTCGGAGGAATATGCGAAATCTGCAAGAGGGCCTCTAAAGCATGGTCGGAGATGTCTAAGGTGACACCCCTCAGAAAAATAGTTGTGGCCTCTCTCTTCAGCAAATTTTCATAGAATTCTTTGACCTGGTGTTCATTGATATCCACTGGGTCAAATTCTACGAATTTTCACTGGTAGAAATTGAGTCGGTTATGTATTAGTTCTGCATATTTTTTCGGTATGCTGAGCTTTCTATCATAGTGGAAGGCTTTCTTTTCGAATTTCTTATACTGCTCATGGGCTTCCTCAGTAATAAAAGTGTCCGGCTGAGTGCTCGGACGTGCAGGAGGAGGAGCCAAAGGGTTGGCTTTCTCCTTACCCTTGCGACGCATCCTAAAAAAGAACAAAAACAGAATACAATTTAGGAGAAACAGATAAAATCACAAAAGCAAAGAGGAAATAGTCAAACAATGCAAATTAGAGCCAATATAGTAAACAGACACTCAATTAAGGAAAATATTTTTTAAAGAAGTGATATGCTCAACAGAAAAAGTAGTTTTCCACAATCAAGAAACCTAAGTAACAATTAAAGGGAATGAACAATAATTACATCACAAATAACTTAGGTATAGCAATGGAAGTGAATTAAGTCAAGACATGGTTATTGCCTAATTGTACCTTGAAGGTGTAATATTGCATAAAAATTAACTCAAAGGCAACAACCAATTCAACACTAAGGGAGCTTGCTCATCCATGTCAAGAAGTAGGAAATGATCACATAACTAAACCCTTTGTTCAAAAGCAATACTTGACCAAAATCAGATTGTATTGCTCAAAAAGAATTTCAAAGAACAAGTTATTGTGTATGATCATTTATGTTCAAGAATACATGAGTAAGCAACTCAGTCAATTTACTAAACAAAACATGGTATGCACTGCTGCAAAATTCACCAAACAAATTATTACAGCTGCAAAATTCAAGTCAATTTGGTGGTTCAAGCAAAAGTAACACTAAGTGCATATTCAAAATTCAGTCTTAATCATCATCAAAAACTACATAAAACTGCACAATTGTGAATTAAAATGCCCAATGAAAACAAAATTCAAAGCTCATCATGATCAGACACAAGATTTAAACCAAAAATATTCATTCAGGTAATTCATCAAGCATGTGGTGTGTAGAATGTAAAAGCAGTGTATTTCAGTTCAATCTAAGCAACATTCAACCCAGAAAATTCAATCAGCAATCATTCAATCCAGAAACACAAGTTTTAACTAACCTAAGCCTAACCAAATCACTAAAACAGAATTAAAATGCAATAAAAAATTAACTAAATAAAAGAACTGGGATGTGGTGCACGAAATCGTGATCGTTCATTCCTTGGTAACGGCGCCAAAAACTTAATACACACGTTCATAATCTTAGTTCTTTTTCACAACTTCGCACAACTAACTAGCAAGTGCACTGGGTCGTCCAAGTAATAAACCTTACGTGAGTAAGGGTCGATCCCACGGAGATTGTCAGCTTGAAGCAAGCTATGGTCATCTTGCAAAACTCAGTCAGGCAGATTTAAATGGTTATGGTGAATTGATAGTTAAAATATAAGTAAAATATAAAATAGGATAGAGATACTTATGTAATTCATTGGTGAGAATTTCAGATAAGCGTATGGAGTTGCTTTTGTTCCTTCTGAACCTCTGCTTTCCCACTGCTTTCATCCAATCATTCATGCTCCTTTCCATGGCAAGCTGTATGTTGGGCATCACCGTTTGTCAATGGCTACATCCCATCCTCTCAGTGAAAATGGTCCAAATGCGCTGTCACCATATGGCTAATCATCTGTCGGTTCTCGATCATGCTGGAATAGGGTCCAATGATCCTTTTGCATCTGTCACTACGCCTAGCACTCGCGAGTTTGAAGCTCATCACAGCCATCCCTTTCCATATCCTACTCGGAATACCACAGAGAAGGTTTAGACTTTCCGGATCTCAAGAATGGCCGCCAATAATTCTAGCCTATACCACGAAGACTCTGATCATAGATCAGGAGGCTAAAAGATATGCATTCAAGCTTGTTTTCATGTAGAACGGAAGTGTTTGTCAAGCATGCGTTCATAGGTGAGAATGGTGATGAGCGTCACATAATCATCACAGTCATCATGTTCTTGTGTGCGAATGAATATCTTAGAGAAGAAATAGGCTTGAGTTGAATAGAAAAATAATAGTACTTTGCATTAATTCATGAGGAACAGCAGAGCTCCACACCTTAATCTATGGTGTGTAGAAACTCTACCGTTGAAAATACATAAGTGAAAGTGATCCAGGCATGGCCGAATGGCCAGCCCCCTAAACGTGATCTCAGAACACAAAATTATTCAAAGACTATCTAGAGATGTCAATACAATAGTAAAAAATCTTATTTATACTAAACTAGTTACTAGGGTTTACAAAAATGAGTAAATGATGCAGAAATCCACTTCCGGGCCCACTTGGTATGTGCTTGGGCTGAGCATTGAAGCTTTCACGTGTACAAGTCTTTCTTGGAGTTGAACGCCAGTTTGTAACTTGTTTCTGGCGTTTAACTCTGCTTTGCAACTTGTTTCTGGCGTTTAACGCTAGAATAGGGCAGAAAGCTGGAGTTAAACACCAGTTTGCATCATCTAATCTTGGGCAAAGTATGGGCTATTAAATATTTCTGGAAAGCCCTAGATGTCTACTTTCCAACGCAATTGAGAGCGTGCCATTTAGGTTTTTGTAGCTCCAGAAAATCCACTTAGAGTGCAGGGAGGTTAGAATCCAACAGCATCTGTAGTCCTTTTTCAGCCTCAGAATCAGATTTTTGCTCAGGTCCCTCAATTTCAGCCAGAAATTACCTGAAATCACAGAAAAACACACAAACTCATAGTAAAGTCCAGAAATGTAATTTTATTTAAAAACTAATAAAAATATATTAAAAACTAACTAAATCATACTAAAAACTATGTAAAAACAATGTAAAAACAATGCCAAAAAGCGTATAAATTATCCGCTCATCACAACACCAAACTTAAATTGTTGCTTGTCCCCAAGCAACTGAAAATAAAATAGGATAAAAAAAAGAATATACTATAAATTCCAAATATCAATGAAACTTAGCTCCAATTAGATGAGCGGGACTAGTAGCTTTTTGCCTCTGAACAGTTTTGGCATCTCACTTTATCCCTTGAAGTTCAGAATGATTGGTATCTATAGGAACTCAGAATTCAGATAGTGTTATTGATTCTCCTAGTTCAGTATCTTGATTCTTGAACACAACTACTTTATGAGTCTTGGCCGTGGCCCTAAGCACTTTGTTTTCCAGTATTACCACCGGATACATAGATGCCACAGACAAGTAACTGGGTGAACCTTTTCAGATTGTGACTCAGCTTTGCTGGAGTCCCCAATTAGAGGTGTCCAGGGTTCTTAAGCACACTCTTCTTTTTGCTTTGGACCTCGACTTTAACCACTCAGTCTCAAGTTTTCACTTGACACCTTCACGCCACAAGCACATGGTTAGGGACAGCTTGGTTTAGCCGCTTAGGCCAGGATTTTATTCCTTTTGGGCCCTCCTATCCACTGATGCTCAAAGCCTTGGATCCTTTTTATTACCCTTGCCTTTTGGTTTTAAGGGATATTAGATTTTTCTGCTTGCTTTTTCTTTTTCTTTATTATTATATTTTTTCGCCTTCTTTTTTTTTCGCAAGCTTTTCTCTATTCACTGCTTTTTCTTGCTTTAAGAATCATTTTTATGATTTTTTCAGATCATCAAATAACATTTCTCCTTTTTCATCATTCTTTCAAGAGCCAACAATTTTAACATTCATAAACAACAAATTCAAAAGACATATGCACTGTTTAAGCATTCATTCAGAAAACAAAAAGTATTGTCACCACATCAAAATAATTAAACTAATTTCAAAGATGAATTCGAAATCATGTACTTCTTGTTCTTTTGTAATTAAAACATTTTTCATTTAAGAGGGGTGATGGATTCATAGCTTTAAGACATGGACACTTAAACACTAATGATCATATAGTAGAGACACAAACATAAATAAAACCTAAGGCTCAAAAACCAAAAAATAGGAAAATAAGAACAAGGAGATTAAGGAACGGGTCCACCTTAGTGAGTGTGGCGTCTTCCTCTTCTTGAAGAACCAATGGTGTTCTTGAGCTCCTCTATGTCTCTTCCTTGCCTTCGTTGCTCCTCCCTCATAGCTCTTTGATCTTCTCTAATCTCATGGAGAATGATGGAGTGCTCTTGGTGCTCCATCCTTAGTTATCCCATGTTGGAACTTAATTCTCCTAGGAAAGTGTTGATTTGCTCGCAATAGTTTTGTGGAGGGAAGTGCATCCCTTGAGGCATCTCAGGGATTTCATGGTGAGGAATTTTCTCATGCTCTTGTTGAGGTCTATGATCTCTTGTTTGCTCCATCCTTTTCTTAGTGATGGGCTTATCCTCATCAATGAGGATGTCTCCCTCTATGTCAATTCCAGCTAAATTGCAGAGGTGACAAATGAGGTGAGAAAAGGCTAACTTTGCCAAAGTGGAGGACTTGTCAGCCACCTTGTAGAATTCTTGAGGTATAATCTCATGAACTTCCACTTCCTCTCCAATCATGATACTATGGATCATGATGGCCCGGTCTACAGTAACTTTAGACCGGTTGCTAGTAGGAATAATTGAGCGTTGGATGAACTCCAACCATCCTCTAGCTACAGGCTTAAGGTTTGGTCTTCTCAATTAAACCGACTTGCCTCTTGAGTCAACTTTCCATTGAGCTCCTTCCACACATATGTCCATGAGGACTTGGTCCAACCTTTGATCAAAGTTGACCCTTCTAGTGTAGGGGCGTGCGTTTTCTTGTATCATTGGCAAGTTGAATGCCAACCTTACATTTTCCGGACTGAAATTTAAGTATTTCCCCCGAACCATTGTAAGCCAGTTCTTTGGGTTTGGGTTCATACTTTGATCATGGTTCCTAGTGATCCATGCGTTTACATAGAACTCTTGAACTATTAAGATTCTGACTTGTTGAATAGGATTAGAGAGAACTTCCCATCCTCTTCTTCTAATCTCTTGTCGGATCTCCGGATACTCGCTCTTTCTGAGCTTAAAAGGGACCTCAGGGATCACCTTTTTCTTGGCCACAACTTCATAGAAGTGGTCTTGATGGACCTTTGAGATGAATCTCTCCATCTTCCATGACTCAGAGGTGGAAGCAATTGCTTTCCATTTCCTCTTTCTTGAGGTTTCTCTGGCCTTAGGTGCCATTGATGGTTATGGAAAAAAAAAAGCAATGCTTTTACCACATCAAACTTAAAAGGTTTGGTCGTCCTTGAGCAAAAGAAGAAAGGAAGTAGTAGAAGGAGAAGAAAATAGAGGAGATGGAGGGAGAAGGTGTATTCGGCCAAGGGGGAGAAGTGGTGGTTGTAATGTGTGAAAATGGAGTAGTGTTGAGGGGTTTATATAGGGGTGGGGGAAAGGGTAGGTTTCGGCCATTAGGGTTGGGTTTGGGAGGGAAAAGAATTTGAATTTTGGAGGTAGGTGGGATTTATGGGGAAGAGTGGATGGATGTGAGTGGTTAAGGGTATTTGGGGTAAAGGTATGGAGGTGATTGGTGAAGGGTATTTGGAGAAGAGAGTTATGAAAAGGTGTGAAGAGGAGAGAAGAAGAGGTGGGGTAGGTGGGGATCCTGTGGGGTCCACAGATCCAGAGGGGTCAAGGACTTAGCATCCCTGCTCTATTTAGGCATGCAAACGCCCTTAGAATACATGTCTGGCATTTAAATGCCAGCTTGCTGCTTGTTTCTGACATTAAACGCCAACTCCATGCTCTGTTCTGGCGTTAAACGCTAGTCTGGTGCTTGTTTCTGGCGTTTAACGCCAGCTTGATGCTTCTTTCTGGCGTTAAACGCCAGTTTGATGCTTCTTAAACGCCAGTAAGCTCTTCCTCCAGAGTGAGCTGTTTTAATGCTATTTTTCATTCTGTTTTTGATTTTTCAGTAGTTTTTGTGACTTCACATGATCATCAACCTAAAGAAAACATAAAATAGCAATAGAAAATAAATAAATATAATTAAATGACATTGGGTTGCCTCCCAACAAGCGCTTCTTTAATGTCAATAGCTTGACAGTGAGCTCTCATGGAGCCTCAAAGATGTTCAGAGCATTGTTGGGACCTCCCAATACCAAACTTTAGAGTTTGAATGTGGGGGTTCAACACCAAACTTAGAGTTTGGTTGTGGCCTCCCAACACCAAACTTAGAGTTTGACTGTGGGGGCTTTGGTTGACTCTGCAGTGAGAGAAGCTTTTCATGCTTCCTCTTCATGGTTACAGAAGGAGAACCTTGAGTCTTAAATACAAGGTAGTTCTCATTCAGTTGAAGGACCAACTCTCCTCTGTCCACATCAATCACAGCTTTTGCTGTGGCTAGGAAGAGTCTTCCAAGGATGATGGATTCATCCTCATCCTTCCCAGTGTCTAGGATTATGAAATCAGCAGGGATGTAAAGGCCTTCAACCTTTACTAACAAGTCCTCTACTAATCCATAAGCCTGTTTCATTGATTTGTCTGCCATCTCTAGTGAGATTCTTGTAGCTTGTACCTCATAGATTCCTAGTTTCTATATTACAGAGAGTGGCATGAGGTTTATCCCTGACCCAAGGTCACACAGAGCCTTCTCAAAGGTCATGGTGCCTATGGTACAAGGTATGAAGAACTTTCCGGGATCCGGTTTCTTCTGAGGCAATGTCTATCAATGTACTTAGTTCATTGGTGAATAAGGGGGGTTCATCCTCCCAAGTCTCATTACCAAATAAACTGGCATTCAACTTCATGATGGCTCCTAGATATTTAGCAACCTGCTCTTTAATGATGTCTTCATCCTCTTCAGAGGAAGAATAGTCATCAGAGCTCATGAATGATAAAAGGAGGTTCAATAGAATCTCTATGGTCTCTAGATGAGCCTCAGATTCCTTTGGTTCCTCAAAGGGAAACTTCTTATTGGTCAGTGAACGTCCCAGGAGGTCTTCCTCACTAGGATTCACATCCTTTTCCTCCTCTCTGGGTTCGGCCACACCAAGTAAGGTTATGGCCTTGCACTCTCTTTTTGGATTCTCTTCTGTATTACTTGGGAGAGTACTAGGAGGAGTTTCAGTGACTCTTTTACTCAGCTGGCCCACTTGTGCCTCCAAATTTCTAATGGAGGACCTTGTTTCATTCATGAAACTCAGAGTGGCCTTAGATAGATCAGAGACTATATTTGCTAAGCTAGATAGATTCTGCTAAGAATTCTCTGTCTGTTGCTGAGAAGATGATGGAAAAGACTTGCTATTGCTAAACTTGTTTCTTCCACCATTATTAAAACCTTGTTGAGGCTTTTGTTGATCCTTCCATGAGAAATTTGGATGATTTCTCCATAAGGGATTATAGGTGTTTCCATAGGCTTCACCCATATAGTTCACCTTTGCCATTGCAGGGTTCTCAGGATCATAAACTTCTTCTTTAGAAGATGCTTCTTTAGTACTGTTGGATGCATTTTGCAATCCATTCAGACTCTGAGAAATCATATTGACTTGCTGAGTTAATATTTTATTCTGAGCCAATATAGCATTCAGAGTATCAATTTCAAGAACTCCCTTCCACTGAGGCGTCCCATTACTCACAGGATTCCTTTCAGAAGTGTACATGAACTGGTTATTTACAACCATGTCAATGAGTTTCTGAGCTTCTACAGGCATTTTCTTTAGGTGAATGGATCCACCTGCAGAATGGTCCAGTGATATCTTTGATAATTCAGACAGACCATCATAGAATATATCCAGGATGGTCCATTCTGAAAGTATGTCAGAAGGACACTTTTTGGTCAGTTGCTTGTATCTTTCCCAAGCTTCATAGAGGGTTTCACCTTCTTTCTGTTTGAAGGTTTGAACATCCACTCTAAGCTTGCTAAGCTTTTGAGGAGGAAAGAACTTGGCTAAGAAAGCCGTGACCAGCTTATCCCAAGAGTTCAAGCTATCTTTAGGTTGAGAGTCCAACCATATTCTAGCTCTGTCTCTTACAGCAAACGGGAAAAGCATAAGCCTGTAGACCTCGGGATCAACCCCATTGGTCTTAACAGTATCACAGATCTGCAAGAATTCAGTTAAAAACTGAAAAGGATCTTCTGATGGAAGTCCATGAAACTTGCAATTCTGTTGCATCAGAGAAACTAATTGAGGCTTTAGCTCAAAATTGTTTTCTCCAATGGCAGGGATTGAGATGCTTCTTCTATGTAAGTTGGAATTTGGTGCGGTGAAGTCACCAAGCATCTTCCTTGCATTGTTGTTGGGTTCGGCCATGTCTCCTTCTTTTTCGAAAATTTCTGTCAGATTTTCTCCAGAGAGTTGTGCTTTAGCTTCCCTTAGCTTCCTCTTGAGAGTCCTTTCAGGTTCAGGATCAGCTTCAACAAGAATGTTCTTATCCTTGTTCCTGCTCATATGAAAAAGAAGAGAACAGAAAAGAAAATATGGAATCCTCTATGTCACAGTATAGAGATTCCTTATATGAGTATAAGAAGAGAAGAATAGAAAAAGGAAAAGATAAGAATTAGAACACAGAGGAGAAGAGTGGGTTCGAATTTTTGAGTGAAAGAAGGGTGTTAGTAGATAAATAAATAAATAGAAGGAGATGAGAGGGAGAAGAATTCGAAAATAAAATAAAATAAAATAAAAATATTTTTGTTTTTATTTTAAATATTAGTTATAATTCGAAAATACGAAAAGGAATAAAATTAAAATTAAAATTTAAAATAATTAGTTAATGAAAAGAAATTTTGAAAAAGAGGTTAGTGATTTTCGAAAATTAGAGAGAGAAAATTAGTTAGGTAGTTTTGAAAAAGATAAGAATCAAACAAAAAGATAGGATTAATTTGAAAAAGATTTGAAAACAATTTTGAAAAGGATAAGAGGTTAGAAAAGATTTTGAAATTCATTTTGAAAAAGATGTGATTGAAATTTATTTTGAAAAAGATTTGAAAAAGAAATTTAAAAAGATTTGATTTTGAAAATTAAAGTTGATTACTTGACTAACAAGAAACAAAAAGATATGATTTTAAAATTTAAAGATTGAACCTTTCTTACTAGGCAAGTAACAAACTTAAAACTTTTGAATCAATCACATTAATTGTTAGCATTAATTTCGAAAATATGAAATAGAAATAAGAGGAAGATTTTGAAAATAAATTTTGAAAATTTTCGAAAATATGAAAGAAAAAATGAAAAAGATTTGATTTTTAAAAAAAAATTGAAAAAGATAGAATTTTTAAATTGAAAATTTGATTTGACTCATAAGAAACAATTAAATTTAAAAACTTTTTGACTAAATCAAACCAAATTTTCGAAAATTTATGAGAGAATAAGGGAAAGATATTTTTTTTATTTTTTAATTTTTAATGAAGAAAGAGAAAAACAACCAAAAGACTCAAAACATGAAAATTATGAATCAAAACACATGATGCATGCAAGAACACTTTGAATGTCAAGATGAACACCAAGAGCACTTTGAATGTCAAGATGAACACCAAGAACTTATTTTTGAAAATTTTTAAGAAAAGAAAAACATGCAAGACACCAAACTCAGAAATTTTCAAACTTTAGACACTAACAAATTGAAATTGCATATGAAAAACAAGAAAAGACACAAAACATAAAAATGCAAAGATCAAACAAATTAATTCATCAAGAACAACTTGAAGATCATGAAGAACAAATGCATTAGTTTTCGAAAATTTTAATGAAAAATTAAAAAGATACAATTGACACCAAACTTAAAAATTGACACTAGACTCAAGCAAGAAACATCAAATTTTGGTTTTTATGATTTTATTAAATTTTTTTTTGGATTTTTTCGAAAATTAATTGGAAAAGAAAAATACGGATTTCAAAATTTTTAATGAGAATTCCAGGAATCATGCAATGTTAGTCTAAAGCTCCAGTCCAGGAATTAGACATGGCTTACTAGCCAGCCAAGCTTTCAGTGAAAGCTCCGGTCCAAAACACTAGACATGGCCAATGGCTAGCCAAGCTTTAGCAGATCATTACATACAAAAGCTAAATTAATGAGAAAGACAAAGAAGCTCTTCTCTAATGATAGTTGAAACCTCGGTCCAAAGGATTAGACATGGCTTTACAGCCAGCCAGACTTCAATAGATCATCATGAAACTCTAGAATTCATTCTTGAAGCCATAGAATAATTTATTTATTTTATAAAAATATTTTTTTTTTGAAAATTTATCGAAAATAAAAATAAAAATAATAAAAATCAAAAGCTTAAAATTAAAATAAAATTACCTAATCTGAGCAACAAGATGAACCGTCAGTTGTCCAAACTCGAACAATCCCCGGCAACGGCGCCAAAAACTTGGTGCACGAAATCGTGATCGTTCATTCCTTGGTAACGGCGCCAAAAACTTAATACGCACGTTCATAATCTTAGTTCTTTTTCACAACTTCACACAACTAACCAGCAAGTGCACTGGGTCGTCCAAGTAATAAACTTTACGTGAGTAAGGTCGATCCCACGGAGATTGTCGGCTTGAAGCAAGCTATGGTCATCTTGCAAATCTCAGTCAGGCGGATTCAAATGGTTATGGTGAATTGATAGTTAAAATATAAATAAAATATAAAATAGGATACAGATACTTATGTAATTCATTGGTGTGAATTTCAGATAAGCGTATGGAGTTGCTTTTGTTCCTTCTGAACCTCTGCTTTCCCACTGCTTTTATCCAATCATTCATACTCCTTTCCATGGCAAGCTGTATGTTGGGCATCACCGTTTTCAATGGCTACATCCCGTCCTCTCAGTGAAAATGATCCAAATGTGCTGTCACCGCATGGCTAATCATCTGTCGGTTCTCGATCATGCTGGAATAGGGTCCAGTGATCCTTTTTGCGTCTGTCACTACGCCCAGCACTCACGAGTTTGAAGCTCGTCACAGCCATCCCTTCCCAGATCCTACTCGGAATACCACAGACAAGGTTTAGACTTTCTGGATCTCAAGAATGGCCGCAAATAATTGTAGCCTATACCACGAAGACTCTGATCGTAGATCATGAGGCTAAGAGATATGCATTCAAGCTTGTTTTCATGTAGAACGGAAGTGTTTGTTAAGCACGCGTTCATAGGTGAGAATGGTGATGAGTGTCACATAATCATCACAGTTATCATGTTCTTGTGTGCGAATGAATATCTTAGAGAAGAAATAGGCTTGATTTGAATAGAAAAACAATATTACTTTGCATTAATTCATGAGGAACAGCAGAGCTCCACACCTTAATCTATGGTGTGTAGAAACTCTACCGTTGAAAATACATATGTGAAAGTGATCCAGGCATGGCCGAATGGCCAGCCCCCTAAACGTGATCTCAGAACACAAAATTATTCAAAGACTATCCAGAGATGTCAATACAATAGTAAAAAATCCTATTTATACTAAACTAGTTACTAGGGTTTACAGAAATGAGTAAATGATGCAAAAATCTACTTCTGGGCCCACTTGGTGTGTGCTTGGGCTGAGCATTGAAGCTTTCATGTGTAGAGGTCTTCCTTGGAGTTGAATGCCAGTTTGTAACTTGTTTCTAGCGTTTAACTCTGCTTTGCAACTTGTTTCTGGCGTTTAATGTCAGAATAGGGCAGAAAACTGGCGTTAAACGCCAGTTTGCATCATCTAAACTTGGACAAAGTATGGACTATTATATATTGCTGGAAAGCTCTGGATGTCTACTATCCAACGCAATTGAGAGCGCTCCATTTATATTTCTGTAGCTCCAGAAAATCCACTTTGAGTGCAGGGAGGTCAGAATCCAATAGCATCTGCAGTCCTTTTTCAGCCTCAGAATCAGATTTTTGCTCAGGTCCCTCAATTTCAGCCAGAAATTACCTGAAATCATAGAAAAATACACAAACTCATAGTAAAGTCCAGAAATATGATTTTTATTTAAAAATTAATAAAAATATATTAAAAACTAACTAAATCATACTAAAAACTATGTAAAAACAATGCCAAAAAGTGTATAAATTATTCGCTCATCAGGATGTAGGGAAGGGGATGGAACCTGCGTTGATGAAGAAAGAAGAAGAATGGGGTAGGAAGTAGTGGTGTGGTCACGGTGGCACAGAGGTTCACCGCCACTGGTGGTTACTCACTGGACTGGAAGACGCAGACAGAGGTGGTTGGCACAGAGACAAGGTTGCACACAGAGAAGAAGGAATGGAGAAAGGGGAAAGAAAAGGGAAGAAGGAAAGAGAGAAAAGGTAGGCAACATTGGTCGTCAGTGGTAGTGTGGTCAGACGAACGGAGATGGTTGGTGGTGGTTTGGGTGGTGAAGGGTTGAGGGCTGGGGGATGCTTCAGAGAAGAAGAAAAGAAGAAAAAAAAGGGTTTTGAGGTGAAGCTGAAGCGCGATTGATCTCCCCTTTTGAATTAACATTCAAAAAGGGCCTTGTTCGTACACATAAGGTAGTGTGCGGGCGCACACTAGAGAAAATGAGGGGTATGCGCACGCACAGCAGCGTGCGGGCGCTGCAAACAGAATAGGAATCAAGGGGTGTATGCACGCACAACGGTCTGTGCGTGCACAAACAAGGGAAAACCAAGGTTGTTCCCACGCACATTGGGTGTGTGTGCTATTCGCAGAAGGGTTGCCAAGGGTTGTGCATGCGCACAAAAATGTGCGCACGCACAGGTAGCCTTTTTTTTAAATAAGAAACAGGGTGAACTGTGCGTGTGCACAACAAGTGTGCTAACGCACAGGAAGAAAAATAGGATAGGGTTCCCACGCACAAGATGTGCGAGCGCTACGGACAGACTAGGTGTTGTGGAATGTGCGCGCGCACAGGTACGTGCGTATGCATAGAACTCTGTTTCTGCAAAAAATTTTAGTGCCTTAAGGGCACCAAGGTGACATCCAAAACAGGTTTTCAAGCCCCAAAACATGTTAAAACTCCAAAAACACCTTATTCTTCTAAAATTACCTAGCCAACACCAAAATGCAACTAAACTAACTAAGCAACATAACCAATTATTCAAGAAATAAAAGCTAAAAGAGAGAAAGTTAGAAGGATATTACCATAGTAGGGTGTCTCCCACCTAGCACTTTGGTTTAAAGTCCTTAAGTTGGACTTTTTGAGTGAAGCTTGTGTCATGGTGGCTTATGCTTCCACTCATCCTTGAGTTACCACCCATGTTTGCTCTTCAAAACTCCTCCGGGATCCCATATGAAGTACATTAAGCTCTCAAACAACCTCTAGCAAGAAATTGGGAGCCAAAATTGTTAGTTGTAGAGGTGTATGCCCGGATCCCACACTTTGGGTTCTCTGTCACCCTCTTGTTGTTTTTCACTGGTGCCTTTGGATGGACAACCACCCCAAGAACCTTTGAAGCACCCACTTGAATCTTGGAATCCTCCTAATTGAACCTTGTACCATTTATGTCTTGAACTCCTTTGGCAACTAACATCCACTCTTTCAACATTCAACGCTCCAAGAAAGGCCTTAAGTTGATGATTCGTTTCCAATAGAGCAAAGTGGTGTGGGCCTATGAAGCTCATTGAAGAAATTGTTACCCACTCAAATTGCCCTTCGGTTCGAATCACTCTTGTAAACTCTTGCATGAAAGCTTCCGCTTCTTTGTTGACTAACTCTTCCTCACCACTCTTTTCTAGCCCTTCCCTTTCTCTCTCAAACTCAAGAGTGGAAGGTTCCTCAAGATCATTGAGGATGTTAACCAAGGTGGACAAAAAATCATTGATGATGCAATCCAATTCTTGATCAAACTCCCTCAATTCTCCATTCACCTCTTCCGGTTCACTTGTATTACCTTCCTTCTATTGTTGCGATTTTTGTCCTAGCTCTTCTTCTTTCTCTTGAGGCTCTATATTCTCCTCCTCTCTACATTCCTTAGTTGATCCTCCACCTTCCTCAAGGGGGATATCTTGATTTCTTGAGCGTAGTAAGGTCAAGTGGTTCACCGCTTCAGCTATAGTAGCCATGAACTTCCCTTGCTTCTTTCAGAACCTATTCTAAGGGTTACCCAAAATATTGAGGTCGATCTCGGATGAGATCTTCTGGTTTGGTTGAGTTTGCCATATTCGACTTGCTGGAGCTGAGGTGCCGCTGGTCTCGATCTCTTGGAGAGGGGTGGCGGTACCTGCAAGAGACTCCGATGCTGAAGTCAGTATAGGCTTTAGGTAGATTTTTAGTAGAATTAGAGTATGAGTTATACCTGGGGGTTCCAGTGTACTTATAGTGGTGTTTCGATGATCTTCCTTGGGATAAGATTGTTATCCTATCTTATCTTTTGCAGATGAGATTATATCTTTCGCCAACCGCTTTTCAGTAGGTGGTGGCTCTTTGATTTAGGCCTCTTTGGGCCTCTTTTGAGGTCTTCCAAGCTCTTTGCAAAGAGGTCGGTAATGAACCAACCTTTCACGAGGTCGGTCCTTTTGTTTGCGGCCAATCCGGCCCCATAACTCAAGTCGGGGTATGAATAGTGCCCCTGCTTGAGCTTCGGTCTCTTTATGAGGTCGTATCCCGGTTTGTTGATCCTTCGCGGGTGATTTCTATGCCTTTAATTCTTTCGAAACGTGAAGCGTTTTGCTTTTAAATGCTACACCATTTTCGAGCATAGCAGTT
Organism: Arachis ipaensis; assembly: GCF_000816755.2. Lineage (NCBI taxonomy): Eukaryota > Viridiplantae > Streptophyta > Magnoliopsida > Fabales > Fabaceae > Arachis > Arachis ipaensis. The sequence continues at coordinate 80,426,258 of NC_029793.2, read as the reverse complement.
TCTTAAATATCTGCGAGCGATTTTAAAGCCTATTAATTGGGCTCTTTATTCCTTTGCCGTTTTGCTTTCCCTCTCTGTATTTTGTTTAAAATCAAAGGGGCTTTGCTTTCTTCACTTTTTGCTTCCAGCTGCTTCCCTTTGCTTTCTGAGAAGAAACCTTCTTTCATTTTATTCTTTCGTTTGCCCCAAGTTTTTCTTTTCTTTGAAGCTTCGAGGCGCTCGTTGGTGTGGATCGTTTGCGAATTCGCCGTTTGTTCATCGCCATTTTTGCTTCTTTTTTTTTCAGGTTGGTACTCACTTGCAGCATTTTGGATTTTTCTTGTTTGATGGCAGTTGTGATCCTTCTTTCTTGTTTTGTGCTTTCTTTTGGTGGTGCTGCCTGTTTTTGTTTCTTTTAAAGTTTTAATCTTTTAATTGCTGCTGAATGGCTAGGACTTTTGATCTTCTTTGATCCTTTGCATTTTTCTGTCTTGTGCCTATTCTGCCTTCAAAGGGTGTCTCTAGGTTGCGGTATGGTTTGTTCTTGCGAACCTTGGGGCGCCCTTTGCTGTCTTGCTGCTGTTTGCTGGTTATTTCTTTGTTTTCGTTTTTTGGCTGAGTGGTTTGGTAATGATGCCTTTTCATTTTATTGCTGTAGGTATAGTTTCTATGTCTCATATGAATATTGTTGAAATGGCCACAAAGGTTCCTCCTGGCATGGCTGACTAGTTAGATTCCGTAGTATTGGGTTGTGTTACTGTAGCAGATTGGGAGTACTGTGAAAAGTTTAAGAGATATCATAGGATTTGTGGGAATAGGGAGGATGAGAAGGACTATGAGTTAGTGTCCCCTGACCCTGAGGAGAGAGTTTGCTTTCCTCCTCTAAGTCGGACAGAGCATCCGTTCTTTTATGTATATGATTGATTTTTCACCAAGCTAGGCAACACCATTCCATTTTCTGAGTTTGAGACTGAAATCCTTTGGAACTGTAACCTTGCCTCTTCTCAGCTTCATCCCAACTCTTGGGCTTCTATGAAAATTTTTCAGCTGTTGTGTCAAGAGTTGGTTGTCCGACCTTTCCTTTGTCTGTTTCTGTTCCTGTTCGTGTTGATTACGTCGGGGGCGGCCAAGAAGAAGGCTTCTTGGATCTCCTCCCGGGCTACCCAAGGTAGAAAAGTTTTTGCCATTTTTGAGACTCTTTCCACAATTTTAAAAATTTTTATTTCAAGGTCCGGGCTGTGAATGAGGTTCACTGATGACTAGTCATCTTATGCTAGCTTTTCAAGCATTTTTCACTTGTTTGATTAGGTTTTATGCACTTTCTTGCACTATAAGTAAGTGATTTGGAGTGGATTTTCATGGTTATGTTAAACCAATCAACCATCATTTAATTGACACAAAATCATAGGGTTTAAGCTAGAATTAGTTGATTTTATGAATGATTTAGAAACCTTGTAAATTTGATGATACTTTGATAAGTTTATTTGGTTGCTTGTAGGAGAAGAAAAGAAAGAACCATGAAAGCGTGCTCAACCAAAGCGTGGCCCATGATACTAAAGCGTAGCGCTCAACCAAGGAATAAGGAGCGCTCAGTAAGCCAGCGCAGCGTTTAAAGAGTGAACGCTAGTGTGGAGAGGCCAAGCAAAGGGAGCAAGGGCGCTACGTTGACAATCAAAACGAAGCACTCAACTACAAGGCACCAGCGCTCAATTGAAGTGAGCGCTATGTTAACTCCTTCTACTTTTTTCGAGCATGGCTCAAAAGAAAAGCAAGACACAGCACTCAAAGTGGAGTAGCCAAGGTTCGAAGGGGGAACCTCACACCAAGTGTAGCGCTACGTTGCATCTTCCAACTGAGCACTGAGGAATTGCAAGCACGCAAGGGAAGCATGACAAGGCATGTGGCGCTACGTTGATAATCCTCACTGAGCGCTCCACTGGAGCTAGGACCCATGGACCATTTTCAAATCAAATTCCATACTGGATCCACTTCTTCACCAATTTAAAAAGCCCACTCCAAGTTCTAAAAATCAAAAATAGAAAGTGTATAAATAGGAGTTAATTTGATTTGTAAAGGACCTTTTTTGCTCATTTTTAGTTTTACCTTTAGCTCCATTTTTAGTTTTCACTTGGATTTGAATTGTTTTGGGATTTGGGAATTTGGATATGAGTTTTCTTTATGCATTTTTCTTTCTTCTGAAAATTTTAATTTTTGTTCTTAGAGTTTGAATTGAGATTGAAGAGCTTCATTGATTCTAAGTTTGAGAATCATCTTTTACCTCTTTTCTCAATTTTTCTAAGAATTGGATTTGAGTTTAGTTTTCTGTTTTCAATTTCTTTCATCTATAATTCTACTTTTCTGTTTTAGGTTTTTAAATTGAGATTGAAGAATTCCATTGAATCTGGATCTGAGAATCATCTTTGCTATTCTTTCATATAGTTTTGGAAATTGGAGGATTGAATCTAAGTTTTATTTACTGTTTTCCTTTCCATTTCTTCTGCAATTACTTTTCTGCTTGATCAAGAGAGCAATTGAGATCTAGATCTGCTTTCTAATCTCATTTTTCTTCAACGATCTTCAATTCCTCTTTAGGATTTCATAATTGATTCAAGTTTTCTTGCTTTTTTACTTCTTGAAGCAATTTTCCATTTCTGTTCTTGCTATTGAGATCTAGATCTTAAGTCTTGCATTTCAGAGCTTGCTGATTTACTTTAGTTTGCAATTTCTTGTTCAATTCCAAGTTCCAGCACCCAAATTCTTTTATTCTTCAAGCAATTTACATTTCTCAGCAATTTAGATTCAACAATTTACATTTTTTGCCTTTTAAGTTTCAGTCATTTACATTACTTGCACTTTAAGTTTTAGCTCTTTTACTTCTTCTGTACTTTACTATTCTATCAATTTCCCCTCTCACTTTAAGCTAACCATAATCTCACTCTAGCAGTAGAGTGAATTGTTTTTGTTTTCTGGTTTTTCTGTGTGTTTTTCTTGCTATTGTATGACAGAGGCAAGGAGAGAGATCCCTACCTTCTGTGATCAAGATGAGAGGACTCTCTGAAGATTAAGAACAGAAGCAAGAGGAAAAGGTGTCATCGGTGAAGAAGTTTCTGAAGAGGAATACCAAGAAATGGAGGAGAATCCAACAAATCCACTAGTCTGAGTAGCCAACAACAATGGTCAACCCCAGAGGAGAGTCTTGGCATCTTACACATTTGCTAATCCAAGGCATTATTGGAGTAGCATCCTTACCCCAAATGTCAATGCAAACAACTTTGAATTAAAGCCCCAGCTTATCACTTTGGTACAAGACAACTGCTCCTATGGAGGAAGCCCACTAGAAGATCCAAATCAGCATTTATCTATCTTCATGAGGATCTGTGACACAGTGAAATCCAACGGTGTGCATCCAGACATATATAAACTCTTGCTGTTCCCATTTTCATTGAGGGACAAGGCTGCTCAATGGCTGGAAGCCTTTCCACAAGAAAACATCACTAGCTGGGAGGATCTAGTGAGCAAATTCCTAGCCAAGTTCTACCCACCTCAAAGGATTATCAGGTTGAAGACAGAGGTGCAAACCTTCACACAGATGGACGCAGAATCCCTCTATGAGGCTTGGGAGAGATACAAGGCCTTGATTAGAAAATGCCCCCCTAAAATGTTCAATGAATGGGACATACTTCAGAATTTCTATGAAGGATTGACTCTGAAAGCTCAGGAAGCATTAGATCATTCAGCAGGGGGTTCATTGCAACTAATGAAGACAGCAGAGGAAGCCCAAAACCGCATAGATATGGTGGCAAACAATCAATACTTCTTTGCTCATCAAAGACAACACTAACCAACCCAGAGAAAAGGTGTACTGGAGTTGGAAGGTGTGGACACTATTCTAGCTCAAAACAAGGTGATGCATCAGCAAATCCAGCAACAATTTGAGCAGATGGCTAAGAGGATTGATAGTCTACAAGTTGCATCAGTAAATATCACCAATCAACCACCAACTGGGTGGGGACAAAATGAGGAAAATTGTGAAGATCAGCAACAGGAACAAGTGAATTACATGCACAACCAAGGATCCAGCTAGAATGAATTCCATAGAGACACATACAAGCCCTCTTGAAGAAACCATCCCAATCTAAGGTGGGGAGACAATCAAAACCAGTAGCCTTGGCAGAAAAATTCAAACCAGAACAACTCAAGAAACACAAACCACAACCAGAAAAACACTAACCACAATCCATACAGAAAACCCAAAAATAACTACCCCAATTCCAGCTATTATCCACCCAATAACCCAACCACTAACCAAAACAACTATCATCCACCCTCAACATCCCACAATCAGCCACAGATACCACAAGCTCACTCCCAAGTGATACCATTCTGAATCCCAAAGAAGAATGCAAAGCTATCCAATTAAGGAGTGGAAGAACCTTAGTGAATGACAAAGAAGTCAACAAGAAGCCTATGGACAATGACAAGGCTAGCAGCAAGAAAGATGAAGCCAGAAACAAGGAAGAAGATGAGCAAGAACAGGAGAAGCTTAAGGAAAAAGATGAGCAGCTCCAAGCTTCAAGGAAAGGGAAATAAGTCATGGAGGAATCATCACAAGAACAGAAGAAGGTTGTGAAGGCTTACACACCTCCTCTGCCATATCCTCAAAGACTACAAAAAAGAACTCAAGGATCAATAATTCCCCAAGTTCCTTGAGGTCTTCAAGAAGCTGGAGATTAATATCCCACTTGCTGAAGCATTAGAGCAGATGCCTCTATATGCAAAGTTCCTGAAGGAGCTCATCAACAAAAAGAGAAGCTGGCATGAGAAGGAAACAGTGCTTCTGACACAAGAATGCAGTGCAGTGATCCAAAAAGGGCTCCCTCCAAAGCTCCAAGACCCTGGGAGCTTCTTCTTACCTTGCACCATTGGTAATATGACCATTAAAAAAGCACTGTGTGACTTAGGAGCCAGCATCAATCTAATGCCTTATTCTATAATGAGAAAGCTATGCATAGAGGAGGTAAGGCCCACACAGATGTCATTAAAGCTTGTGGACAAATCATTGGTATTTTCCAAAGGAGTGATTGAAAACCTTTTGGTCAAGGTGGATAAGTTTATATTCCCTGCAGACTTTGTAATCCTGGACCTAGGAAAAGAAGGGAGTGACTCTATTATCTTGGGAAGACCATTCCTGGCCACAGCAAGGGCCATAGATGTTGAACAAGGAGAATTGACCCTAAGGGTACATGATAAGAGAATCACTCTGAATATCTTTCCAGAAGCACATCATACTGATGAAATGGAAAAATGCATGAAGGATGACAGAGAAGACTTGCATTGGAAGGAAGAATCCAAGGAGATACTCATTAGTTCCCCTCCAAAGCAAGAGACAAGCAGCAAAGCAGGACAAAAGGAGAATGATATCGTACAGAATGATGAGAGAAAGCAAGAAGAAAGTGTGGTGTTGGCCACTAAGAAGACAGATCCTAAAATATAGCCCACTGTCAAAGCAGAAAAATCACCAAAAAAGGGGAAGAAAAGCAAGAAAAAGGCCCTAAAATGGAGGAAAAACAAAAAGATCCCAACTGAAGGATTCTCAAAGGGAGATAAAGTGTAACTAATCTACCAACAGTTGGGACAGAGCAACAATCTGATGATTACTACACTATCAATAGGATACTCTCGCTGGAGCATACAGAGATTGAACATCAAGGCACTGGAAGAAAGCTTACAGTGAGAGGAGACAAACTAAGGCACCCACAATCATCAGCCACCCTAATAAGGAGTCAATGTCAAGCTAATGACAATAAAAGAGCGCTCCATGGGAGGTAGCCCATGATTTGATATTCTTGCTTTGTTTTAATTTCAATAAATGGCTCTCCTAGCATATATTTGAGTTCTTTTAGTGTGAAGCATATGTCTAATTCCTAAGTTTGGTGTACCTAAAGGCTCTCCAAAATAGCTTCTCAAGCTATCTTAGGATATATACTTATTCATTCAGGTGGAGTATATAGCCAAACACTAAGTTTGGTGTCTACATATGCTTGAATCTCGGAAAAACCATTTTTTACTCAAAGGATCAAATTTATGAATAGATGAACCATACATTGTTTCATTTTATGAGTTTATGGTAGAAAATAAAGTGTCCCTTATGATGAATGTACCAATTGTGATGGATGTTCTTTGCATTTTATATGGATCACTTAGCAGGGGACAAGTTTGGTGTTCACCAAATTTTTGTTCACTATCTAAGGAGCACAATTGGTTATTTATGAATAAGGAACATGTAGACTTTTGTTTTTCTTTATTGCTTGGCACTACACCACCGTAATTCAAACCTTAAAGCTCACCATTGTCTTGATTTAATTGTATAGGTACAAGGGAGATTGAGAAGAAGACAAAAGGGAGCATGCATGGTTATGACAAGATAAAAAGAGAGTCACATGTGCCTAGAGAATGATGCTCTCTTGGAGACAAAATCCGCATGCATTAATGCCTTGGAAGTCGAACCACATGCATCCAATGGGGGAGCAATCCTTGTCCTCCTTCATCTTTGCATGCTATCCGTCCATGCTATGAGCTTTATACAAAGTTTTGCTCAATCTTCACCTTTCATTTTGCTCAACCGAAGCTTTCCCACTTGTGGTTTTGTTCCAAAGATTCATGCCTTGACTATAAATAGGTGGTGACACTTCATAGCTCACATATCCCTTCTCTCCTCATACAAGACTTACTCATTTATTTGCTTTTGTTTCACTCACGCCTTCATCCCAAACATGTTACAGCAGCCCCTATTTACCCAAAGACAACACAAAATACCCAACAGCAACTTATCTCTCATCTCTTTTCATAACAAGACCGTACCTTAACCCAAGATTCATCTTTTCTTCTCCATTCTTTTCGAATTCATGGCTTCATCAAGTTCTAAGAGAAGGAAAGGAAAAGAACCAGTGGTAGCCGAACCATCAACTTATGATACAAAGATATTTAAGTCTCAGTTTCATAAATCAAGGTATCATAGGCTCATGAAATCAAAGCACATCATTCCAAAAATGGGCTTTAGACTGAGGGGTGGAGAGTATCCTATCATGAGAAGAATTACCTAGGAAAGGAGGTGGAAACTTTTGTGTGAACCTCTCATAGACATCAGTGTAGTCATGATAAGAGAATTCTACGCAAATGCTGTGAAGACAAGCCAGGACAGCCCTCCTTATAAGAGCTATGTCAGGGGTGTTGAGGTAGATTTTAGTCCACCATCAGTCATGAGGGTCCTATAGTTGAGAGTAATAACCTATGGGGAGCTTAGCTTTGAGGAAAGATTGCAGGGTGAGAATGACCCTGACGAGATATTACATGGGTTATGCTTTGAAGACAAAGACTGGGAAAGGGACTCAGAGGGAGCTCCAACCCACTTGAAAAGAATAGATCTCATACGTGAGGCCAAAGGGTGGTATGAGATAGTGAAGAGGTCTATACTCCTTACTGAAAACACCTCAGAAGTCACAATCAAGCGAGCTATCCTGACATATTGCATCTTAAAGGGAGGAGAAATCAACCTCTCACAGCTCATAGCAGATAGCATTCAAGAGTTGGCTGAGAATACAAGTAAATCAAGTAGGCTTGGTTATCCGAGCACTATTCTGAGGCTATGCAACAGGGTTGGGGTGCTCTTTAAAGATGAAGATACAGAAAAGGTAAAAGGACGCAGGGAAATCACAAGGCAAAGCATGGAAGGTGCTACTGATGATGACAACCAAGAGGAAGAAAGAGCTTAAGGTAGAGGAAGAAGACCACAAGTGGAGGGAGAACAAGCTCCTGGTGCAATGGAAATGAGCCAATTGCAAAGGGCCATTGAAGAAATGTCTCAATAACACATGAGAGCACAGGAGCAGTATTTGAGGCAATAAGAGCTATACTTGCAACAACAAGAGCAATATTTGAAGGATTGTGAACAACAACTGCATTGGCAGCAGCAAATGATGGACAAGCAAGACAACTTCCAGCTCCAGATGTTAGAACAAGAAAGGGAGTTTCAAGCAGGAATTCTTGAGGGGCAAAAGGAACAATCAGCAAACGTTCAAGAATCAGTTAATGGATTGTTCCTACGGCAGGCCAAGTACGGGGAATACACCCAAAATCTCTACCAATGGAAAAACATATATCATACAATTGGAGAGCATAGGTTTGTGGATAGAATGGAGTATGATATAGCAACTCAAGCAAAGTTGGACTACGTAGTCCATAGCATGCCAACATTGAACCAACAGATCAAACCATTTGGGCAATGGCAAGAGTTGATTGATCATCAGAGAGCAGTAGCCAATAAATAAACAGCACACATGCAACAAGGATTGAAAGATGCTGGACTCTGGGATCAGGTAGACCACATTTGGGATAGAAGGTGCCCTGTTGAAGAACCCCAAAAAAGAAAGAAGAAGAAGAAGAAGAAGAAAGGAGAAAGCAACAAGGGGAAAGAGCACGACAACTAGAGGTAGTGGAGTTCTTTTCATATTTTTAATCAAATAAGGATGATGCATATCTGAAACATGATATGCCTCCAAATGTTTTATGTTTTGCATTTTCATATCTTAAGTAGTTTTCTTGTTAGGATTTGCATTATGCTTGTTGTCACTCATATGCTTTAAATTCATGTTTTGTCTCCCTTTATGCATCAATAAAAGAAAAGTGCTTGAAACAGAAAGTGATTGTCCAATGTTGTAAGAATTAGAATGAAATTCAGTGGTGGTACTTGTTTGATTTAATGATTAGCTCAATAATAAAATCTGCATAATAAAATGTTCCTTGAAGTGTGAATTAGGGTGCTGCTATAAAGCCTTTTGTTAATAAACATCCCTTGAGAATGGATCAAAGTAAGAAAGAAAAAGAAAGAGAAAAGCCAAGAATTAGCAAAGAAACAAACAATAAGGCTAGACACCAATAGCTTGGACCTTAGGACATATGCCTGTGGTGCTTTTGTACTAGGATATGCTTGGACAATTAGGTTCTGAGGAGTATTTTAAAACTTGACCACTTGGATTAACTAATCTGGGATTGCCAACCGAAAGTCCATTATCAAGAGCAACCTAGTTACAAAGCATTTAGTAATCCAAAGAGATGCTGGGAATCAATGTTCCTAGGAATAAATTGTGAGCCAAATGTCTGTGGTGAAGGAGTGTTGAGCAAAAATTAAGCCAAAAGGCTGCTGCAACACTTGCCACCAAGCTTTCATTAATAAATAAGCTTTCTAAGCAAAAAAAAGAAAGAAAAAGCTAACAGGCATCAATCAAAAAGCAAGGAATAAGGAGCGCTCACTAAGCCAGTGCAGCGTTTGAAGAGTGAACGCTAGTATGGAGAGGCCAAGCAAGGGGAGCAAGGGCGCTACGTTGACAATCAAAACGAAGCGCTCAACTACAAGGCACCAGCGCTCAATTGAAGTGAGCGCTACGTTAACTCCTTCTACCTTTTTCGTGCATGGCTCAAAAGAAAAGCAAGACACAGCACTCAAAGTGGAGTAGCCAAGGTTCAAAGGGGGAACCTCACACCAAGTGTAGCGCTACGTTGCATCTTTCAACTGAGCGCTGAGGAATTGCATGCACGCAAGGGAAGCATGACAAAGCATGTAGCGCTACGTTGATAATACTCACTGAGCACTCCACTGGAGCTAGGACCAATGGACCATTTTCAAATCAAATGCCATCTTGGATCCAAATCTTCACCAATTTAAAAACCCCACTCCAAGTTCTAAAAATAAAAAATAGAAAGTATATAAATAGAAGTTAATTTGATTTGTAAAGGACCTTTTTTGCTCATTTTTAGTTTTACCTTTAGCTCCATTTTTAGTTTTCACTTGGATTTGAACTGTTTTGGGATTTGGGAATTTGGATCTGAGTTTTCTTTCTGCATTTTTCTTTCTTCTGCAAATTTTAATTTTTGTTCTTAGAGTTTGAATTGAGATTGAAGAGCTTCATTGATTCTAAGTTTGAGAATCATCTTTTACCTATTTTCTCAATTGTTCTAAGAATTGGATTTGAGTTTAGTTTTCTATTTTCAATTTCTTTCATCTATAACTTCTACTTTTCTGTTTTGGATTTTTAAATTGAGATTGAAGAATTCCATTGAATCTGGATCTGAGAATCATCTTTGCTGTTCTTTCATATAGTTTTGGAAATTGGAGGATTGAATCTAAGTTTCATTTACTGTTTTCCTTTCCATTTCTTCTGCAATTACTTTTCTGCCTGATCAAGGGAGCAATTGAGATCTAGATTTGCTTTCTAATCTCATTTCTCTTCTTCGATCTTCAATTCCTCTTTAGGATTTCATAATTGATTCAAGTTTTCTTGCTGTTTTACTTCTTGAAGTAATTTTCCATTTCTGTTCTTGCTACTGAGATCCAGATCAGAAGTATTGCATCTCAGAGCTTGCTGATTTACTTTAGTTTGAAATTTCTTGTTCAATTCCAAGTCCCAGCACCCAAATTCTTTTATTCTTCAAGCAATTTACATTTCCCAGCAATTTAGATTCAGCAATTTATATTTCTTACCCTTTAAGTTTCAGTCATTTGCATTACTTGCACTTTAAGTTTCAGCTCTTTTACTTCTTCTGCACTTTACTATTCTGTCAATTTCCCATCTCCCTTTTATTTTCATGCAATTTAGCTTCTGTTGATGACAATTCACTCAAATCATCAACTATTCACTTAACTAAATTCATCACCTAACTAAAATTGCTCAATCCATCAATCCCTGTGGGATCGACCTCACTCTTATGAGTAATTACTACTTGATGCGACCTGGTACACTTGCCGGTGAGTTTTGTGTGGAAATCTGATTTCCACCCATCATTCACCCCTTTTTTCTTGATGAGAGTAAGGAACCCACTTTTCCCCTTCGGTGGCAAGAGAACCCTATAGTGCTTAAGTACTCGTTAGAGAGTCTTGACGAGATAGAGAGGGCCTTTGTGGGTGTTTTGGAGGAGCATTGGGGGGAGCCTCCTTATTTGGATACGAAGAAGTTCTTAGGGGATCCTGCTCTTCTCCGTTCAGAACTAGGTAGTGCCTGACATCCTAGATTTTTACTGTCTTCGTTTGTGGTTGCCATTATGTAACTATTTTTGTGATTTTTCCTTTTCAGAGATGGCTTTTGGCTCTGATTCAATGAAGGTCCTCCGTAAGACAAGAAGACTGTGGCTGCTCAAAATCTACAAAGAAAGACGTTGGGGGAGGGTTCTTCCCAGGTCCTGCCGAAGAAACCGGACTCGGGTTCTCAAGGTCCGAAGAAGATTATCCCGACTCCTCAAGTTCGTGTGGCTCCTACGGATCTGCCTCTTGCAAGCTCTGGCACTGTTTCTTCCCCTTCTTCGTCCTAGCTCTCTCCTAAGAAGCAGAAAACATCCGGTGCTTATGACCTTAACGATAATAATTTTGATAGTGTGGCCTTCACTGAGGAGCACATTGCCCCGCATGGTTTCGTCTCGACTGATGACATGTCTGTTCTCAAGCATCTTCACTTTATGTCTAGCAATAGCATCCGGATGGCCAACCTTAGTGCTGCTTTGGCGAGGGAATTTAAGAAGTCCCCTATTAATGCCACCAGTGCTTTCCTTGGGAACGCCAAAGCTGAGTTTGAGAGGGTGGAGGGGTTGAGGGCTGAGCTGGAGACAACAAATGTGGGGTTGGAGCTTTCTTTGGAGAAGAAGAAGGTCCGGGCTACTGCGGCGGAGGCCGCTGCTAACTTGAAGGAGGAGATGGCGAAGAAGACCAAGGAGATTTATACCCGGACTTATGGCGAGCTTCTTAAGGTTAAGGAAAAGCTCTAGTCCTCCTACGATGATTATACCTAACTGCAAGGTTGCATAGTGAACGGTATGATCGCCTTGTATGAAAATCTGAAAGCCCAAGTCCGGGTTCTGGCACCTGACGTCGATCTCTCTCTGTTTAGTATGGATAACATTGTGGAGGATGGTAAGATTGTGCCAGACCCTGATTAAGATGAGGCCCCTGCTCCTGATCCGAAGGCCAAGGTTTCTGTGGCCCCTTCTGCTGAAACAGCCCGATCTGAGGCCGACCCCAACGTGGAGATCTTAAATGGCCCAGATGGTGTCGTCGGGGCTATTCCTATTTCGGTTATTCCTCCTCCTCCTCAGGAGGCCGCAACAGGGGCGAAGCTGGATCCCTTATGACTTCTATTTCCTTGCTCTGTGTTGATGTGGTCCGACTTGTGGACCTTTGAACTCTTTTTATTGTGATGTTTTGGGTTGTTTGCTGACATTTGTGGTTGCTTCTTAGCAACCTTTTAGTTTTTAGTTAAAACACTTCCACTCTTGGGTTGCTTGTTTGAGTAACCTTTGAGTTTTAATGCTTAACTTTTTGTGAAACTTCTTGTTTTGATTGTTTTGGTAGTACGTTGGCTGCCTCCTAGGTAGTGTTTTTGAGAAATGCTTACCTTTTGGTTGTCTTGCCTGAGCCTTTCTGGCCAGCAGCCTCTCTGATGACCTTGAGATAGTGTTCTTTTGTGAACTTCTACCTTTATTTATTGGTTTGTTCTTCTTTTAGTTGTGTTGACAACTTTCCGAGTTGTTTTACTCTGCTTTAGCGAGTTTGTCCTTGCAGTTTAGTGTTGGCACTTCGGACCCTTAATCGGGTTCCAATAAACTTTCTAGGTAGCGTTCTGTTCTAAACTTTTACCTTTTTATTGTTATTTGGACGATCTTTGAGCCTTGAGGTTGATGGGTGCTGCAAGATTTCTTGGATGAGGCTTCTATTGTTGCCCCCTGGCGTGGTGCTGGCTAGTTTTGAGAGTGCATTGGCTCGGGCATTTTGCTCCCGGGGGATGTGTCAGATTTTGTATCCGTTGAAGCTTCCAAGCTGCTCTTTAGTTTTGTCCAGGTACTTCTTCGTAGTGGGGTCTTTCAACTGGTAGCTTCCATCTATCTGCGAGGTGATTACCTGTGAGTCACTAAATATGGTAAGCTTTTTTTCCACGACTTCTTTAGCCAACCTCAAGCCAGCCGGTAGGGCTTCGTACTCTGCTTGATTGTTTGAGGCGAAGAACTCAAATCTTAGGGAGAGTTCGAGTTGGGTTCCTTGGTCACTTTCTAGGATGACGCCTGCTCCACTCCCGACTTTGTTTGATCAACCATCGATGTAGAGGTTCCATTCTATGGGGGTCCTCTGGGTGTCTGTGTACTCGGTGACAAAGTCGGCCAAATACTGGGATTTGATGGTGGTTCGAGCTTTGTACTTGAGGTCGAACTCAGACAGCTCGACTGCCCATTATAGGATTCTTCCGGCCAAGTCCATTTTCTGCAGGATGCCTTTCATGGGTTGATTAGTGCGTACTCTAATGGTGTGAGCTTGAAAGTATGGTCGAAGTCTTCAGGACGTGAGTATGAGGGCATAGGAAAACTTTTCTATCTTTTGATAGTTCAATTCGGCCTCTTGTAAAGCCTTGCTGATAAAGTAGACGGGTTGTTGTCCGTTGTCATCTTCTTTAACCAGAGCTGATGCTATGGCCCGACTTCCTACGGTGACGTATAGTACTAGTTCTCTTTGAAGTCTTGGAAGGCTTTTTCGCAATCTGGAGTCCATTCGATCTTCTTTCCCTTCCTTAGTATTGCATAGAAAGGGAGAGATTTTAGGGCTGATCCAGCCAAGAATCTGGATAGTGCGGCTAGTCTTCCATTTAGTTGTTGTATCTCATTCATGCAGGTCGGGCTTTTCATGTTGAGTATTGCTTGGAACTTGTCTGGGTTTGCTTCGATGCCTCTTTGGGTTACCATCAACCCTAGGAATTTACCAGCTTCTACTGTGAAGGTACATTTCGTGGGATTTAGCCTCATCCCATGCTTCCTTATGGTGTCGATACTTCGAACAGGTCGGATAGCAGTGTGTCTTCTTTTTGGGTTTTGATTAGCATGTCATCCGCATAGACTTCCATTAGCTTTCCGATGTGGTTGGCAAATACCTTGTTCATTAACCTCTGATATGTGGCCCCTGCGTTCTTTAGCCCGAACGGTAATACTACGAAGCAGTAGTTTGCTTTTGGGATTAGGAACGAGGTTTTCTCTTGGTCGGGCTTATGCATTGGTATTTGATTATACCCCGAGTAGGTGTCCATGAAGGAAAGGTATTTGTATCCCGAGGATGCGTCGACTAAGGTGTCGATGTTCGGGAGGGGGTAGGGATCTTTTGGGCAGGCTTTATTGAGGTCAGTGTAGTCTATACACATTCGCCACTTTCTATTTAGCTTTTTAACCAGCATGACGTTGGCTAGCCTCAGTGGGTATTTTACCTCACTTATGAACCCTGCCTCTAGTAAGGCTTGCACCTGCTCCTCCATGACTTGCGATCTCTCCAAGCCGAGTTTCCTGTGCTTTTGTTGTATTGGTCAGGGCCCGGGGTACACGGCCAGTTTGTGGCACATTAAGCCGGGATCTATGCTAGGCATATCGGCAGCTTTCCAGGCAAAGAGGTCAGAATTCTCCCTTAGGAGCCTGACTAGTAGCTTCTTAAGATCCTCCTTTAGGTTCGCTCCTACGCTTGTTTTTTCGGGGGTGTCTTCAACTTGTACTTCTTCGGTTTCGCCTTCTGGCTGAGGACGAATTTCTTCGTAAACCCTGGCACCTCTGAATTTGATGGAGTTGGCCTCTTTTCCTCTGGGATCGCCTTTGAGGTTTAGGCTTTCATTATAGCATCGTCGTGCGAGTTTTTGGTCTCCTTTGATGGTAGCTACGCCCTCCGCTGTTGGGAACTTCATGTACAAGTGTGGAGTGGAGACTACTGCAGCGAGCTGGTTTAGAGTCGTCCGGCCTATGAGGGCGTTATATGCCGAGCTTACGTTGACGACTATGTAGTCTATGCTTAGCGTCCTGGACCGGGCTCCTTTCCCAAAATTAGTATGTATTGGGATGTACCCAAGGGGTTAGATTGGAGCATCCCGCAGCCCAAATAGGCTGTTGGGGTATGCTTTTAGTTATTTTTCTTCGAGCCTGAGCTTGTCTAAGGCTGATTTAAATAGGATATCTGCCGAGCTTCCCTGGTCGACCAGCGTGTCAGTGGAGGTTGGCATTGGCTAATATGATAGTGATTACTAC
Organism: Arachis ipaensis; assembly: GCF_000816755.2. NCBI lineage: Eukaryota > Viridiplantae > Streptophyta > Magnoliopsida > Fabales > Fabaceae > Arachis > Arachis ipaensis. Next base: position 80,411,192 of record NC_029793.2, on the reverse strand, counting down.
AGGATCGTCATGCCTGGGGATGATGCCAGCAGCATCTTCCTTGGTGAAAGAGGTGGTGGGGAGATCGGGTGACCTACTCCCTTCTCCGACGTGGAATATTTCTTTAAGGTGTCTTTTGCGAGATGACTTTGAGATCCCTCCTCCTGCAAATCCTCCATTGATCATGTGGACATGCCTCTCCGGGGTGTGGGGGGCGTTCTGATCATCCTCCCTCTTCGTCCCTCCTTCTCTTTTTAGGATCGTCCATTCTGCGAGCCAAAAATTGATCTAGTCTTCCTTCTTGGGCCAACTTCTCTATGACGTTCTTCAAGTTGTAGCATTCGTTAGTGGGATACCCGTAGATTTTTTGGTATTCGCAGTATTCGGTCTGACTTCCTCCCCTTTTGTGCTTGATTGGACGGGATGGTAGGATCTTTTCTTTGTTGCATATTTCCCTGTAGACATCCACTAAGGATACCGAAGAGGGGTATAGTTATGGTATTTTCTGGGTTTCTCTGTGGGTTGATCATCCTTTTTCCTTGGCTCTTTGTCCTTATCCCACAACGGGTAGGAGAATCCAGTTTTGGAAGTTTCTCCCAATCGGGAGTTTTTCTCCATGTTAATGTATTTCTCGTCCCGTTCTTGAACTTTGTTCAAGGACGTGGGGTGTTTCTTGGATATGGATTGGCTGAAGGGCCCTTCTCGCATGCCGTTGATAAGTCCCATGATGGCTGCTTCTCTGGGGAGATTTTGTATGTCGAGGCATACTTTATTGAATCTTTCCATGTAGTTTCAGTGGCTCTCCCGATCTCCTTGTTTGATCCCTAGTAGACTTGGAGCATGTTTGGCTTTGTCTTTATGAATGGAGAACCTGGCTAGGAATTTTTTGGTGATATCATCAAAGGTGGAAATCGACCTTGGGAGTTGGCTCTCGAACCACTTTATAGCTGTTTTGGGGAGAGTGGTCGGGAAGTCCTTGCAGCGAGTTGCGTCCGAGGCGTCTGTGAGGTACATCCGACTTCTAAAGTTGCTGGGATGGTGGCTTGGATCGGATGGTCCGTCATATAGGGTTATATCAGGGGCTTTGAAGTCCTTTGGGACTTTAGCCTTCATGATTTCTTCTGTGAATGGGTCTTGTTCTCTGTGGGGACTAGCTTCATGATTAGATCTAGTAGTCCTGGTCTTGAGGTTGACTTCGAGCTTCTGGAGATTTTCTTCTAACTCTCTGCGTCGCCTTTTTTCTCTTCGCATGTCTCGTTTGGCCTCCCGTTGTCATTTGGCTTCTCGTTCAATCTGTCTGAGGCGGCTTTGTTGCTCACGGATGGCGTCTAAGATCTCTGTGTTTTGAGGTTGTTTGTCCCCCTTGGAGTGGTGCACTTCCTTTGGTGATGTTGTTATCGAATCTGCATTTTTGTTGGTGTACCATCTTCTAATCCGGAGGTGTGGTCGTTGTTAGGAGGATTGTTTGCCATGATGGTGCGGTGCCTTCCAGGTCCCGAGTAACGACGCCAATGTTCTGAGGGTTACCCGAAATGTTGAGTCGATCTCAGACGAGATCTTCTGGTTTGGTTGAGTCTTCCGTATTCGACTTGCTGGACCTGAGGTGCCGCCGGTCTCGGTCTCTTGGAAAATGGTGGTGGTACCTACAAGAGACTCTGATGATTAAGTCAGTACGAGCTTTAGGCAGATTTTTAGTAGAATTAGTGTATGAGTTATAACTAGGGGTTACAGTGTACTTATAGTGGTGTTTTGGCGATCTTGCTTGGGATAAAATTGTCATCCTATCTTATCTTTTGCAGATGAGATCATATCTTTTGCCAATCGCTTTTCAGTAGGCGGTGGCTCTTCGATTTGGGCCTCTTCGGGCCTCTTTGGAGGTCTTCCAAGCTCTTTGCAAAGAGGTCAGAAATGGACCAACCTTTCATGAGGTCGGTCCTTTTGTTTGTGGCCAATCCGGCCCGATAACTCAGGCCGGGGTATGAACAGAACCCTTCTTGCTCTTGAAAGAATGCTTGAAGGTCTTGTTGTTCTTGGGGCAAGGGTTGGAGAACTTCACAATTGGATGAAAAAGAAGGTCCAATGGTTGGAAGAAGGGTTGTATAGTTGGAAGGTGTGTTATGTGGGTGAGGGTATTGAGGTGGTGTATAAGGAGGTGATGGTTCATATGGTTGATGGCAAGGTGTATAAGCATTTTGATTCCATGGAGATGTATGGTGTAGTGCTTGATGGTTTGGTAGTTAAGGGTTGTGTATGAGGTATCTTTCATATCTTTGGATTTGATATGCACATAGGGGAAAGTTTGTGTCGTCGTAGTGTGGGGAAGATTGCTCCTCCCTCAATTGATTCTCCCACTCCATGATGCAATCCCAATTTGAATTCATCATACCCAACAAAATACTCACAACCAAACTCCAAGCAACAGGGGTGATAGCTCATGAAGAAAGTAGAAAAAAAGCAAAAGACATCAATAAACAAGAAGAAATAAATACCTAAGTATTAATAAAAACAACTAAACAACCAAAAAGTGAGATATTTACACTATTGACATATTTACATCAACCAAAAACATAACACCGATTGCATCCTCGGCAACGGCGCCAAAAACTTGATGAAGAGATGATTATTGTCGATCTAAAATTTCACAAAATATAGGTTCGTTGCAAGCATAGCCTAAACCGACAAGCAATCCTCTCAAATCAAAGTTTATAATTTTCCAATACAAAATAATTAAACTGAGAGTAATGAAACCTCAGGTCGTTCTCCCTAGGAATGTAATTGAAGTGTCATGCTTTCGGTTGTGAGGAAAATGGGTTTTGCAATCAAAGAACGAAAGATTAAAAGAACTAAGATATCAAAGAACTAAGAAATTATCAAAATTGAAGTTAATGCAAGTCAAAAAGGGAAACAAGATCAAAACTTAGTGAAAATGCTAGAAATGCATAAAGAGCCTTGACTTGGGACAGAGAATCCAAGGAATCCTATCATCGCCATAACCACAACTATGGTAATTATAATGAGTCAATCTCGCTTAGTTAACTCCTAACATCGAGGATTAAGTTTAGCAAGCATAATTGACTTTGATCCATAAGTCCTAGCTAACTTACCAAATTAATTGGTAAAAAGCTAGCTTCAATGGAAACAAGAGTCAACTAACTACCCAAGAATTCCCACTAAATGTTAGACATTATGACTCTAGTATCCTAGGAACTCAAACCCCAAGTCAAGGTGTGAAAATATACTCAAAATTACCAAGTGGCATTTTCACAAATACGTGGTGGGCATAAAACAAAAATATGAGAATTTGCAAAGGAAAATAGAAACTATAACCAAACTATTCAAAATTCCAACTATAAACAAGCAATCAAGCATATATAAAGCATAAAATATGAAATTCATCCATCAAAACTTCAAGAACTCAAAATTTCAAATATTAAAAAAGTACTTGAACCAAAGAGAAAATGGAAACAAAGATGATATAATTAAAGAGGAAATTGAGAGTACTTATAATTACGGAAGTAAAATCCAAGATCAAACTTGCTATAAATGCTACAATCAAAACCCTAGGAGAGAATTTCGCTATCTACACTACTCTTACTCCTAAGGATGCTTTCTAAACTAAGGAAAAACTAAAACTAAAACCTAAGGTAAGCTAATAATAACTAATGCCCCCCTTCATATGTGTTGATATCCAAGGTTAGAAAACCGGACCGGTCATCGAACCGGTCAAGTAACTGGTTCAATGGTTCAACCGGAATTGAACCGTGGTTGAACCAATTTAATTAAATATAGAATAAAATTATAAAAAATTTAATATATAATTTTAAATATTTAAATTCAATAATTTCTAAACAAATAAAATTCAAAATTTAACAATTTCACAAAATGAGATATAAATAATTTATCATTAAAGGTTCATAAACAATTTCAAATATCAAAATTTATAACTAAAGAAAATCAAAACGCACATAAATGACAAACATAAAATGTTTTACAACCAAAAGAAACAACATTAAACAAACAATAATTCAACTAAACAAAGACAGTACTCATCAGATTTTCCTTGAGAGGAACCTGTTTGAGATTCTTGGACAACATTTTATTGTGGTTGCTGATCATTTTGTGGTTGTTCCATCTAAATTCAGAATGACAACAATTCAGAATTCAATTCATAATTAAATTTAGCAATTCATCCAGGTAATTCACCAAATTAAATCCAGCAATTCATCTAGTTAAATTCAGAATTCAATTCATAATTAAATCCAGCAATACATGTATATCAATTCATACTACATTCAACATAATTAAATTCAGCAATCCATCCATTCAATATAGCAGAAATGCAGAATTCAGTATAACAAAATTGAACTTACATAGCAAAATTCAATATACCAAAATTCATGATTCAGAGTCTCAAAATTGAACTTATATAAAATTTATTCAGAATTAACAAATTAAAAAATAAAAAATAAAAAGCCGAACAAGAACTCAGAAGAAGAAGAATTGAAGAATTCTACATCTGAGTTCTGAACTCTGCATTTACCCTAAATTTCTCAATGAATAAACTTATATCAAATTTATTTAGAATTAACAAATTAAAAAATAAAATAAAAAGCAAAACAAGAACTCAGAAGAAGAAGAACTAAACAACTCTACATCTGAGTTCTAAACTCTGCATTTGCCCTAAATTCCTCAATGAATAAATTTATATCAAATTTATTCAGAATTAATAAATTAAAAAAATAAAATAAAAAGCAGAACAAGAACTCAGAAGAAGAAGAACTGAAGAATTCTGCATCTGAGTTCTGAACTCTGCGTTTGCCCTAAATTCCTCAATGAATAAAAAATTAATTAAAAAAACAAAAACACAAGAACTCAAGAATCCAAGAACCAAATTCATACAGTTAATTCACCAAATAAACAAAATTAATTGACAAACAAAAAGGTTAAAGTACTCACCGTGGGAGAGCACAGACGTCGACTAGATGCCCAAAGAAGAGCGTTGACAGGAGCCGCGACCAGGACCACAAGCCGACGACCAGATGGCACCAACTTCAAAACCTTCAGACTTTGGAGTTCAGGACAAGGACGTCTCCCACAGTTGCCTCGACCCGCGACGGTGACGCTTCGATCCGTGATAGTGATGCTTCGATCCGGTGTAGATGATGGCGTTGACGGTGGCATTTGTTGGAGGAAGGTCAAAGAGGAGATCAGGATTGGGAGGTGACTGGTGAGTGAGTGTCTTCGAAGTAGGCAATTAGGGTTGGAGGAAGGTGATATTGGTTCAGCATTTTTACTTCAGCCTTTTTTTTCTCCAGTGTCAAAACGACGCGATTTGGTGGCTTATAGGAAAAATCTGGTGCTTGTCAAAACCCGGCCGGTTCGTCCGGTTTGACGGTTAACCACCAGTTCAACTGGTTTTTTTTTGGTTTTTCGCAAGACGGTTTTGGGGATGGACCGGAAGTAAATCCGGTTGAACCAGCCAGTCCGGTCCAGTTTTTAGAACCTTGTTGATATCCCCTTCATATAGCCACTCCTATTCAGCATCAAGCCTTCCAAAATTGGGCTAAAAGACCCCAAAAATCGTGGATCACGTGTTTCATTAATAAAACCACGTGCAGGGACCTGTGCGTACGCACACCTACACACACTTTTCTTAATGTTCACCTGTGCGTATGCATAGAGGGTTGTGCACACGCACACATACTAATTCCTTTTTGTGCGTACGCACGCTTGCTTGTGCACATGCACACTTGACTGTGTGCTCTCCTTGTTTTCTTCATGTGTTCTCTGTTCGTACATGCTTCCTTCCACTTTTGCCTAGCCAATCTTGCCTCTAGGGCCTGAAATCACTCAAAAAATATATCACGGCAACGAATGGCATAAAAGTGGAATTAAAATCACTAATTTAAGCACAAAAATGTATGTTTTCACATTTAGGATCAATTTAGGGAGAAAACACAAAAGTATGCTATTTAAGTGAATAAGTGTGAGTTTATGTGATGAAATCCATTCAAATAAATCCAAAATATCTCATCAAATGTGGACTCATCATCCTTCTCAAAGGTCATGGTGCCTATGGTATAAGGAATGAGGAAGCATCTAGGATCTAGAAGTTTCTGAGGTAGCTTCTGCTGGACCAAAGCATTTAGTTATTTGTTCAGTAGTGGAGGTTCTTCCTCCAAAGGCTTTGTACCAAATAGCTTGGCATTCAGCTTCATGAGAGCTCTTAGGTACCGAGTAACTTGCTCTTCCCTAGTGTCTTCATCCTCATCAGAGGAAGAGTATTCATCAGAACTCATGCATTGAAGAAGTGCATGCAAAGGAACCTCTATGGTCTTTATGTGAGCCTTGGCTTTCTTTAGTTCTTGGGTAGGGCTTTCTTGAGTGGGTATTGGGCACTCAGAGGATGTGCCTTTACTGGCATTCAACGCCAGCTTTGATGGCTCTTTCGGCATTGAACGCCCATGCTGTACACCCTTACTTGCATTAAACGCCAATTTCCTTATCATTTTGGGCGTTGAACACCCAGCAGGGATATCCTGGCTGGCGTTCAACGCCAGCTGCCCTGTCTGGTTGGGCGTTGAATGCCCAGTGAGGGGTTACTCACTGGCGTTCAGCGCCAGCTTTACTGCTTGTTTGGGCATTGAATGTCCAGCCAGTGTTCCCTGGTTGGCATTCAACGCCAGCCTGCTGCCAGGTTGGGCATTGAAAGCCCAATGAAGGCTTCTTCACTGGCGATCAGCGCCAAGTTTTTAGCCATTCTGGGCATTGAACGCCCAGTGATATCTTCTTCACTGGCTTTCAATGCCTTCCCAGTTTCTCCAAATTCGGTCTCAGCCTCTGTGGTGATGGCCTTACACTCTTCTCTTGGGTTCACCTCAGTGTTGCTTGGAAGAGTGCCAGGAGGAGTCTTAGGGATCCTCTTGCTCAGTTGAGCAACTTGTACCTCCAAATTTTTAATGGAGTACCTTGTTTCAGTTATGAAACTATGTGTGGTCTTAGAGAGGTTGTAGACCAGAGTGACTAAGTTAGAAAGGCTCTTCTTAGAGGTCTCCATATTTCCTTGAGAAGATGGGAATGGTGGTCTGTTGTTGAACCTATTCTGGTTCCTTCCACCTTGATTATTATTGAAACCTTGCTGAGGTTTCTGTTGATCCTTCCATGAAAGGTTAGGATGATTTCTCCATGAAAGATTGTAGGTGTTTCCATATGATTCTCCCATGTAATTCACCTCTTCCATGGTGGGTTGATCAGGATCATAAGCATCTACATCAGGAGATACTTCTTGGGTACTGCCAGTTGCAGTTTGCATTCCAATCAAATGCTGAGAGATCATATTGACATGTTGGGTTAAGATCTTGTTCTGAGCCGATATGGCATTCAGAGTATCAACTTCAAGAACTCCTTTCTTCTGAGGGATCCCATGGTTTACAGGATTCCTCTCAGAGGTGTACATGAATTGGTTATTTGCAACAATCTCAATGAGTTCTCTTTCTTCTGTAGGTGTTTTCTTCAAGTGGAGTGATCCGCCTGCATAGCTGCCCAATGAAATTTTGGACATCTGAGACAAACCATCATAGAACACGCATATAATATACCATTCTGAGAGCATATCAGGAGGACATCTCCTGATTTGTTGCTTATATTTTTCCCAAGCTTCATAGAGGGATTCACCTTCTCTTTGTCTGAAGGTTTAAACTTCCACTCTAATTTTGCTCAACCTTTGAGGGGGAAAGAACTTAGCTAGGAAAGTATTAACCAGCTTTTCCCAAGAGTCTATGCTCTCTTTTGGTTGAGAATCCAACTACAATGTTAGACCATTCTGAGATCATGTCAGGAGGACACCTCCTGATCAATTGCTTGTATCTTTCCTAAGCTTTATAGAGGGATTCACCTTTTCTTTCTCTAAAGATTTGAACTTCCACTCTGATTTTGCTCATCTTTTGAGGAGGAAAGAATTTAGCCAAGAAAGTATTGACTAGCTTTTCCCAATAGTCTAGGCTCTCTTTAGGTTGAGAATCCAACCATATTCTAGCTTTGTCTATTACAGCAAATGGAAAGAGCATAAGTTTGTAGACCTCAGGATTTACTCCATTGGTCTTAACAGTATCACAGATCTACAAGAATTTAGCTCAGAACTGATGTGGATCTTCCAGTGGAAGACTATGGAACTTGCAATTCTGCTGCAGAAGAGAGACTAACTGAGGTTTAGCTCAAAATTGTTAGCTCCAATGGCAGGTATAGAGATGCTTCTGCCAGAAAAGTCAGAGGTAAGCATGGTGAAGTCACCAAGAACCTTTCTTACCTCTCCTTCAGGTTCGGCCATGTCCTCAATTTCTTGTTCAAAATTTTTTGAAAGGTTTCTTCCGGAGTGTTATGCTTTAGCCTGTTGTAAGCTCCTCTTTAAATTCCTTTCAGGTTCATGATCAAGACTAAAGAGAGGTTCTTTATCCCTGTTCTTAGTCATAAACAAGAAAAGAAGAAAAGAAAGAAAGGAAGCTTCTATGTCTGATTTGAGTATAGAAAGCTCCTAGTGAGATGTGAAGAAAGAATAGAAATATAGAAAAGTGAAGATGGAAGAAGAGAGAGGAGAAGAGTTAGAATAAATAGAAGTAAATAGGAGAAGAATTAGAAATAGAAAAGATTAATAAATTTTAAAATATTTTTGTTTTTATTTTATTTATTTATTATTTTCAAAAATAAGGTTAATAAATTAAAAAGAATTGAAAATTAGTTAGTGAATTTTCGCAAGTAACTAAAATTTAAAAACAAGATAAGATAAAAGATTAGAAAAGATTTGAATTTAAAATTTGAAATTAGGAAAGATAAGAAAAGATAAAAGATAAATTTGAAAAAGATTTGAAAAAGATAAGATTTGAAATTTGATTTTTGAAAAAGATTTGATTTTAAAATTTAAATTTTGAAAATTTAAATTTTAAATTTTGAAAATTGAATTTTAAAATTTGAATTTGAATTAAGATAAGATAAGATTTTTGAATTTTTAAAGAAAGATAGAAAAATAAGATAGTAATTTGAAAAAGATATGATTTTTGAAAGGATTTGAATTTGAAATTTAAAACTAAGATAAGATAAGATAATGATTTTGAAATTAAAATTTGAAAAATTTGTTGCTTTTTTCGAAAATTGAGACAAAGATAAGAAAATATATTTTATTTTCTTGACTTTCGAATTTAATGAAGAAAGAGAAAAATAACAAAAAGACACCAAACTTAAAATTTTTAGATCTAAGACACCTAGAATTCAAAAATTGCAAAGAAAAACACAAACAGACACCAAACTTAAAAATTTTAAGATCAAAACAAGCAGAAAAACAAGAACACTTTGAAGATCAAGAAGAACACCAAGAACAAAACTCAAAGAATTCAAAGAAAACAAGAACATGCAAAAGACACCAAACTTAAAGATTGACACAAGACTCAAACAAAAGACACTATTTTCGAAAACTTTTAGAAAAAAGACTCAAGAAATTCAAAAAAGACTCAAACAAGAACAAGAACAAAGACTCAAATAAAAGATCAAAATTAATAAAGAAAAGAAAAGGTTTTTGAAAATTTTTTTATTTTTTT
>NC_029793.2:80385915-80399807 GCF_000816755.2 Arachis ipaensis | reverse complement strand
GTTAATTAATTAAAAATAATTAAAATTAGTTAATAAATTTCAAAAATAGAGGAGAGAGAAGGAAAAGAGGATTTTTGAAAATTAGGAGAGAGAAGAAGTAGTTAGGAAGTTTTGAAAAACAAGAAAGAGAAAACAAGTAACTAATTAAGAAAATTTAAAAACAAGATAAGATAAAAGATTAGAAAAGATTTGAATTTAAAATTTGAAATTAGGAAAGATAAGAAAAGATAAGATGAGAAGTTAAAAAGATTTGAAAAAGATTTAATTTTAAAATTTGAGATTAGAAAAGATTTGAAAAAGATTCAAAAGAAAGATAAGATTTGAAATTTGATTTTGAAAAAGATTTGATTTTAAAATTTGAAATTTGAATTTGAAATTTGAATTTTGGAAATTGAATTTTGAAATTTGAAATTTGAGTTTTAAAATTTGAATTTGAAAATTTGGATTTTAAATTTTGAATTTTGAAATAAGATAAGATTTTGAAAAAGATGTGATTTTTGATTTTGAAAAGATTTGATTTTTGAAAATTGTAAACTAAGATAAGATAAGATAAAATTTAAAATTAAAATCTGAATTTTTATTTAAAATTTTTGAAAATAACTTGTAAATAAATATAGAAAATATATTTTTTTATTTTTAAAATTAATGAGAAAAGAGAAAAACAAGTAAAAGACATAAAACTTAAAATTTTTAGATCTAGGACTCTAAGTTTTCAAAAAATTGAAAACAAACACTAAAAGGACACCAAACTTAAAAATTTTAAGATCAAAACAAAAAGAAAAACAAGAACACTTTGAAGATTGAAAAGAACACCAAGAACAAAACTCAAACACAAGAACATGTAAAAGACACCAAACTTAAAATTTTTGAAAACTAAACATAAAATTTTCGAAAAATCAAAGAAAATACACAAGAAGACACCAAACTTAAAGTTTGACACAAGATTTTAAAAAAGACACAAATTTTGAAAATTTTTAGAAAAAGACTCAAGGAAATCGAAAAATTCAACAAGAACAAAAACAACAGACTCAAACCAAAAACAAAGATTAAACAAATAAAAGAAAATAAAAATAAAAGACTCAAACAAAATTAAAAAAATACCTGATCTAGGGAACAAGATAATCTGTCAGTTGTCCGAACTCAAACAAATCCCGGCAACGGCACCAAAAACTTGGTGCACGAATCCCCACACTTCGTACAGCTGTACCAGCAAGTGCACTGGGTCGTCCAAGTAATACCTGAGCGAGTTAGGGTCGATCCCACGAGGATTGTGATTTAAAGCAAGCTATGGTTATCTTGCAGGTCTTAGTCAGGCAAAATCAAGAAGTTGTTGGTTTGAATGCATATGAGGAATAGTTTATAAAATACTTTGTGAATTTAAATGAACCAGTAATAAGAAGATGGTTAAGGATTGGAGTTGCTTTGTCTTTCTGAATTAACTCTGGTATTACTGTCTCCTTTGCTTGTGAATGATTTCTTCTATGACAGGTTGTATGTGATTAATGTTGTATGGCCGCGGTCATCAATCTCTTCTGCTTCAGATCAAACGCCGTATGGCCGCGGTCATCCAATCTGAACGAGGGTGAAGCTCTAGCAGTTCATTCTCTTTGGTGATCCTTTTATTAATTCATAGAACTCAGCAGGGCTGCTCCCCTCAACCTATGAGGTTTAGAAACTCATACTGATAGAAAATACAAGGATGGAATTCGAAATATGCTGAAAAAGATGGTAGAAGCTCCTAACCAAGGTTGATCTTCTCCTTTGAATACTAAACTAATGACTAGTAACGGTAAAACAATTTTTTTAGTGCTAAAATCTACTTCTGGGGCCCACTTGGTGAGTGTTTGGGCTGAGCTTTGATAAGATCCACATGCTACGAGGCCTCTAGGGCGTTAAACGCTGGCTAGGGGGTCCTCTTTGGGCGTTTGGACACTGGTCTCTTCTCCTTGGGCGCTGGACGCCTGAAAGGGGGCAGGAGGCTGGCGTTGGATGCCATTTTTGGGCCTTCTAATCTGAAGCAAAGTATGGACTATTATACCTTGCTGGAAAGCTCTAGAAGTCATCTTTCCATAGCCATTGAGAACGCTCCATTTAAACATCTGTTGCTCTAAAAAATCTCTTCCGAGTGCAGAGAGGTCAGATCTAGACAGCATCTACAGTGCTTTATGATGAGCGAATATTTTATACGCTTTTTGGCATCATTTTCATATAGTTTTTAGTATGTTTTTTTTAGTTTTTATTAAGTTTTTATATGTTTTAGTGTTAAATTCACATTTTTGGATTCTACCATGAGTTTTTGTATTTTTGTACAATTTCAGGTATTTTCTGGCTGAAATTGAGAAGTTGGAGCAAAAGTCTGATTCAGAGACAGAGAAAGCACTGCAGATGTTGTCCGGATCTGACCTTGCACTCAGAAGAGCTTTTCTGGAGCTACAGAAGTCCAAATAGAGCGTTATCAATGGATATGGAAAGCTGAGTTCCAGAGCTTTCCAGCAATGTATAATAGTCCATACTTTGCTTCGGATTAGAAGGCCCAAAACTGGCGTCGAACGCCAGCTTCCTGCCCCCTTCCAAGTTTCCAGCGCCCAAAGAGCAAAGACCAGCGTCCAAACGCCCAGAGAGAGCCCCCTAGCCAGCTTTCAACGCCCTAGGAGCCTCATAGCACGTGGATCTCATCAAAGCTCAGCCCCAAACACTCATCAAGTAGGCCCCAGAAGTGTATTTTAGCACTAAAAAGATTGTTTTACCCTTACTAGTCATCTGTTTAGTATTTAAAGTGTATTTTACATTCTCCATAGGGAGGACGCACACCATACACGTTTTTACCATTGTATTGTACATTAGGGATGTTCAAAACCGATCCAATCTAAACAAAACCGATCAACCGAATCAAAAAAATTGATAACCGAATGAACCGAAAATCGAAAAAACCGAAAAAATAAATTTTGCAGTTTTTTGCATTTCGGTTGGTTTTTGGTTCTGGAAGAAAAAACCAAACCAAACCGAATCGAACCGGTGTTGCTAAAAACCCTATAATAAAAGCAGCCTCCCTCCATAAACTCCTCCTAAACCTGCCGCAATCACCCCTACCAGGAAACCCCAACTCCCTTGAGCCCTCTTTGTGTCTATCGCCGAATCTCAGTGGAACCTCCTTTTTCTTCTCTACCATCGCCACCGCCGGATAGCACCATCGCAGCGGCACGACCCTTTCCTCTCCCCTTCTCTTGCTCGTAGGCTCGTAGCGCTTCTCTTTCTCCCTCATCATCGACGGCTCCAGACACCACCTCTTCAGCAGCCGTCTCCTCCACGAACCAACAGCCGCAGTCGTCATCAACGAACTGCAGTAACACGCACCAGACACAGTCGAAGCCGCCGCTGTTCGTCGCCCGTCTCTCATTCGTTGTTGATCTGTCTAGTCTCTCTGGTCTTTGGTTCGAGACGCCGCCGTCTCACCATCCTGTATCTCCATTGTCCTCTGCAATGGAGCCTAAGTCTCAGGTTGGTTTTTGTGTTCTGATTCTGTTTTTTTTTTAATTCTGGTTTAATTTTATTGATTTTAATTTTTAATGAACACTTGGTTGGCTTGTTCTTGATTCTATGGTTGAGTTGTTGATTCTGATTTTATTTTTTAATTCTGGAATTTTTGTTCTTTTTTGATTTAGGGTAACTCTGTTTTAGGGTTGATTGTAAAGTTTTTGTTTATTTAATGTTAATGCAACAAAGGGGAAGGTGAAAGAATTTGTGGAATTGGTGCACCACATGAACATTTTTGGAATTAATTTGGTTGTATTTTTTATTCAGCTTGGTTCGATTTCTTGATTCAGTTTGGAATTGGTGCACCATTTTTGCAAAGTTTTTGGAATTAGTTTGGTTGTATCTATTTCAGTTCAGTTCAAGTTGATTCATTTCTGGTTGATTATTGTTCTATCTATTTCTGTTGTTTCTAAAACAAAATTGTTAATGATTTTAATTGGTTGTGGTTCTGTTATTTCGTTAGTGATTTATGAGTCAAGTTGATCATTGTTCCATCTGCATCTGCTGTTTTTGCAAAATTGTTAATAATTTTAGTACCCTAGATATAATTTGATGAATAGAATAGGATAGGTTTTCAAATCAATTTTAAAACCAAACAAATCGAACCGAACCAAACCGAATTTAATTGGTTTGGTTTGGTTTGGATGGTCTTAATAAAAAAACCAAACCAAATTGAACTGCACTATTAATATAAAATTGGATCGAATGGCTTTTCTTCAAAAAACTGAACCAAACCACACTGCAAACACCCCTATTGTACATCACTATGAGTTTCTAAACCTCCTAAGTTGAGGGGAGGAGCCCTGTTGAGTCCTATGAATTAATAAAAGTATTATTGTTTCTTCTTCGATCCGTGTTTGATTAATTCTAAGATGTATATTCGTACTTCAATGTGGTGAATAGGATGATCAGTGACAACCAGCTCTGTTCGTCACATTAAGACGAACGTGCCTAACAAACACCCGCGTCTACTTGGGTTCGTGTGAATACTTCAGTGGAAAGCACACACCACCAACTTGAATCATACATCTCTCAGACGGCTAATCCACAACTTCATTGGGGACTTCTCGAGACACTAGTTCAGCCGATTTACGGGGAGATTTGGGTCTCTGTGGTAGAGGCTAGAACCCAACGATGCAGCATTCTCTAATCCAGAAGATCCGACCTTGTCTATAGCATTTTGAGTAGGATTTTTAAGGAGAATGGACTGTACGCACTTGGAGAGATCACTTACAAGCAAAGAAGACAGTAATACCAGAGTTAATTCAGAAAGACAAAGCAACTCCAATCCTTAACCCTATTCCTATTACTGATTCCATTTAATTTATAGAGTATCTTTATTAGTTATATGTCTTCACAGTTTCAGATCTCACAAATCCAACAACTTTCTGATCTGCTTGACTAAGACCTGCAAGATAACCATAGCTTGCTTCAAACCACAATCCTCGTGGGATCGACCCTGACTTGCTCAAGTATTACTTAGACGACCCAGTACACTTGCTGGTACAATAGTACGAATATGTGAGAATTTGTGCTACCACTTTCTCTGTCTCTGAATCAAACTATTGCTTCAACTCCTCAATTTCAACCAGAAAATACTTGAAATTGTACAAACACACACAAACTCAAAGTAGAATCCAAAAATGTGGATTTAACACTAAAACCTATAACAACTTAATAAAAATTAAACAAAACATACAAAAACTATATGAAAATAATGCCAAAATGTGTATAAAATATCCGCTCATCAGTATTTGATCAACGCCTTTCTTCAGAAGTTGCCGATTCTCCGCCAGAGATGAACACCAAGGTTAGTGCGCATCCAGTCTAATTGAGGGTGAAGCTCCTGCAGTCCATTCTCCTTAGTGATCCTACTCAAAACGCCATAGACAAGGTCGAATCTTCCGTATCAGAGAATGCTGTGCCTTTGGTTCTAGCCTCTACCACAAAGACCCTAATCTCCCCAAACCTCGGCTGAACTGGTGTCTCGAGAAGTCCTCAACAAAATCGTGGATTAGATGTCTAAGAGATGTATAATCAAGCTAGTGGTTCATCATTGTCTGATGAAAGACTCACTCTGAACCCATGTATAATGAGATAACCTTGTGCCTGTTCAACGCATTCATAAGGATGAAGAATGAAGATACATCTTAGAATAAAGAATCAAACACAGATTGAAGATAGAACAGTAATACTTTATTAATCTATAAAACTCAACAGAGCTCCCCCCTCAACCTAGGAGGTTTAGAGACTTATACTGATAGAAAATACAATGAAACGTGTAAAAATCTCAAAAGTGATCAAATGTTTGATGATCTCCCTTTAAATACTAAACTAATGACTAGAAATTATAGAAATATGATAGGCTTAGGCTTGTAGTGCAAAAATTCAATTTCAGGGCCCACTTGGTGAGTGTTTAGGCGGAGCTTTAGTGTCTCCCACGTGCTAGGATGCTCCTTGGGCATTAAACGCTGGCTAGGGACACCTTTATGGGCATTGGACGCTGGCCACTTTTCTGTGGGCGTTGGATGCCTAGACTAGGGTAGATGGTTGGCATTGAAAGCCAGTTTTTGGCTACTTCTTTTGTGGGCGTTGGACGCTAGCCACTTCTCTATTGGAATTGAAAACCAGTTTTGGGCCCTGGATGTTAGCTTTTCATGGCCATTGAGAACGCTCCATTTGGACTTCTGTAGTTCCAGAAAAGCTATTTCGAGTGCAAGGAGGTCAGATCCTGACAGCATCTGTAGTGCTTTCTCTGCCTCTGAATCAGACTTTTGCTCCAGCTCCTCATTTTCAGCCAGAAAATACTTAAAATTGCATAAAAACACACAAAATCAAAGTAGAATCCAAAAATATGAATTTTGCACTAAAACCTATGAAAACTTAATAAAACTTAAACAAACATACTAAAGACTATATGAAAATGATGGCAAAAAGTGTATAAACAGTAAAGGAAAATGATCCTTTTTGGTGGCGTTATTGAGCCTTCTATAGTCAATGCACATAGGCCACCCTGTAACTGTCCTTGTAGGAATCAATTCATTCTTTATATTATGAACCACTATCATGCCTCCCTCTTTGGGATCAACTTAAACAGAGCTCACCCAGGGGCTGGTAGTGATGGGATAAACAATCCCAGCCTCCCAGAGCTTAGTGACTTCCTTCTGTACTACTTCCTTCATAGCCGGATTTAGTCGCCTTTGTGGTTACACCACTGATTTGGCATCATCCTCCAGCAGAATTTTGTTCATGCATCGGGTTAGGCTAATGCCCTTAAGGTCACTTATAGTCCACCCAAGAGCGGTCTTGTGTGTCTTGAGCACTTAAATGAGTGCTTCTTCTTCTTGTGCCTCTAATGTGGAGCTTATGATTACAGGATAAGTGTCTGTGTCTCCCAGAAATGCATATTTCATGGAGGATGGTAATGGCTTGAGCTCGAGCTTTGGAGGCTTATCATCTTCCTTAGGAGCACTTAAAGTCTCCTGTATTTCATCTGCTACCTCCAACCCGAGCTGGGCATCATAGAAGATGTCATCCAATTCTTCCTCGAGTCTTGTAACCATGTGCACTTATTCAACCAGGGAGTCGATGATTTCAATGCTCATGCACTCCTCTGTAGTGTCTGGATACTGCATGGCTTTGACAGCATTTAGCACAAATTCATCCTCATTGACTTTCAGGGTTACTTCCCCTTTCTAAACATCAATGAGGGTTCTTCCTGTAGATAAGAAGGGTCTTCCTAGGATAAGAGATGCACTTTGTGCCCATCCATATCCAACACCACAAAGTTAGTGGGAAAAGCAAAGGGTCCAACCCTAACAATCTTATCTTCAACTACACCTGATGGGAACTTAACAGAACAATCAGCAAGTTGAAGGCATATGTGGGTTGGTTTGACTTCATGAGTCAATTAGAGCTTCTTTATTAATGAAGCAGGTATTAGGTTGATGCTTTCTCCAAGATCACATAGGGTTGTCCTTGTGCAGGCATTCCCTAGAGTGCCTGGTATCATAAAGCTCCCAAGATCCTTAAATTTCTCTGGTAAGCTGTTTTGAATGACTGCACTTCATTCTTCAACGAGGAGGACTGTTTCTGCCTCTCTCTAATCCTTCTTATGACTTAAGATATCCTTCATGAATATAGCATAAGAAGGTATCTGTTCAAGAGCCTCTGTAAAAAGGATCTTGATTTCTAATGTTCTGAGATAATCCGCAAAGCGGGCAAACTGTTTATCTTTTTCCGCTTGACGGAGTTTCTGAGGGAATGTCATCTTGGCTTTATACTCATCAATCTTAGTTGATGGAGGCTGAGTGCCTTGTGTATTGGAAGGGGGGTTACTAGCTTGTTTAGGAGGGTTGTTATCAGTATGTGACTGACCACCCTTTCCTGGGCGTTCAATGACCTTATTGCTGCCCCTTCCTAGCGTTCAATGTCAGGGACATCATTCCCTTGTGGGCATTTAACGCCCTTGTTCTTGTCCCTAATTGGGCGTTCAACGCCTGGGATGGATACCGCTTCTTGGCATTGAACACCAATGAAATTCCTCTTTGGGCGTTCAATGCCCTCAGAGATGTCTTGGACAATAATCTGGTATTCCTCTATCAGCTTTTCTTCCTTTGATCTCTTGTTGTACTGAGGTTGGGTGTTTAAGGATTTCACTTTTATGTTTGTGAATGCTCTTGTTGGATTTGGAGTTGGATTTCCTTTAATGCAATTGATGTTTCTTTTATTCTCTTATGGTTAATTATTCTGTTTATTGGTGATTCCATGCTTTTGTTAATTCTTGCATTTTGTGATATTTACTTTTATTGCACTCTAGGTGTTTGATAAAATGTTTTCTCTAGTTTTTGAGTAGTTTTCTTACTCTTGGCCTAGGCTAAGAGAATTGAGTGACCTTGAGTCATTGGGTCTCATTGAATTGGTGATTTGAGAACCCTTAGTGGTCAATTTGATAACCATTGACTCTAGCCTACTACTAAGTTAATTAGTAGCTAGGTTAGGACTTATGGATTGATGTTGATCAAGCCATTTGACATACTTCAAGCGTAGGAGTAGATATTACGTACTTAAGGCTTTTGGAAGTAGACTTAATGAGCTTGGTTCCTCATAATTGTGAATATATGGTTTATAGACAAGGATGGTGATCTCAATTACCTATGTCTAGCCAAGAGTTTTTTTCCTTCTTTTTTTAATTCTTATTATTTACTTTCTTGCTATTTACTTTTCTTGCCAATTACAAATCAAACCCATTTGTTCTTCATAGCCAATAATTGACCACTTCATTGCAATTCCTTGTGAGACAACCCGAGGTTTAAATATTTCGGTTATATCTTATTGGGTTTGTACTTGTGACAACAAAAATTTTTGATCGAGGAGGATTTTTTGTTAGTTTAGAACTATACTTGCAACGAGAATTAATTTTGAGAAATTCTATACTGACACAACAATTCCCTCTTCATCAAAATGGCGCCATTGCCGGGGAATTGCAATAGTGCTATGTTATTGGCTATTGTATATATTGTGAATATGTTCGCCCTTTTACTTCTTTGTTAGTTGTTGCTAGTTGTAGGACTTTGTTTTCTTTATTTCTTGTTAGCTTTTATTTTTATTTTCTCTTTCACCATGAATTCTCACCCCTTTGGCTATGACTTTGGTTCAAACTATGTTGTACGAGATGGAATTTACAATGGTAACATGCATCAAGGATTTGGAGATCAAAGGTGGGAGGAGCCCCAAGCTTATGAACAACCTTGGCAACAACCTCCTTCCGAACCAAGTTTGACAAGAGTGCTTGGGGATATGACTACTCTCCTCACGGAGATGCGCAAAGACCAAAAGGCATTTTGTTCCATCCAAGCCGTTCAAGCGTCACCCCAACATGACTACTCTCCGGATTCCTATGGGTATAACCCTAATCCTAATGCATACCAATCTAGTGTATGTGATGACCCTTATTGTGATTGTCAACCACAACCACCACATACATATGACCCCTTCCCTCATTTGAACCACCTTACTCACAAGCCCCTTACCACCAAACACCTCCATATGACTGGTGCACGAAATTGTGATCTCAATGGCGCCAAAAATTTGGTACGCACTATCATAATCTCAATTCTTCTTCACAACTTCGCACAACTAACCAGCAAGTGACTGGGTCGTCCAAGTAATAAAAATTACGTGAGTAAGGGTCGATCCCATGGAGATTGTCGGCTTGAAGCAAGCTAAGGTCATCCTTGTAAATCTCAGTCAGGCGAATTCAAATGATTATGGGATTTTGATAATTAAAATATAAATAAAATATAAAATAAGATAGAAATACTTATGCAATTCATTGGTAAGAATTTCAGATAAGTGTATGGAGATGCTTTGTTCCTTCTGAATCTCTGCTTTCCTACTGCCTTCATCCAATCATTCATACTCCTTTCCATGGCAAGCTGTATGTTGGGCATCACCATCGTTAATGGCTACCTCCCGTTCTCTCAGTGAAAATGGTCTAAATGCGCTGTCACCGCACGACTAATCATCTGTCGGTTCTCACTCATGTTGGAATAGGATCCGTTGATCCTTTTGTGTCTGTCACTACGCCCAGCACTCGTGAATTTGAAGCTCGTCACAGTCATCCCATCCCGATCCTACTCGAAATACCACAGACAAAGTCTAGACTTTCCGGATCTCAAGAATGACCGCCAATAATTCTAGCTTATACCACGAAGACTCTGATCTGAACTAGGAGCCCAAGAGATAAACGCTTAAGCTATTGCAGATAGAACGGAAGTTGTTGTCAGGCACGCGTTCATAGGCGAGAATGATGATGAGTGTCACGGATCATCACATTCATCAGGTTGAAGTACGAGTGAATATCTTGGAATAAGAATAAGCTTGAATTGAATAGAAAAACAATAGTACTTTGCATTAATTCATGAGGAACAGCAGAGCTCCACACCTTAATCTATTGGGTGTAGAAACTCCACCGTTGAAAAATACATAAGTGAAAGTGGTGAAGGGATGGCCAAATGGCCAGCCCCCTAAACGTGATCTCTGAACATAAAAATTATTCAAAAGATGTGAAATAAATCACTAAAAGTAGTTTTTATACTAAACTAGTAGCTAGGGTTACATAAGATGAGTAAATGATGCAGATATCCACTTCCGGGTCCACTTGGTGTGTGCTTGGGCTGAGCATTGAGCTTTCATGTGTAGAGACTTTTTTTGGAGTTAAACGCCAGGTTGTAGCCTGTTTCTGGCGTTTAACTCTGAATTACAACCTGTTTTTGGCGTTTAACTCCAGAATAGGGCAGGAAGTTGGCGTTTGAACGCCAGTTTGCGTCATCAAAACTCAGGAAAAGTATGGACTATTATATATTGCTGGAAATCCCTGGATGTCTACTTTTCGACGAAATTAAGAGCACGCCAATTGGGTTTCTATAGCTCTAGAAAATCCATTTCGAGTGCAGGGAGGTCAGAATCCAACAGCATCTGCAGGCCTTCTTCAGCCTCTGAATCAGATTTTTGCTCAAGTCCCTCAATTTCAGCCAGAAATTACCTGAAATCACAGAAAAATACACAAACTTATAGTGAAGTCCAGAAATGTAATTTTTATTTAAAAACTAATAAAAATATACTAAAAACTAACTAAATCATATTAAAAAGGGATAAGTACGATTTTGGTCCCTAACGTTAAGGGTCAGAATCGAACTCGTCCCTCTTGTAATTTTGGATTTAAAATTGTCCTTAACGTGTTTTTTTATATTAAAATTGTCCTTTTTTAAAAAAATTTTAATTTTATTCCAAAAATACCCCTTATTTTAATAATAAAAAAAATTACAAAATAAAAAAAAATTAAAAGAACACTAATGGTGGTGGAGTGGCAGTTGGTGGTGGTGGTGGTGAAGGAGGTAATTATGTTGGTAGTGGTGAGGGTATTTTTGTCCAAAAAAAATTAAAAGGACGATTTTAATATAAAAAAACACGTTAAGGACGATTTTAAATCCAAAATTACAAGAGGGACGATTTCGATTCTGACCCTTAACGTCAGGGACCAAAATCGTACTTATCCCTATTAAAAACTATGTAAAAACAATGCCAAAAAGCGTATAAATTATCCGCTCATCACAACACCAAACTTAAATTGTTGCTTGTCCCCAAGCAACTGAAAATCAAATAGGATAAAAAGAAGAGAATATACTATAAATTCCAAAATATCAATGAAACTTAGCTCCAATTAAATGAGCGGGACTAGTAGCTTTTTGCCTCTGAACAGTTTTGGCATCTCACTTTATGCTTTGAAGTTCAGAATGATTGGCATCTATAAGAATTTAGAATTCAGATAGTGTTATTGATTTTCTTAGTTCAGTATGTTGATTCTTGAACACAACTACTTTATGAGTCTTGGTCGTGGCCCTAAGCACTTTGTTTTCCAGTATTACCACTAGATACATAAATGCCACAGACACATAACTGGGTGAACCTTTTCAGATTGTGAATCAGCTTTGCTAAAGTCCCCAATTAGAGGTGTCCAAGGTTCTTAAGCACACTCTTTTTTTTGGTTTGGACCTCGACTTTAACCGCTCAGTCTCAAGCTTTTCACTTGACACCTTCACGCCACAAGCACATGGATAGGGACAGCTTGGTTTAGCCACTTAGGCCAGGATTTTATTCCTTTGGGCCCTCCTATCCACTGATGCTCATAGCCTTGGATCCTTTTTTACCCTTGCCTTTTGGTTTAAAGGGTTATTGGCTTTTTGTAACACCCTAACTACCAAACTCACGCTTCCGGCTGCGCGACTCTGATAGCTCGGACATTACAACGACACTTATACTATTTAATACTAAAATATGAGCCTGTTTAAACTTTAAACCGCAAAACCACTCCCAAAAATACTTTCGTTCGGTAATGTACATCCATAGATACCATACAACTTACAAAAACTCATAAAGAGTACATCCATATATATACATATATACATAAATAACTTACAAGAATTACCCAATACAATTCCTATCCCTCTTACAGAATATATCAAGATAAAAGCGAGGGTATAATGAGTAATAATCTAAAGCAATACAGAGCATCACAACAACAACTAAATAAACTCTTCGTGACTTCTGCGCCCATATCCTGAAAGGGAAAAAATGTAGGGGGGGTGAGAACATCATCCTCGAAAGGGTTCTCAGTAGAGGGTTTTTGGGAATTACTGTAATAGGATACGTGAAGATAACCGCACCAGTGATTAATAACCGTCTTATGCCTCTTTTCAAAAACAACGGTTTACAATAAAAGTAAAGTTGGAAATCTTTTCTGAAAGAAGAACTGTTCAATTTTCAAAAACCCAAAAGCCTTTCAAAAGGTTTATCTATGCGGAACCAAAATAGCCTTTCATATTTTATTCCAAACCAGAAACACAAAACCGAAATCAACCATCAGTTCATCTCATTCCATCCACGGCCCAAGGCCCAAACAATCCAACAACAACCAATCACCACAGTCCAACAGAGTCCCAGTAGCAAACACAAATAGGAAGATGCAAGCACAAACAAACAGTTATTGCAAGTAGAACAGTTAGCAATTAATCACATAGGCAAACCAAGTATAATATGCACACCCAAACAATGTCACATAAATGCATATGATGCATGCCAGTCCCTAGTGGCTGATGATATCATCTGTCGGTTATATAGCCAACCCGACACGTCCTGGTAGCTAACCATGGACAGAAACACCCATCACGGAGCAAGTAGGTTTGAGCTACAACCCCATTGCTACTACCCGCTTGACCCAGAGCCAGTGGAATAACCACTACTACGGCTACTACCCAGGCGGGTGTTTAAAAGCTCGACCTGGAGCGAGTAGAATCACCACTACTACCGCTACTACCCAGGCGTCACAGTCTCTGACATGGAGCAAGTGGGACGAACCACAACCCTTGCTACTACCCAGGTATCTCAAGCATATATTCATTCAGTCCCAGCCATGGATTAACATCCATCTCAGCCATCCGGCTTAAATTCATAATTCATAGTCAGCCATACGGCCCATAACTCATTCGGTAATCAGCCATAAATCAATATCATACACAGCCATTCTGGCTCACGGTTCAATCCAGAACCAGCCAATATTCATAATCATACACAGCCATTCCGGCCCATAACAAAATAGTACTTCCACCATCCAACATCATCAAATTCATAAAACCGACATTTAAGCCATAAATCACTTTTTCTCAAATCGCTTCACTTTGAAATCAAGTTTCAACTCTTTTCAGCCTTGGCATTAGAAATCTCGTTTCTCAAATCATCTCAGGCTCATAAGCCAAATTTACTCAAAGTGAATTCCCTTTTTTAAAACAAAGCCACTC
>NC_029793.2:80367670-80385723 GCF_000816755.2 Arachis ipaensis | reverse complement strand
ATAGAAATTTTGGCAGCACCTCCCCTAAAACTTGGACTTTTGCCACCCGGTTCGGGTCCCAACTAAACCGTTTCTCATTCCTTTTCAACAGCTCAAAACCAGAAATCAATTCAAAGCAAGCTAAATCCAACAGTCGCCTCAGTAGCATATCTCAAGAAAACCATTTCAAAGTCAACTCAATATCAACCGATTTAACTCATTTCCAAAGCTTTAAAGAAACGGTTCAGTAACAAATCATTTGTCCAAGATCAAGTCAATTAAAGTAAACCAGGCTGAATTCAAAAGTGCATTCGACTTTTCACATCATCAAATAATTGACTCAAATCAAATCAATCCTCAACGAATTAAACTCAGATTTCAAATCTTTAAAGAATCACTTCAAAACATTACATTTCACAAAGCCGCACAACAATTCAGCCAAACAAACATCCATAATCATTCGAGTCAATCAAATAATACATAAGGCAGATACAATCACTAAATACACCATATCTCATATCAGTATCCATATGTAATAATTCCAATAATAAACTATAGTTTTCGGAAAGCGCCCTTACCTCAAAACACAAATTCCATAACTCAAACGCGTCACAGAGTCCTTTCCGCCTCAACCCGAAATCATCAACAACCGCAACCTCAGCTTCAAGCCACATCCGCAATAACCATAGTGACACTAATCACAACATACAATAATCAGGACTCGACCCCACGCTATCAGAACTCATATTCATTAACCATACACAACAAAATACTAACGCGAGGCTCTCAAAACAGGAATACTTACTGAAACTAAGAGAGAACGGCTGAACTGAACCGCAGCGCCCTCTGAACCGGTTAGGCGGTGGCCCCCGGCAGTCAGCCCCAAGCAGCAGCGGTGATCTGGACCACACGCAGCGACGATGAAGTTGCAGGAAACTCAACAGAAGGGAAACTCAACTTAAAAGCCTTACCGGCAGTGGAGCTCAGTGGCGGTAGCGGCGTTCCCGGCGGTTGAGGCTCGGCCAGAAACTCCGGTGGCCAGAACAGTGGCACGGCTTCTCCCTCCTTCGGCAACAACAACAGTGGTGTTTTCCGGCAACCACCGATCTCCGGCATCAGCAACAGGAGCTCCAGCTAGGCACCGTGGAGCAGCAAATCGGCAATGCCGTCGGCCAAGGTGCGACGATGGAGACGCCCTCAACCGCGGTGAAACGCGGCGGCTATGGAAGCTTGGCGGCGGCAAATACCGAATCGGCGCTCACGGCACGACAGCGGCGGAAAAGGGTCCCCTTTCGCGCATCCCTCTCTCTCTGTGCGTGAGGATGCGACGGTGGCCACGCGACTCCTCTGCAGCGACGGCGGCCACTCCTGTGTTTGGCGCGGCGGCGACTAGGGACTGGGTGCAGCTTCAGTGGCGACGGCAGAGCAGAACAGCGCGGTTCCCTCCTCCTTCGCGACCTTCTCCCTCTCGCCTGAGCTCTGACGCGACGGCGTCGCCTTCACGGGTAGCATTGGCAGTAGAAAGGCTTCCTCCATGCCCGCGAGGATGATGGCGGCAAGGCGTGAGGCACGGCGGCAAGGTGTGACATAGTGGCGGCGAGCTGAATGGCGGTATAAGCCCCCTTCCCCCCTTCTTCTTTTTCCCGATTCTACCTTCCCTTTCTTTTCCTTCAGATACTGTGTGTGTGTGTTTAGGTTAGAGGGTAGCAGCTGCTGCTGCTGGTTTAGAGAGGGGAAACAGGTACTGGGTCAGGGTTTTAGGGTTAGGGTTTTTGAATAAAATTAGGGTTAGGGGTATTTTGGTAATTTCAAATAAAGTTGGGAATAATATGGTAATTGAAACCCAAATTAAATCCAACACTAGAGGTATATAGAAAATACTACTTGCTCATTAATTTTTTACAAATTACTTTTAATAAAATGTCCAAATCAAATAATTAGAAATAATATACTTACTTTCTTCATTTTCCAAAATAGCAATAGTAATATTTAAAATATTACTTATCTAATCCAAATCGTATAAAATCCTTATTATTTCATAACTATCAACTTTATAATTCAAATATAGAATATAATCCAATAATTATAAAATTGGATAATAATCATAACTTATCTCAAATTCAATAAATCGAAACTTGCCTTAATTACCTTTAATAAAATAATTTCTGAAATTAAGGCTATAAATAACCATATGATTTGAGACTTGATCATAAAAAGACTTTTCAAAGGTTCTAGGTCTTACACTTTTTGCTCTTGCCTTTTGGTTTAAAGAGCTATTGGCTTTTTCTGCTTGCTTTTTCTTTTTCTTTCTCTCTTTTTTTTTTCTGCAAGCTTTTGTATTCACTGCTTTTTCTTGCTTCAAGAATCAATTTTATGATTTTTCAGATTATCAATAACATTTCTCCTTTTCATCATTCTTTCAAGAGCCAACAAATTTAACATTCATAAACAACAAATTCAAAAAATATGCATTGTTCAAGCATTCATTAAGAAAACAAAAAGTGTTGCCACCACATCAAAATAATTAAACTAAGCTCAAGGATGAATTCGAAATCATGTAATTCTTGTTCTTTTGTTTTTAGAACATTTTTCATTTAAGAAAGGTGATGGATTCATAGGACATTCATAGCTTTAAGGCATAGACACTAGATACTAATGATCATGTAATAAGACACAAACATAAATAAAAATAAAGCATAGAGAACGAAAACAGAAAAATTAATTAGACAAGGAGATTAAGGAACGGGTCCACCTTAGTGAGGGTGGCGTCTTCTTCCTCTTGAAGAACTAATGGTGTTCTTGAGCTCCTCTATGTCTCTTCCTTGCCTTTGTTGCTCCTCCCTCATAGCTCTTTGATCTTCTCTAATCTCATGGAGAATGATGGAGTGCTCTTGGTGCTCCATCCTTAATTGTCCCATGTTGGAACTTAATTCTCCTAGGGAGGTGTTGATTTGCTCCCAATAGTTTTGTGGAGAAAAGTGCATCCCTTGAGGCATCTTAGGGATTTCATGATGAGGAATTTCCTCATGCTCTTGTTGAGGTCCATGAGTGGGCTCTCTTGTTTGCTTCATCCTTTTCTTAGTGATGGGCTTGTCCTCATCAATGAGGATGTCTCCCTCTATGTCAATTCCAGCTGAATTGCAGAGATGACAAATGAGGTGAGGAAAGGCTAACCTTGCCAAAGTGGAAGACTTGTCAACTACCTTGTAGAGTTCTTGGGGTATAATCTCATGAACTTCCACTTCTTCCCCAATCATGATACTATGGATCATGATGGCCCGATCCACAGTTACTTCGGATCGGTTGCTAGTAAGAATGATAGAGCGTTGGATGAACTCCAACCATCCTCTAGCTACAGGCTTAAGGTCTGGTCTTCTCAATTGAACTGGCTTGCCTCTGGAGTCAACTTTCCATTGAGCTCATTCCACACATATGTCTATGAAATCTTAGTCCAACCTTTGATCAAAGTTGACCCTTCTAGTGTAGGGGCATGCGTTTTCTTGCATCATTGGCAAGTTGAACGCCAACCTTACATTCTCCGGACTGAAATCTAAGTATTTCCCCCGAACCATTGTAAGCCAATTCTTTGGATTCGGCTTCATACTTTGATCATGGTTCCTAGCGATCCATGCATTTGCATAGAACTCTTGAACCATTAGGATTCCGACTTGTTAAATAGGATTGGAGAGTACTTCCCATCCTCTTCTTCTAATCTTTTGTCGGATCTCCAGATATTCACCCTTTTTGAGCTTAAAAGGGACCTCAGAGATCACCTTTTTCTTGGCCACAACTTCATAGAAGTGGTCTTGATGGACCTTTGAGATGAATCTCTCCATCTCCCATGACTCAGAGGTGGAAGCAATTGCCTTCCCTTTCCTCTTTCTTGAGGTTTCTCTGGCCTTAGGTGCCATTAATGGTTATGGAAAAACAAAAAGCAACGCTTTTACCACACCAAACTTAAAATGCTTGCTCGTCCTCGAGCAAAAGAAGAAGGAAAATAGTAGAAGAAGAAGACAATGGAGGAGATAGAGGGGAAGAGTGTATTCGGCCAAGGGGGGAAAGAAGTGTTTCTAATGTGTGAAAATGAGGTAGTGTTAAGGGGTTTATATAGGGGTGGTTGAAGGGTTAGGTTTCGTGTATTAGGTTTGGGTTTGGGAGGGAAAGGATTTTGAATTTGAAGGTAGGTGGGGTTTTTGGGGAAGGGTGGATGGATGTGAGTGGTGAAGAGTGTTATGAAAGGGTGTGAAGAGGAGAGAAGAAGAGGTGGGGTAGGTGGGGATCCTGTGGGGTCCAGAGATCCTGAGGGGTCAAGGACTTAACATTCCTGCTCCATTTAGGCATGCAAAACGCCCTTAGAGTGCACTTCTGGTGTTAAACACCAGGTTGCTGCTTGTTTCTAGCGTTTAACGCCAACTTTTCTCCCATTCTTCGCGTTAAACACCAATTAGATGCTCTGTTCTGGCATTAAACACCAGTCTAGTGCCTGTTTCTAGCGTTAAACGCCCAGAATGGTGCCACACTGGGCGTTTAACGCCCATTCTACTACTCTTACTGGCGTTTAAACGCCAGTAAGCTCTTCCTCCAGGGTGAGCTATTTTTCATTCTATTTTTGATTTTTCATTTGTTTTTGTGACTTCACATGATCATCAACCTAAAGAAAACATAAAATAGCAATGGAAAATAAATAGATATAATTAAATAGCATTGGGTTGCCTCCCAACAAGCGCTTCTTTAATGTCAATAGCTTGACAGTGAGCTCTCATGGAGCCTCACAGATAATCAGAGCAGGGTTGGGGCCTTTCAACACCAAACTTGGAGTTTGAATGTGGGGGTTTTGTTTGACTCTGTATTGAGAGAAGCTTGTCATGCTTCCTCTCCATGGTTACAGAAGGAGACCCTTGAGTCTTAAATACAAGGTAGTCCTCATTCAACTGAAGGACCAACTCTCCTCTGTCAACATCAATCACAGCGTTTGCTGTGACTAGGAAGGGTCTACCAAGGATGATGGATTCATGCTCATCCTTCCCAGTGTCTAGGATTATGAAATCAGCAGTGATGTAAAGGCCTTCAACCTTTACTAGCACATCCTCTACTAGTCTATAAGCCTGTTTCATTGATTTGTCTGCCATCTCTAGTGAGATTCTTACAGCTTGTACCTTAAAGATTCCCAGTTTTTCCATTACAGAGAATGGCATAAGGTTTATACCTGACCCCAGGTCACACAGAGCCTTCTCAAAGGTCATGGTGCCTATGGTACAAGGTATGAAGAATTTTTTGGGATCTGGTTTCTTCTGAGGTAATGTCTGCCTCATTAATGCAGTCAGTTCATTGGTGAACAAGGGGGGTTCATCCTCCCAAGTTTCATTACCAAATAACTTGGCATTCAGCTTCATGATTGCTCCTAGATACTTAGCAACTTGCTCTTCAGTGATGTCTTCATCCTCTTCAGAGGAAGAATATTCATCAGAGCTCATGAATGGCAGAAGGAAGTTAAATGGAATCTCTATTGTCTCTGTTTGAGCCTCAGATTCCTTTGGTTCCTCAAAGGGAAATTTCTTTTTGTCCAGAGGACGTCCCATGAGGCTTTTCTCACTGGGACTTACGTCCTCCTCACTCTCTCCAAGTTCGGCCATATTGGTCATGGTTATGGCCTTGCACTCTCTCTTGGGGTTTTCTTTTGTATTGCTTGGGAGAGTACTGGGAGGAGTTTTAGTAATTTTCTTACTCAGCTATCCCACCTGTGCCTCCAAATTTCTAATGGAGGACCTTGTTTCATTCATAAAACTTAGTGTGGTCTTGGATAGATCAGAGACTATGGTTGCCAGGCCAAGAGTATCAATTTCAAGAACTTCCTTCTTCTGAGGTGTCCCATTGTTCACAGGATTCCTCTCAGAGGTGTACATGAACTGGTTGTTTGCAACCATTTCAATGAGTTCCTGAGCTTCTGCAGGGGTTTTCAGATGAAGAGATCCTCCTGCAGAATGGTCTAATGACATTTTTGATAACTCAGACAGACCATCATAGAATATACATATGATGCTCCATTCTGGAAGCATGTCAGTAGGACACCTTTTGATATGTTGCTTATATCTTTCCCAAGCTTCATAGAGGGATTCTCCTTCCTTCTATCTGAAGGTTTGGATTTCCACTCTAAGCTTGCTCATCTTTTGAGGTGGAAAGAATTCAGCCAGAAAAACACTGACCAGCTTATCCCAAGAGTTCAGGCTATCCTTAGGTTGTGAATCCAACCATATTCTAGCTTTGTCTCTTACAGCAAAAGGGAAAAGCATAAGCCTGTAGACCTCAGGATCAACTCCATTGGTCTTGACAGTGTCACAGATTTGCAAGAATTCAGCTAAAAACTGATGAGGATCTTCCATTGGAAGTCCATGAAACTTGCAATTCTGTTGCATTAGAGAAACCAATTGAGGCTTAAGCTCAAAATTGTTTTCTCCAATTGTAGGAAGTGAGATGCTTCTTCCATAGAAGTTAGAAGAGGGTGCAATAAAGTCACCAAGCATCTTCCTTGGATCTCCACCATTGTTATTAGGTTCGGCCATGTCTCCCTTTTTTTCGAAAATTTCTGTTAGGTTCTCTTCAGAGAGTTGTGCTTTAGCTTCCCTTAGCTTCCTCTTCAGAGCCCTTTCAGGTTTAGGATCAGCTTCAACAAGAATATTCTTATCCTTGTTCCTGCTCATATGAAAAAGAAGAGAACAGAAAAGAAAATATGGAATCCTCTATGTCACAGTATAGAGATTCCTTACGTGAGTATAAGAAGAGAAGAATAGAAGAAGGAGAAGAGAAAAATTCAAACACAGAGAAGAAGATGGGGTTCGAATTTTGGGTGGGAGAGAAGTGTTAGTAGATAAATAAATAGAAGGAGATGTGAGAGGGGGAGAGAATTCGAATTTAATTTAACATAAAAGGAAAATATTTTTATTTTTATTTCAAATATTAGTTAGAATTCGAAAATTAAAAAGAGAAATAAAATTAAAATTAAAATTTGAAACAATTAGTTAATTAAAAAGAATTTAAAAAAAAAAGGTGAGGATTTTTCGAAAATTAGAGAGAGAAAATTAGTTAGGTAGTTTTAAAAAAGATAAGAATCAAACAAAAAGATGAGATTATTTGAAAAAGATTTGAAAATCAATTTTGAAAGGATAAGAAGTTGGAAAAGATTTTGAAGTTGATTTTGAAAAAGATGTGATTTGAAATTTATTTTTGAAAGAGATTTGAAAAAGAAATTTAAAAAGATTTGATTTTGAAAATTGAAGTTGATTACTTGACTAACAAGAAACTAAAAGATATGATTCTAAAATTTAAAGATTGAACCTTTCTTAATAGGCAAGTAACAAACTTTAAAAGTTTTGAATCAATCACATTAATTGTTAGTAAAGATTTTGAAAATCATTTTTCTTTTTAGAAAGTTTTCGAAAATATTAATAAAAAAAGGATGAGAAAGATTTGATTTTTGAAAAGGTTTTGAAAAGATAGGATTTTTAAATTGAAAATTTGACTTGACTTATAAGAAACAACTAAATTTTAAATTTTGACTAAGTCAAACCAAATTTTCGAAATTTATTTGTAAATAAGGGAAAGATATATTTTTTTTTATTTTTGAATTTTTAATGAGGAGAGAGAAAAACATCAAAATGACTCAAAACATAAAAATTTAAGATCAAAGTAAAAAATATGCATGCAAGAACACTTTGAATGTCAAGATGAATACCAAGAACTTATTTTTAAAAATTTTTAAGAAAAGAAAGACATGCAAGACACCAAACTTAGAAATTTTTAATGTTGAGACACTAATAAATTGAAAATGCATATGAAAAACAAAGAAAGACACAAAACATAAAATTGCAAAGATCAAACAAAGAAAATCATCAAGAACAACTTGAAGATCATGAAGACCACCATGCATGAATTTTTGAAAAAAAAAATTTTTTTTTGAAAAATTAAAACATGCAATTGACACCAAACTTCAAATTTGACACTAGACTCAAACAAAAACAATTTTTTTTATTTTATAAAATTTTTTTGGATTTTCGAAAATTAATTAGGAAAAGCAAAATAAAGAAATTCAAAATTTCTAATAAGAATTCCAGGAATGATGCAATGTTAGTCTAAAACTCCGGTCCAGGAATTAGACATGGCTTACTAGCAAGCCAAGCTTTCAGTGAAAGCTCCGGTCCAAAACACTAGACATGGCCAATGGCCAGCCAAGCTTTAGCAGATCATTACATACAATAGCTGATTTGCTGAGAAAGACAAAGAAGCTCTTCTAAGGATAGTTGAAACCTCGGTCCAAAAGATTAGACATGGCTTAACAGCCAGCCAGGATTCAACATATCTCATGAAACTCTAGAATTCATTCTTAAAATTTCTGAAGAACATAGAATAATTTATTTATTTTTTTGTATTTTTCAAAAATAAAAATAATAAAAACAAAAAGCTTAAAATTAAAATAAAATTACCAAATCTGAGCAACAAGATGAACCGTCAGTTATCCAAACTCGAACAATCCCCAGCAACAGCACCAAAAACTTGGTGCACGAAATTGTGATCTCAATGGCGCCAAAACTTGGTATGCACTATCATAATCTCAATTCTTCTTCACAACTTCGCACAACTAACCAGCAAGTGCACTGGGTCGTCCAAGTAATAAACCTTACGTGAGTAAGGGTCGATCCCACAGAGATTGTCAGCTTGAAACAAGCTATGGTCATCCTTGTAAATCTCAGTCAGGCGAATTCAAATGATTATGGGATTTTGATAATTAAAATATAAATAAAATATAAAATAAGATACAAATACTTATGCAATTCATTGGTAAGAATTTCAGATAAGCGTATGGAGATGCTTTGTTCCTTTTGAATCTCTGCTTTCCTACTGCCTTCATCCAATCATTCATACTCCTTTCCATGGCAAGCTGTATGTTGGGCATCACCATCGTCAATGGCTACCTCCCTTCCTCTCAGTGAAAATGGTCCAAATGCGCTGTCACCACACGGCTAATCATCTGTCGGTTCTCACTCATGTTGGAATAGGATCCGTTGATCCCTTTGCGTCTGTCACTATGCCCAGTACTCGTGAGTTTGAAGCTCGTCACAGTCATCCCATCCCGGATCCTACTCGGAATACCACAGACAAGGTTTAGACTTTCCGGATCTCAAGAATGACCGCCAATAATTCTAGCTTATACCACGAAGACTCTGATCTGAACCAGGAGCCCAAGAGATAAACGCTCAAGCTATTGCAGATAGAACGGAAGTGGTTGTCAGGCACGCGTTCATAGGCGAGAATGATGATGAGTGTCACGGATCATCACATTCATCAGGTTGAAGTACGAGTGAATATCTTGGAATAAGAATAAGCTTGAATTGAATAGAAAAATAATAGTACTTTGCATTAATTCATGAGGAACAGCAGAGCTCCACACCTTAATCTATGGGGTGTAGAAACTCCACCATTGAAAAATACATAAGTTAAAGTGGTGAAGGGATGGCCGAATGGCCAGCCCCCTAAACGTGATCTCTGAACATAAAATTATTCAAAAGATGTGAAATAAATCACTAAAAGTAGTTTTTATACTAAACTAGTAGCTAGGGTTACATAAGATGAGTAAATGATGCAGAAATCCACTTCCGGGCCCACTTGGTGTGTGCTTGGACTGAGCATTGAGCTTTCATATGCAGAGACTCTTTTTGGAGTTAAACGCGAGGTTGTAGCCTATTTCTGGTGTTTAACTCTGATTTGCAACCTGTTTCTGGCGTTTAACTCCAGAATAGGGCAGGAAGTTGGCGTTTGAACGCCAGTTTGCGTCATCAAAACTCGGGCAAAGTATGGACTATTATATATTTCTGGAAAGCCCTGGATGTTTGCTTTCCAACGCAATTGAGAGTGCGACAAATGGGTTTCTGTAGCTCCAGAAAATCCATTTTGAGTGCAGGGAGGTCAGAATCCAACCGCATCTGCAGTCCCTCTGAATCAGATTTTTGATCAAGTCCCTCAATTTCAGCCAGAAATTACCTGAAATCACAGAAAAACACACAAACTCATAGTGAAGTTCAGAAATGTGATTTTTTTAAAAAAACTAATAAAATTATACTAAAAACTAACTAAATCATACTAAAAACTATGTAAAAACAATGCCAAAAAGCGTATAAATTATCCGCTCATCAATGACCCTAATCCTTACCCACTATACCAACCACCTTATGAGCCATATGAACCAAACATATAACCACAACAATTCCAATACAACTACTCTCAAGAACCACCTCCATATACATTATCTTTATACCCTTACCAAGAAGAACCATCATCCAATTATGAATCCTTTCCCCCAAATAATGAACCCTCTTTTCTACCACCGCTCCCCAATGACGCCCTCATGATAGAACTAAGTGATCTTGACTCTCATATCCAAAGGCAACAAGAGGGGATGGAAAAGCAGTTTAAAGAGATAGAAGCCAAGATTGCTATCGTGGCGAAAGCCGTTGCAACATGTACTCATCCTACCTAAGCTCACACGATCAAGGCACTCCCGTTGTTAAATGTGGAAAAGCAATCAAGGAGCATAGTGGGGGAATGAATTTGGAGCTTCAAGGTAAAGAAGAGGAATCGAAGCAAGATTTACCACAAGGGGATAAAGTAGAGATGATTGGAATGGAAGGAGTGGTTGAAGACCTAGGAGATGTTGGAAGTCCATGGGAGTGTAGAATTATAGAGCCTTCTTCCAAGACGCTTGACATTGATGTTGAGCGGGGTGTACAACCTCCCAAACATATCATGATTGAAGACTTTGGAGAGGTTGATCAAGAGATGGATTCAATTATTGATGAGTTTCCCTCTATAATTGAATCCTCCCTCATTGGGCTTGACATGGAGATTAAGGAAGAAGACACCTCACCCCTCATACCCTTGGCAAGCAATGTAGACAAAGTTGAATTGGAAAGAAGCCACCAAGAGGAGGAGGTTGAGCAAGAAGCAAGCTCCATTATTGAAGATGATTCCACACTAACCAATGAGTCTTTTGGAATTGATGAATCTCCCTCACTGTGCTATGAAATTGATGACAAGGAGGACCGTGCACAACTTCTGACACATGGTTTAAGCAATGAGAGGTGTACAGATGAAGTAGGTGAGCAAGGAATTGAATTTAAAGAAGCTTGCAAAGAAGTGGAAGTTGCAAAGGAAGACCACAAGGGAATGGATCTCGCATTGCCTAAGTGTGGGGAGGTCCCCCTTCCTAAGTCACCATCATCCAACACAACATTTAAGTGGGTAAAATTCCTATCCCTAAGCTTTACTTTCTCACTTGAATATGGTTTGCTTGAAAATGATAAGAGTTGGAGAGAGTTGTGTAGTGGTTGGAGACATCACTCTAAGTTCATGAAAGTTGCATGCTCAAAATTGAATAGCAATGGTTGGTGTAGAACCAAATTGCAAGGGTCTAGGAGAATGTTTGGATGTTTAATTGAGAATTCACAAGCCTTGTCACCCAAATTTAACTATGGTAGTCAACGAGAAGATAGGTGCAAGAATAAGGTTTGGGACCCTGGAATTTATTTTAACAATCAAAACTCTTGGGGCTTTGTCATTTACTTAAGCTTACTCGAGGGCTTTATGCGCTTAATTTGGGATCCCGGTGGACATTGGCAATGCAAACATTGGTGGGATTCAAGGATGAATTCAAGCATAAACCACCATAGCAAGGACCCCCACCAAATGTCCAACTTAAGGACTTAAACTAAAAGTGCTAGGTGGGAAACACCCCACCATGGTAAAATCTTTCTTTTTTCTCTTTTGTACATATTGGTAATTCGTTTAATTCCATGTTTTGATTGGTTTGTTTCGTTTATTTGGTAGTCTATTATGTTAAATAAGATTTTATGGTATTTTGGTAGTTGTTTGGGGGTTTGGAATGCTTGGTTTGGTGCAAAAATATGGAAAATTTTGAAAAAACAGAGCACCAACTCACGCGTACATGTGCGCTACGCGTACGCGTGAATCAAGTATTTTCAACCATCCACGCGCACGCATCACCCACACGTATGCGTGGATTCAAAATTTTCATCTCCAAGCCATTTTTCCCGAGAGTTGTGCCTACACTGCGCGAGCACTGTGCCTGAGTGACGATCGTGATTTCTGCCAGTAAAGAATGTCATAAAAATAGTCGCGTTGTAGATATAGTCTCTAAACCGACAAAAATCCCTTTCGTACAAACGTTTTGGGTGTCACAAGTAACAAACCCCTTAAAAATTGTTAACCGAGTATTCAAACCTCGGGTCGTCTTCTCAAGGAACTGCGAGGAAGTATGTTCTTATTATTGGTTATAAAGGTTGTAATCGGGGTTTAGAAGGTGTGAAGCAAGTAATTTAAATGACGAGTGAATTAAATGGCAATTAAAAATAAATAATAACTGTAAAACAACTTTTGGCAAGATAAGAGAAATTAGAAGTCCAATTTAGTTATCCCTCTCAACAATAATGAAAGTTGTATCTTAATTCCACTTAGTTAACCTCTGAAGCAAAGGTAAGTCAAGGGACTAATTAGTTTGACCTTCGAATCCTATTTATTTCCTAGGAAAAAGTTGGGATTATTGAAGTTCAGATCAATCAGCAAGATAACGATTATCAATTATGCTGAGTACGATAATGTTGAGTCACTGATTTCTTAACCAAGACCAAAAGGGGAAAAAGTAAATTGCTGGAATAATAAAAGTGTTCTTAAATGGGAAGCAATGGCAACTTAAATCAAAGAGAACAATCATAAACTGAAAAATACCTTAACTATCATTAATTCAAATAGAAATCTGTAACATGGAATAATTCATAATTTAAATTATAATAATCAATTCAAATATTGGAATCAAATAAATGAAAGTAAAATTGAAATAAAAGTACATTAAAACCTGGATCCAGAGTTACTCCCAAAACAAGAAGAAGTCCTAAATCCTGAGAGAGAGAGAATCTCTCTCTAAACTAAATCTAAATCATGAAAACTAGAAATTGGCGAGCTCCCCTCTTTTGAATGGATGCATTCCTCCACTTTATAACCTCTAATCTATGCTTTCTGTACTTGGATCTGGGCCAAAAAGGGCTTCAGAAATTGCTGGGGGCATATTCTGTAAATTCTGATACGTGGCCTCTGTCACGCGTCCGCGTGGGTTACGCGGTCGCGTCATCTGGAGCTTTTCCTTTCCACGCAGTTGCGTCAGTCACGCGTCCGCGTCGAGGGTGTTCTACTCAAGGCGCGCGGTCGCGTCAGTCATGCGGCCGCGTCGCTGCTTCTTTGCTTCTGGCACGTGATCGCGTCGTCCATGCGATCGCGTGGATACCAGTTTCCTTAAAGCTCCGTTTTGCCTTCTCCTTCCATTTTTGTATGTTTCCTTTTTTCATCCTTTAACTCATTCAGCCTTAGGAAACCTGAAGCTACTCAACACACTAATCACGGCATCGAATGGAAATAAAGATAATTAAAATAATTAATTTTTTTAAAGCTTAGGAAACATGTTTTTCACAATATGACATAATGACATAAGGAAAGTAAAACCATGCAATTAATGTGAATAAGTAGGTGAAGAGTTGTTCCTAGCTTACTCTTTTTTTATATTTGTCAATTTAAACTAAGCTATAACTAAGCTGTCTTATGTAAAAAGGGTAAACTATACTAATTGATCCACTAATAAGTTAGAGTTGCAAACTAAACTAAATAACTAAAATGAACTAAATAACTAAAATATGAACAAAAAATGCAAAATGCAGAAAATAGAGTAAAATACACAAGTAGCAATGTATAAGTACTCAGAAAAGAAAAAGAGAAAAATACAGAAAAATATCCAAAATAAAAGAAAAAGTATGTAGTAGTTCACCAAAATAAACGCCAGAGATGGCGACCTCCCCACACTTAAAATGAAGCATCGTCCCCGATGCTCAATCAAGCCGGGTGTGAAGGAGTGTCATCACTGGTAGGGATGGGGTCTCTGTGGCGGTGGTGGGCTGAGAGTCTGGCTGCTGTAGAGGGGGGACTGACTGGATCGGGATCTCCGGATCTGCAGCCTCAAGCTGATGTGGGGCCTCCTGTTGTGGTGTAGCGTGCTCTGTGCCTGCCTGCTGATGAGTCTCCGCCTGGGAATGAGGCTCCTCCTCATGCTCATCCTCCTCCTCCTCTGATGGCTCTGATGGTGTGTCGGGCTCGGAGGGGATGTCGGCACCCTGTCTGATCATCAGCTTCAGATGGGAATAGCGTCGCCTGCTGCGGCGCTCCAATCTCTCATACCGGTGCCTGTTACGGCGCTCCATCTGATCAAGCTGGCGGAATAGACGGTGCACGAGGCGATAAACCGGCTCAGAGGCGGGTGGAGGAGTAGTGGTGGCAGCAGGGGCAGCTGGGGCAGCTGTGAATGAAGAGGGTCCAGCAGACGGAGGGGCTGTCTCATTAGTAGCAGTGACAGGTGGTGGTCTGTAGCCCAAAGCAAGGAAGTTCCTGCTATGAGGGATGATCTTCCTGCAGTCCGCTGCTGGTGGTCGCTCATCGGCATCCTCCCAATGCACATCAGCCTGACGGCCTAGCCGTGTAACCAGATAAGGAAAGGGGAGGGTGCCTCGGACGTGGACCCTGGCCATATAATGCCGGATAAAATGAGGCAAGTACAGGTCCTTACCCTCCAGCACACATGATGAGCGGATATTTTATACGCTTTTTGGGGTTAACTTCATATAGTTTTTAGTATATTCTAGTTAGTTTTTAGTTTATTTCCATTAGATTTTAGGAAAAATTCATATTTCTGGACTTTACTATGAGTTGTGTGTTTTTCTGTAATTTCAGGTATTTTTCTGGCTGAAATTGAGGGAGCTGAGCAAAAATCTGATTCAGGCCGAAAAAGGATTGCTGATGCTGTTGGATTCTGACCTCCCTGCACTCAAAGTGAATTTTCTGGAGCTACAGAACTCGAAATGGTGCGCTTCCAATTGCGTTGGAAATTAGACATCTAGGGCTTTCCAGCAATATATAATAGTTTATACTTTGCTCAAGGATAAACGATGTAAACTGGCGTTCAACGCTAGTTCTCTGCCCAATTCTGGCGTCCAGCGCCAGAAAAGGATTAAAAGTTGGAGTTCAACACCAGAAATGGATCCAAACCTGGCGTTGAACGCCCAAAACAGCCTTATGCACGTGAAATGTTTAAATCTCAGCCCCAGCACACACCAAGTGGGCCCCAGAAGTGGATCTCTGCACCATCTGTCATAGTCTACTCACTTTTTGTAAACCTAGGCTACTAGTTTAGTATTTAAACAACTTTTAGAGACTTATTTTGTATCGCATGACATTTTAGATCAAAACTTTGTACTCTTTGACGGCATGAGTCTCTAAACTCCATTGTTGGGAGTGAGGAGCTCTGCTGTGTCTCGATGAATTAATGCAAGTATTTCTGATTTCCATTCAAACATGGGAACCTCAGATGATTAGTCGTGCTGTGACAGAGCATTTGGATTATTTTCATAAGAGGAGGGGATGTAACCATTGACAACGGTGATGCCCCAACACACAGCTTGCCATAAAAGGACGTGCGTGCGTGAATCAGAGGAC
Organism: Arachis ipaensis; assembly: GCF_000816755.2. Lineage (NCBI taxonomy): Eukaryota > Viridiplantae > Streptophyta > Magnoliopsida > Fabales > Fabaceae > Arachis > Arachis ipaensis. The sequence goes on along the minus strand of NC_029793.2, from coordinate 80,370,147 downwards.
AAAGGAAAGCAGAGATTCAGAAGACAAAGCATCTCCAAAACTCCAACATATTCTCCATTACTGCATAACAAGTAACTTTTAACCCATGCTCTCTTGTTCATTTGCAATTCAACTGATAAATACAATTGACTTCCTGACTAAGAATTGCAAGATAACCATAGATTGCTTTAAGCCAACAATCTCCATGGGATTCGACCCTTACTCACGTAAGGTATTACTTGGACGACCCAGTGCACTTGCTGGTTAGTGGTACGAGTTGTGAAAAGTGTGATTCACAATTCGTACACCATGTTTTTGGCGCCGTTGCCGGGGATTGTTCGTGTTTGGACAACTAACGGTTTATTTTGTTGCTTAGATTAAGAAAAATTTCTCTTTTTGTTTAGAGTCTCGTATTATTATCGTGTTAAAATTTTAGAATCCTTATTTTCTTATTAAAATCTTTTTCAAAAATAATTTTTCTATTAAATCCTGTGCCAAACTTTAAGTTTGGTGTTTTCTTGTTGGTTTCTCTGTGTTTTTCGAAAATCTTAGTTTGGTTTTCTAAAAATTTTAAGTTTGGTGTTCTTCCTTTGTGTTCTTGTGTTCTTGTGAATCTTCAAAGTGTTCTTGAGTTTTCCTTGTGTCTTGATCTTAAAATTTTTAAGTTTGGTGTTCCTTAGTGTTTTTCCCTTAAAAATTTTCGAAAACAAGGAGCATCAGATCTAAAAATTTTAAATCTTATGCTATCTTATTGTTTTTCTCTCTCCTCTTTAAATTCAAAAATATCTTCTCTCTCTGTTTTAAAAGCAAATTTTCGAAATCTATTTTTAAAATTCAGATTTTTTTTATTTCAAATTGAAAACCTTTTTCAAAAATCATCATATCCTTTTCAAAACTTCCTAACCACTTTCTCTCTCCTCAGTTTTTCGAAAATCTTCACTCATTTTTTATTTATTTATTTCATTTTGATTTATTTTTTTAATCGAAATAAATAAATAATTAAATAAAAAAAATATATTTTCTCTATTTTACATCATCTCCCTTTCTCCGTCATGGACCTAAGCGAAAATGAACAGTCCAGGAGGACTCTGGGGTCATATGCTAACCCCTCTACTGCTTCATATGGGAGTAGTATCTGCATACCCTCCATTGGAGTCAGTAGCTTTGAGTTGAATCCTCAGCTCATTATCATGGTGCAGCAAAATTGCCAGTATTCCGGTCTTCCACAGGAAGAACCTACAGAGTTTCTGGCACAGTTTCTACAGATTGCTGACACAGTACATGATAAGGAAATAGATCAGGATGTCTATAGACTATTACTGTTTCCATTTGCTGTGAAAGATCAAGCTAAGAGGTGGTTAAATAACCAACCTACGGCCAGCATAAGGACATGGAAACAGCTGACAGAAAAATTCTTGAATCAATACTTTCTCCCAAAACGGATGACACAGCTAAGGCTGGACATCCAAGGCTTTAAACAAGGAGATAATGAATCTCTTTACGATGCCTGGGAGAGATACAGAGAGATGCTATGAAAATGCCCCTCTGAAATATTTTCAGAGTGGGTTCAGTTAGACATCTTTTATTATGGGCTTGCAGAAGGAGCTCAGATGTCTTTGGATTACTCAGCTGGTGGATCTATCCACATGAGAAACAAAATCGAAGAGGCTCAAGAGCTCATTGATACAGTTGCCAGGAATCAGCATCTGTACCTAAGCAGTGACCCTTCCATGAAAGAAGAGGTTAAGACAGTAACTGCTGAACTCAGTCCTGTAAAACAAGCTGCTAAATTCAATCAGCAATTGGACTTTCTAACAAAGCAGTTAGCCGAATTCAAAGATAGGTTACAAGAGACAAGGATGGCTAATATACATATGGACGAACAGTTTAAGCAAACAAAGCAGCAGCTGTCAAGGCAAATAACAGAAGAATGCCAAGCAGTTCAATTAAGAAGTGGGAAAACATTAAATACCCCACCTCAAGGCAGCAAAAAGCTAAGAAATGAGCAAACCACCCAAAAATCACCTGAGGACAGTAAGAGCCCAGGGAAAAGTAATTCTGGAACTAAAACGCCAGAAATTTGGTGGAAGGCTGGCGCTGAACGCCCAAACCATGCTCAGGACTGGCGTTCAACGCCAGAAACAAGGCAAGACTGGCGTTCAACGCCAGAAATAGGCAAGGATCTGGCGTTGAACGCCCAAAATGGGCAAGATCTGGCGCTGAACGCCCAAAATGGGCACAGTTCTGGCGTTCAGACGCCAGGAACAGATAAGGAGCTGGCGTCCAATTTCACTCCAGCTTCTAACCCTGGCACTCAACTGCCAGTGAGGGATCAGACACACACAAATGCTGATAACAACCCCTCTAAAAAGGCTTCTTCAACCACTTCTGTAGGCAATAAACCTGCAGCAACTAATGTTGAGGAATATAAAGCCAAGATACCTTATCCTCAAAAACTCCGAAAAGAGGAGCAGGATAAGCAATTTGCTCGCTTTGCA
>NC_029793.2:80311015-80366092 GCF_000816755.2 Arachis ipaensis | reverse complement strand
AGGGATTGTTCTTGGGCATAAAATCTCAAACAAGGGAATAGAGGTGGATCAAGCAAAAATAGAGGTAATTGAAAAATTACCGCCACCTACCAATGTTAAGGCAATCAGAAGCTTTCTGAGGCATGCAAGATTCTATAGGAGGTTTATAAAGGATTTTTCAAAAATCGCAAAACCTCTAAGCAATCTGCTAGCTGCTGACACGCCATTTGTGTTTGGCACAGAGTGCATGCAGGCGTTTGAAACGCTGAAAGCTAAGCTGGTCACAGCACCAGTTATTTCTGCACCAGACTGGACATTACCATTTGAGCTAATGTGCGATGCTAGTGATCACGCCATTGGTGCAGTGTTGGGACAGAGGCATGACAAGCTTCTGCACGTCATTTATTACGCTAGTCGCGTTCTAAATGATGCCCAGAAAAATTACACAACCACAGAAAAAGAATTACTTGCAGTGGTTTACGCCATTTACAAGTTCAGATCATACTTAGTAGGATCAAAAGTGATTCTGTATACTGATCATGCTGCTCTTAAATATCTACTCACAAAGCAGGATTCAAAACCCAGGCTCATCAGATGGGTGTTGCTTCTGCAAGAGTTTGATATAGAAATAAGAGACAGAAAAGGGACAGAGAACCAAGTGGCTGATCATCTGTCCTGGATAGAGCCAGTAGAAGGGACGCCCCTCCTCTCTCTTGAGATCTCTGAGACTTTTCCAGATGAGCATTTATTTGCCATTCAGGAAGCACCATGGTTTGCCGATATTGCAAACTATAAAGCTGCAAGGTTCATACCCAAGGAGTACAACATGATACAAAAGAAGAAATTAATTACTGATGCAAAGTACTACTTGTGGGATGAACCCTATCTATTTAAGAGATGTGTAGACGGAATAATCCGTAGGTGTGTGCCTAGAGAAGAAGCACAGATAATCCTATGGCATTGCCATGGATCTCAATATGGAGGCCATTTCGGAGGTGAGCGAACAGCCAACAAGGTCCTCCAATGTGGCTTCTATTGGCCCACACTCTATAAAGATTCCCGAAAGTTTGTACGCAACTGTGACAGTTGCCAAAGAGCTGGTAATCTGCCTCATGGTTACGCCATGCCTCTGGAACATAAAGCCTATTGGGCAACCAGATTCCTAAACTTTGATGCCAAATTAGCAGGAGAAAAAAGATTGCTCCAGCTAAACGAGCTAGAGGAGTTCAGATTCACAGCTTTCGAGAATGCCAAGCTTTATAAAGAGAAATAAAAAAAGTGGCATGACAGAAAGCTGTCATCTGGAATCTTTGAGCCAGGACAGAAGGTTCTGCTGTTCAACTCTAGACTCAGGCTATTCCCTGGAAAATTGAAATCCCGGTGGAGGGGACCATACGTGATTACAAGTGTATCACCATATGGTTATGTGGAGCTTCAAGATATTGATTCTGATAAGAGGTTCATTGTCAATGGACAGAGAATCAAGCATTATCTTGAAGGCAACGTTGAGCAAGAGTGCTCAAGGCTAAAGCTAGACTAAAAGCTCAGCAAGGTCCAGCTAAAGACAATAAAGAAGCGCTTGCTGGGAGGCAACCCAGCCATGGGGCATCAATCCTCCAAGCATTTTGCCCCATTTCTATTTTTATTTTTATTTGTTTATATAAAGTTCACTGACACTAAGGTAAAGAATCAATTGCATAAGTTCACAGGGTTACAGAAGGAATCTGCACACAAAACAGAGAAAAAGAGCTCACTGGCAAGAAAACGCCAGTAAGAGCCCATTCTGGGCGTTCAGCGCCCAAAAGGGGCAGCCAGTGGGCGCTGAACGCCAGTAAGGATAGCAATCTGGCGTTCAACGCCAGAAAAGGGCAACAACTGGGCGTTGAATGCCCAGGAGAACAACATTTGGGCGTTGAACACCCAAAACAGGAAGTGTTTGGGCGTTCAAACGCCAGGATGATGGGGAGGAGGCAAAACTCATTTTTCTTCATATTTTTTCATTCTAAATCTTGATTTTCATACTTCAATTCATGATTTCTTGCATAAACATGTTAAGAACCCTGATTTCTAAAATCCCTAATTTCTAAAAACCCTACCTTAAAAATATCAAATGTATCTTAATCCATAAGCACCAGGCCTCTTTGCAAATTCAATCCAACTCTTTTCAAATCCTTTTTTTAAAACAAATCTATCTTTTCAACTCATCAATATCTTTTTCAAAACCTCTACTTTATCTTTTTCAAAATCTAAATCTATCTTTTTCAAAAATCTTTCATATCTTTTCAATTTTAAACTATATCCTCTCTTATCACATCTTCTATCTTATCTTTTCCAAATCAATCTTTTTATCATATCTTTTCAAAATTTTCGAACCCAACCCCCCCTCCCCTTCCATCAACAATTGCACCTGGCTCTCCTCCTATCCCTCTCCTTTCTTTTCTTTTGCTTGAGGACAAGCAAACCTCTAAGTTTGGTGTGTTTATCCGCGATCACTAAGATCATGGCCCCTAAAGGAAAACAACCCACTCCAAGAGGCAAGAAAGAGAGCGTTCCAAAACCACTTTGGAATCAAGGGAAGTTCTTATCTAAAGAACATTCAGACCATTATAACAAAATAATGGGTCTGAGATCATTGATCCCGGAAGTTAGATTCGATCTGAAAGAAGATGAATATCCGGAGATCCAGGAGCAAATTCGAATCAGGAACTGGGAAGTCCTAGCTAATCCTGAAACGAAAGTAGGGAGGAATATGGTCCAGGAGTTCTATGCTAATATGTGGCAGACTGACAAGAAGAAACTATCTGGAACTGCTTTCTATGAATATCGGACCATGGTCAGAGGAAAGATTGTTCATACCATCCCTGACAAGATCAGAGAGATCTTAAAGCTACCGCAGCTGAAAGATGATCCAGACTCCTTCAACAGGAGAATGATGAGAACAGACAAGGGCCTGGATAAGATTCTAGAGGACATATGTATCCCTGGAGCCAGGTGGACCACCAACACAAAGGGTGTCCCAAATCAACTCAAGAGAGAGGATCTCAAACCAGTCGCCAGAGGATGGCTGGACTTCATTGGGCATTCTCTGTTGCCTACTAGCAACCGTTCTGAAGTCACAGTTAAAAGAGCAGTGATGATCCATTGCATCATGATGGAAAAAGAAGTGGAAGTTCATCAGCTGAACTCAGCTGAATTCTACAAAATTGCTAACAAAAATTCTAAAGAGGCCAGATTGGCTTATCCAAGCGTGATTTCTCTGCTCTGCAAGGACGCCGGGGTAAGGATGGGAATAACTGAGTATATCTCAGTTGAGAAACCAATCACCAAAGCATCAATGGAAAAACAACAAGCACAGGATGATTCCACCAAAAAGAAAACATAGAAATTTCTCCCAGAAATCCCTCAATCTGAATATTGGGAGTATCTTGAGACGTCTGTCACCAAGATACGGGAAGCTATGGAGCAAATGATAAAAGAACAGAAGGAACACAGTCAAATACTGACCTATATGTTTAAAGAACAAGAGGAGCAAGGGCGTGACTTAAGGGAATTGAAGCGCCAGAAGCTATCTCTCGAAGAATCAAGCACCCCACGGATCAGAGGAACACCATTTCCCAGAACAAAGGTTGTTAAATTCCAATTTCTGCTTTAACTCTGTGATAGTGTCATTAGAGAAGTTCACCTTAGGAGTCATATAGTAGTAATTAGTATCTATTTTGATTTTATCTCCAATTAAGCCATAGTCTATTTTTCTCATCATCAGCAAACATGAATAAAATAGTAGATCTTTTGAATAAGAGGCAATAAAATTTCGAGTTTTAATAAGAGAAATTCTAATTAGTTACATGTGGTGGCAATACTTTCTGTCTTCTGAATGAATGCTTGAACAGTGCATATGTCTTTTGAATTTGTTGTTTAAGACTGTTAAATATGTTGGCTCTTGAAAGAATGATGAACATGAGACATGTCATTGATAATCTGAAAAATCATAAGAATGATTCTTGAAGCAAGAAAAAACAGCAAAAAAAATAAAAAATAAAAAAAAAGCCAATAGCCCTTAAAACCAAAAGGCAAGGGTAATAAAAAGGATCCTAAGGCTTTGAGAATTAATGGATAGGAGGGCCTAAGAGAATAAAATCCTGGCCTAAGCGGCTAAACCGAGCTGTCCCTAACCATGTGCTTGTGGCGTGAAGGTGTCAAGTGAAAACTTGAGACTGAGCGGTTAAAGTCAAGGTCCAAAGCAGAAAGAAGAGTGTGCTTAAGAACTCTGGACACCTCTAGTTGGGGACTTTAGCAAAGCTGAGTCATAATCCAAAGGGTTCACCCAATTATGTGTCTGTGGCATTTATGTATCCGGTGGTAATACTGGAAAACAAAGTGCTTAGGGCCACGGCCAAGACTCATGAAAAAGCTGTGTTCAAGAATCATCATACTGAAATAGGAGAATCAATAACACTATCTGAATTCTAAGTTCCTATAGATGCCAATCACTCTGAGCTTCAATGGATAAAGTGAGATGCCAAAACTGTTTGGAAGCAAAAAGCTAATAGTCCCGCTCATCTAATTAGAATCTGAGCTTCACTCAAAACTCTGAGATATTATTGCTTCTCAACCTATTAGTCTTCTATTTTATTTGTCTAGTTGCTTGAGGACAAGCAACAGTTTAAGTTTGGTGTTGTAATGAGCGGATATTTTATACGCTTTTTGGGGTTAACTTCATATAGTTTTTAGTATATTCTAGTTAGTTTTTAGTTTATTTCCATTAGATTTTAGGAAAAATTCATATTTCTGGACTTTACTATGAGTTGTGTATTTTTCTGTAATTTCAGGTATTTTTCTGGCTGAAATTGAGGGAGTTGAGCAAAAATCTGATTCATGCCGAAAAAGGATTGCTGATGCTGTTGGATTCTGACCTCCCTGCACTCAAAGTGGATTTTCTGGAGCTACAGAACTCGAAATGGCGCGCTTCCAATTGCGTTGGAAAGTAGACATCCAGGGCTTTCCAGCACTATATAATAGTCCATACTTTGCTCAAGGATAGACAATGTAAACTGGCGTTCAACGCCAGTTCTCTACCCAATTCTGGCGTCCAGCGCCAGAAAAGGATTAAAAGTTGGAGTTCAACGCCAGAAATGGATCCAAACCTGGCCTTGATCCAACAGAGAATAATTACAGAAGAAAATAGAGAAGAAAGCAGTAAAGAGAGTTTTGATTCAAATCACAATTCACTGAAATTATGCTGACAAGTAAACAGAGAGAATTCTCAAGGTGAGATTGAAACAGAATTTCTTCATTTCTCAACCCAAGATTCAAAAACAAAGAAAAGAAAATTTAAAGAGAGCTCTTGAATCCTCGTGCTCCCTTCTGGAGCCAGCCTCCTTACAAATATGAAACAGATGCCTATTTATAGGCATTTCTACAAAATAAAAATGAAATTCAAAACAAATTACAATTAAAATGAAATTTCTATTCTAACTATCTCTTGTGCCTCTGAGTGGTGTCAATTGGGCCCTTGCTCTTGATGGAATTGGGTTGATAAAGGCCTTGGTTGATTGCTCTTGGAGTTTGAAGAGGAACCGAATTGAACCAATTGAACCGGTTTTGAAATTAGCCATAGTTGGACCTAACGTTTGAGCCAAAGTTAGGGGTCTAACTTTGGCTCCAACTTTTCATAGCAGCAAGCAACATTCTACTGGTATGGACGTTGGTGCCAACGTTAGGGGTCTAACTTTGACCCTAACGTTGGCCTCCCTTATTCACATTTATGGGGCCAACTTTGTCCTCTTGTCATGTTGCCAATTTTATGCCCAATATAGACTATCATATATGGTTGGAAAGCTCTGAATGTCAGCTTTCTAACCCATTTAGAATCACTTCAATTGGACATCTACAACCCAAGTTATGATCATTTGAAGAGGGCATGGTCGCTGGCTTTGGTGTGCAGCGTTTGAGGTAACGTTAGCCCTCAAACGTTGGCGAAAACGCCAGTTCTGGAGGCTCAAATGTATTGTCCACCCCATACTATTATACATTGTTGGAAAGCCCTGGATGTCTACTTTCCAATGCCGTTGTGAGCACATTATTTGGAGCTCTACAGCTCGAGTTATACTTCTTTGAAGGTGCAGAGGTCAGTTGGCCTCACTGCAGGTTGCCACCATGTTCGTTTATGCTGTGTCTCAATGAATTAATGCAAGTAATTCTGTTTTCCATTCAAACATGCGTGTTCCTATCTAAGATATCCATTCGCACCTAACTATGGAGAAGGTGATGATTAGTGACACTCATCACCTTCCTCAATCCATGAATGTGTGTCTGATAATCACCTCCGGTCTACATCAGATTGAATGAATATCTCTTAGATTCCTTAATCAGAATCTCCGTGGTATAAGCTAGATTGATGGTGGCATTCATGAGAATTCGGAAAGTCTAAACCTTGTCTGTGGTATTCCGAGTAGGATTCAGGGATTGAATGACTGTGATGAGCTTCAAACTCGCGAGTGCTGGGTGTAGTGACAGACGCAAAAGGAGGGTGAATCCTATTCCAGCATGATCGGGAACCTCAGATGATTAGCCGTGCTGTGATAGAACATTTGGATTATTTTCACAAGAGGAGGGGATGTAACCATTGACAACGGTGATGCCCCAACACATAGCTTGCCATAGAAGAACGTGCATGCGTGAATCAGAGGACAAAGGAAAGCAGAGATTCAGAAGACAAAGCATCTCCAAAACTCCAACATATTCTCCATTACTGCATAACAAGTAACTTTTAACCCATGCTCTCTTGTTCATTCGCAATTCAACTGATAAATACAATTGACTTCCTGACTAAGAATTGCAAGATAACCATAGATTGCTTCAAGCCAAAAATCTCCGTGGGATTCGACCCTTACTCACGTAAGGTATTACTTGGACGACCCAGTGCACTTGCTGGTTAGTTGTACGAGTTGTGAAAAGTGTGATTCACAATTCGTACACCAACACACCAGAGGAGGGTGATCATGGCAGCCGGGATCTCAGTCTCATGAGTACTCGGCATCACATAGTTGCTCAAGATCTGATGCCATAACCGAGCCTCATCATTCAAGTACACTCTCTTGATCCCTCTAGGCATAGTGGTGTCCTGACCCATCTCCCAAAGAACAGCAGGGTCGAGAGCTATCCGTGCCTTCACAGCATCCCAATCAAACCGCATCTGGCCCATGTCCTCCTCAGCATGTGCATAACCATCTGGCTTATCGGACTTGGCTGGGAGCTGGAGAACGGTCTCTATGGCATCCTCAGTGACCAGAATTTGCTTTCCGCTCAGGTTCACTGCATCTAGGGTAGTAAGGTAGTAGTTACAATAGAATTCCCGTACCCAAGATGCATTGACCTCTGTCAGTGGTCTCTCCAGAAAGAACCAGCCCCTTTGCTTGATTTGCTCAGTGGTGTATTGCTGGAGGGCTTCTGGAATCTTCAAGGTACGTTCCAGGTATAGATTTCTGGAGTTTGCAAAAGTCGGGTACTTCAGCTCACAGTACCGGTTTGCAAATTTTATAGGATCAGTCAAAGGGAGCAGCTGGTCAGCTTTTCCTGCTATGTGAAGTTCTTCTCCCGCCATGAGGAATCGTGCATTAGAGCAATGATGGACTGGGAGGAATCTCCTTGCTTGTGCTTGCCAGTAGCCTTGCCTTTGCCTTTCCTTTGTGAGGCAGACATCCTAAAAAATAGAAAACTAGGAAATGGATAAAATAGGAAAGCAAATAGGCAATTTAAACAAAGGAAACTCAAAGCGGTAAGGGAGAAATAGAATAAGGAAAATGAGTAATTGAAATGTGATTGAATTAATGTTAAATGGAAAGAAAAAAATCAATATGCCATAGTGAGAAAGTTAGAGGAAATGAAAGTGATCAGAAAAGAGATCAAGAGGGTTAGTATGGTAAAAAGAAATTAGTAAATTAAAATTAGTGAGTTAGGAAAGTAAGTGGCATAGAAAAAATTCCATATAACAAGGATTCACAGGTAAGAATAGAAGTACTCATAATCGAATAAAGAAAACAGGGTGATGCTGATTCGAAAAGAAATAAAGAAATCAGAAATTGGAATCAGTGAATCACAAATGCAGGTTATGAACCAGGAAATCAAAGAGGATAAGAAAGTGGCCCTATCATTCATGAAATGGTTTGGGGGAAGCAGAGTAAAACAGAGTTGCCAAACCAAAACAAGAATGAAAACAATTTTCAAAAAATTTGGGCAGCATTCCGGCTAAAAGTGGATTGTCCCGAAAAATAAACAGCAATCATATCAGTTCATATGAATTAAAAGAAATCAAGCTGCATGTACAGAGATATAAAATAAACATAAAAACTCAATGTAAACAGCAGCAACATACAATAAAACAGCATATGAATCATGATTATAGCAACAACAGATTTGCACATAGGATAAAACAGAAGTAAGAACAGTACAAGGACTCCCACCTAGCACTTTTAGTTAAAGTCCTTAAGTTGGACATTGGAAGAGTATCCTGTTATGGTGGTTTATGTTTAAATTCATCCAAAACTTTCCACCAGTGCTTGGAATGCCAATAGCCTCCGGGGTCCCAAACTAGGCATGTAAAGCTTCTGAGCAGCTTCAAACAGATATTCAGCCTCCCGGGATGACGAATATCAGAATATAATCCATGATCCCAAGCTGTGTTTTTAGATCCGCCTCCGTTTTGATTTGTAAGTTTCCATTCGGGCGGGTTAAAAAGTAGAATCTCACCGTGGTGACCAAACATTCTCCGTGATCCATGCAATTGAGCATGATACCAATCCGTGTACTTCGAGGTGAAGCGTAGAACCTTATTGAACCTGGTGCACCAGTTCTGAGTACGAGCCAATTCCCTCTTACTCTTAAAGCCGCAGAGAGCTCTAAGTTGGCCATCTGTTTCAAGCAAACCATATTCAAGTGAATAAGTAAAATTATAAGTTAAGGATTGTACCCACTTGAAGCTTGTATTAGGTGGTAATGGCCTTGGGATAGGTGTTTTTGGTGGTTCTGCAAGTTCCGTTTCCTTGTGCTCTTCTGTGAATTCTTCCACTTCCTTGCAAAGATCTTCAATTGTATCTGTATCCTGGTCAAAGTCTTCTATGTCTTCCTCATCACTCGAGTCATAGATTGGAGGTTGAGAGAAATCTACCTCCGCATCATCTTCATATTCACTTGGAGAAAATTCTTCGATCTCAGAGAATTCACTTGCAGACGCAAGTTCATCACTAGGAGAACTAGACTTGTGACTATCATCGTCAAGGAAATTTGCTTCTTGGATTATTCCGTCTGATTCTTCGTAAACGACTTGCCTTGGAGATTGTACGGTATCCTCCTTAGCATCAACTGTAGCATCTTGGACAGAGTTTTCCTCAATTCTGGATTCCCAAGGAAGTTCAGCATCTCCTAGATCTTCAACCAACTCTTCTTCTTAAACAATGACAGCTTCTTCCACTTGTTCTAGTACGAATTCATTCTCTGTCTTGTCCACTGGAGTCTCTAGTATTTCTTTCATGCTACGCTCTTCATTGGGCTGTCCACATGGAGCTATGGTTGATCCTTGTATATTTGAGCGCCTAGTGGCCCATTGAATTGGTGCTTGCCTTTAACAATATTAGAACCAAACTCAAAGCGAGAGGGGTGAGAGTTCATAGTAGCAAATAAAGATAAAAAGAAAAAACAAAAATAAATAAACAAGCAAAAGAAAAATATTTACAATAACCAAAAATAAGGCACACGTTAGCAGTTCCCCAGCAACGGCGCCATTTTGACAATCGTGATTTCTGCCAGTAAAGAATGTCATAAAAACAGTCGCGTTGTAGATATAGTCTCTAAACCGACAAAAATCCCTTTCGTACAAACGTTTTGGGTGTCACAAGTAACAAACCCCTTAAAAATTGTTAACCGAGTATTCAAACCTCGGGTCGTCTTCTCAAGGAACTGCGAGGAAGTATGTTCTTATTATTGGTTATAAAGGTTGTAATCGGGGTTTAGAAGGTGAGAAGCAAGTAATTTAAATGACGAGTGAATTAAATGGCAATTAAAAATAAATAATAACTATAAAACAACTTTTGGCAAGATAAGGGAAATTAGAAGTCCAACTTAGTTATCCCTCTCAACAATAATGAAAGTTGTATCTTAATTCCACTTAGTTAACCTATGAAGCAAAGGTAAGTCAAGGGACTAATTAGTTTGACCTTTGAATCCTATTTATTTCCTAGAAAAAAGTTGGGATTATTGAAGTTTAGATCAATCAACAAGATAACGATTATCAATTATGCTGAGTTCGATAATGTTGAGTCACTGATTTCTTAACCAAGACCAAAAGGGGAAAAAGTAAATTGCTGGAATAATAAAAGTGTCCTTAAATGGGAAGCAATGGCAACTTAAATCAAAGAGAACAATCATAAACTGAAAAATACCTTAAATATCATTAATTCAAATAGAAATCTGTAACACGGAATAATTCATAATTTAAATTATAATAATCAATTCAAATATTGGAATCAAATAAATAAAAGTAAAATTGAAATAAAAGAACATTAAAACCTGGATCCAGAGTTACTCCCAAAACAAGAAGTCCTAAATCCTAAGAGAGAGAGAATCTCTCTCTAAACTAAATCTAAATCATGAAAACTAGAAATTGGCGAGCTCCCCTCTTTTGAATGGATGCATTCCTCCACTTTATAACCTCTAATCTATGCTTTCTGTACTTGGATCTGGGCCAAAAAGGGCTTCAGAAATTGCTGGGGGCGTATTCTGTAAATTCTGATACGTGGCCTCTGTCACACGTCTGCGTGGGTCACGCGGTCGCGTCATCTGGAGCTTTTCCTTTCCACGCGGTCGCGTCAGTCATGCGTCCGCGTCGAGGGTGTTCTACTCAAGGCGCGCGGTCACGTCAGTCATGCAGCCGCGTCGCTGCTTCTTTGCTTCTGGCACGCGATCGCGTCGTCCATGCGATCGCATGGATACCAGTTTCCTTAAAGCTCCGTTTTGCCTTCTCCTTCCATTTTTGTATGTTTCTTTTTTTCATCCTTTAAGTCATTCAGCCTTAGGAAACCTGAAGCTACTCAACACACTAATCACGGCATCGAATGAAAATAAAGGTAATTAAAATAATTAATTTTTTTAAAGCTTAGGAAACATGTTTTTCACAATATGACATAATAAGGAAGGGAAAGTAAAACCATGCAATTAATGTGAATAAGTAGGTGAAGAGTTGAATAAATCACTCTAATTAAGCACAAAAGAACTCATGAAATATGGGTTTATCACTGAGGCACAAACCAATCCACGCGTACGCGTGATACACACGTACGCGTCGCTCTCTGAATAAGCCATCCACGTGTACGCACGTCGCTCCCATTTCACCACTTCCATGCACACGCGTCGCTTCACGCGCACGCGTGGATTGCCTTCTTCACTACTCTTCTTTTCTCAACTTTTTTCCATTTCCTTCCTTCTCCTTTCCTCCTCCCTTCTCCTACCCCTCATCCAACACTACCAAACACCATTTATAACCATTCCTTTTTGTTAGTTAGTTGTTTAGTTAGTTTACTCTTTGTTTAAATTTTGTTTTTCGTTATAAGTGTTGGATTGTTAATTCTGTTTACTATCTATTGCTGCTGATCACTGATAGGATGTTAGTTTAACATAAATTTTTGCTAATTTCAATTATTGGATTCTATTGTTGAGGTTATAATAATTACTTAGTTTTGAGCTCTTCATGCTTAATTTTGTGAACGCCAAGTACATGTGACATTGCCTTCAAGCTTATTAAACCTTTTTGAATTGCATGATTTGGCCACCATGTGTTTTGCATCATTTTCTTTGATTGGGAAATTTCTTGATGGATGATTATGTGCATTTATCTTAATGCATTGTGCTTCTTGATCATATGCATCTTTATGTCTTTGGCTTGAATGCTTTCATGCTTATTTATTTCTTGTTTGGTTATCTTAACTGCAAGTTTAGAGCATCTCAAGCATACTAGGATGAGTGAAGTGCATGCTCCTTTTTGGTGTAATTGTGACATAGTTCTTTTTATGCTAGTGTGTGTTCTAGACTGCATGCATCTTAGAACCCACACACCCGGTTCATTAATGTCACATATTGGGTCACTTACTTCATTCTAGTGATTTACCTCATTCCAATAATATATGATTCCTTGCTTTTGCATTTACTTTTCTCACTATCCTGCCTTCTACTTTCAGGATGATTCATTATAAGCAAAAAAAATGGAAGCGAAAGAATGAACACACAGCACCGGTTGACCTACCAGCTGAAGATAGCAATCCGGAGAGTCACCGTACCCTCTTGCTTATTTTTGAATGCACCGAGGACGGTGCAAACTTTTAAGTGTGGGGAGGTCGTCCGACCAGTCGGCGTTTTTGGGTGACAAGTTTCTAATCCCAACACTTTTGCATTCTTAGGTCTTTTAGGATTTTTGTTGCATTTTCTTATTTTTGCATACATATATACATAATAAGCTTAGTCAAAATAATGAAAATTTTCCAAGGAATTTACTCATAGGGCCCAATTGATTTGAGTAAAAGCCTTTCATTGAACTTGCTTGAATTATATATCTTGTGGAACATGTTTTTGAGCTAAGAACACAAGCTTGTGAGTTTTGAGCCTAATGGTGTGGTTACATCTTATAACCACTTATTTCCCTTCTTGTGTGTATCATTCTCTTTCTATGATTGTAATCTTTGATTTGTTTGATTCTTTATTTCCATTATTTTATGTATACACGCATTTATATGATAGAGGCCATTGTTTCAAATAGCTCACTTACCCAAATAGCCTTATCTTTTATCTTCCATTATTAGCCAACTTTGAGCATATGCTAAAGCCATTTGTTCTTAATTGTAGCACATTACAAGCCTAAGTGAAAAATAATAAATGTCCCTTGTTTGGATCTTTGATTAGCTTAGGGCTAGTGAGAGTGTTCATTATTTGATTTTAGGAGAGTTGGGAACATTGAGTAGAGATAAAAGTGTATTTTTGTATCTTTGTTGAAAATCATGGGAATTGGGTACATACTCATGCATTAAATATGTAAACCATATGTATTGATGCTCGTGTATATATATTTTTAGTTTGAAAAAAAAAAGGAAAAAAATAGAAAAGAAAGAAAAAGAAAAACAATAAAAAGGGGACAAAATGTCCCAAAGTGAAGCTCAATAATAATCAATGCATATGTGTGGTGATCAAAAAGAGAATGCATGAGTGTCTGAAAAAGTGAAGAATGGGTAGTTAGGTGGAAAGTTTAAGTTAATCAAAGATTCAAATTTCTAGTCCACTTGACCATATGCATCCTTACTTTGACCCTAGCCCTATTACAACCTATGGGAAAGTCCTCATGATATTTGTATGCATGAATGAAATAACTTTTGATTGTTAGATGAAAAACAAATCTTGGAAAGCATAATTAGGGGAGAATTGAGTCAATCAACCCCATACACTTGAGCGACTAGAGCGGACACATCCGGTGAGGGTTCGATCGCTCAATTACATGCTTCCACCCATGATCATCCCTTTTCTTGCAAGTTCGTTAAAATCATTCTAATAACTCAATTCAATTGTGGGTTGATTTGATTACTATTGCTTTAGCCCTTGTGCATATATGCTTTCTGGGGAATTGATTTATTTTAACAAAGTAATTGCATTCATTTAGATAGATTGCATGTAGGTAGTTGCATTTAGGTAGTTTGCATTGAATAAATGTTGATACCCTATGTTTCTTTCTTGAGTTTAGCATGAGGACATGCTTGATTTAAGTGTGGGGAGGTTTGATAAACCCCAATTTGTGGTTTATCTTGTGCTTAATTTACGGGATTTTATCACCTTTTCTCACATTTATTCAATGAAATAGCATGGTTTTGTAATTCTCCCTTAATTTGTGCTTAAGTGTAAAAACATACTTTTTAGGCCTTAAAATAGCTAAATTTAATTCACTTTAATTCCATTCGATACCTTGATATATTTGTTGAGTGATTTCAAGTTCATAAGGCAAGTATTGGATGGAAGAAGTGAGGAGAAAAGCATGCAGAGTGGAGAATTCATGAAGAAATGAGCATTTGGAGAATTGAAAGCCACGTGCACGCGTCATCCACGCGTACGCATGACGCCCGGCACGTGACTCACTTAAAGTGAAATCGTTGGGGGCAATTTTTGAGCTGCCCAGGCCAAAATCCAACTCGTTTCTGAGGGTATTTCATGCAGAATTGAAGATTGAGCAAAGGGGGAGCACTTAGTCATGATGAGCCTTTAGTTAGTTTTCTAGAGAGAGAAGCTCCCTCTTCTCTCTAGAATTAGGTTAGGATTAGGTTAATTTCTCTTAGATCTAGATTTGATTACTTGATTACATCTTGTTTCCTCTGCAATTCCTTGTTCTAATACTTCAATTCTTCTTGGTTCTTTTGTTAATTTTCCTTTGATGTCACTTTTATGTTTGTGAATGCTCTTGTTGGATTTGGATTTAGATTTCCTTTAATCCAATTGATGTTTCTTTTATGCTCTTATGGTTAATTGTTCTATTTATTGGTGATTCCTTGCTTTTGTTAGTTATAGCTTTTGTTAATTCTTGAATTTTTTGATGTTTACTTTTATTGCACTCTAGGTGTTTGATGAAATGTTTTCTCTAGTTTTTGAGTAGTTTTCTTACTCTTGGCCTAGGCTAAGGGAATTGAGTGACCTTGAGTCATTGGGTCTCATTGAATTGGTGATTTGAGAACCCTTAGTGGTCTATTTGATAACCATTGACTCTAGCCTACTACTAAGTTAATTAGTAGCTAGGTTAGGACTTATGGATTGATGTTGATCAAGCCATTTGACGTACTTCAAGCTTAGGAGTAGATATTACGTACTTAAGGCTTTTGGAAGTAGACTTAATGAGATTGGTTCCTCATAATTGTCAATATATGGTTTATAGACAAGGATGGTGATCTCAATTACCTATGTCTAGCTAAGAGTTCTTTTCCTTCTTTTATTAATTCTTATTATTTACTTTCTTGCTATTTACTTTTCTTGCTAATTACAAATCAAACCCCTTTTGTTCTTCATAGCCAATAATTGACCACTTCATTGCAATTCCTTGTGAGACAACTCGAGGTTTAAATACTTCGGTTATATCTTATTGGGGTTTGTACTTGTGACAACCAAAATTTTTGATCGAGGAGGATTGTTTTTTGGTTTATAACTATACTTGCAACGAGAATTAATTTTAAGAAATTCTATACCAACACGACAATTCCCTCTTCATCAAACATTTTCTTAACATCCTTCTATAGCTCTCCCAGGTATCATGAAGAGATTCACTGTTCTCTTGTTTGAAGCCTTGGATGTCTAGCCTTAGCTGAGTCAACTTTCTTGGAGGGAAGAATTGATTTAAAAACTTATCTACTAGCTGTTTCCATGTTTTCAGGCTAGATTTGGGCTGGTTATCCAACCACCTCTTTGTTTGGTCCTTTACAGCAAAAGGAAAGAGTAATAGTCTGTAGACATCTTGGTCTATTCCCTCACTGTGTGCTATGTCAGCAATCTATAAGAAATCTGCCAGGAACTCAGTAGGCTCTTCCTGTGGAAGTCCAGAGTACTGGCAGTTCTGCTGCACCAGAGTAATGAGTTGAGGGTTTAGCTCAAAGTTACTTGCTCTTATGGGGGGTATGTGGTGCACGGAAATTGTGATTCACACTTTTCACATCTCCGCACAACTAACCAGCAAGTGCACTAGGTCGTCCAAGTAATAAACCTTACGTGAGTAAGGGTCGTTCCCAAGGAGATTGTCGACTTGAAGCAAGCTATGGTCATCTTGTAAATCTCAGTCAGGAGGATTCAAATGGTTATGAGGTTTTGATAATTAAAATATAAATAAAACATAAAATAAAATAAAGTTACTTATGTAATTCATTGGTAGGAATTTCATATAAGCGTCTGAAGATGCTTTGTTGCTTCTGAACCTCTGCTTTTCTATTGCCTTCTTCCAACCATGCGTACTTCCTTCCATGGCAAGCTATAAGATCCTCTCAGGGAAAATGGTCCTCTACAGTTTCTGCACGGCTAATCAACTGTCGGATTTCTCGTCTCGGATGAAAAATACCAGGCCCAGCTACCGCATGGCTAATCATCTGTCGGTTCTCGCTAGCGTCGGAATAGAATCCATTGATCCTTTTGCACACTGTCACTTGTGCCTAACATTCACAGGTTTGAAGCTCGTCACAATCATCCCTTCCCGGATCCTACTCGGAATACCACAGACAAGGTTTAGACTTTTCAGATCCCAGGAATGCTGCCAATGATTCTAGCCTATACCATAAAGATACTAATCTCACGGACTCGGTCCGTGTATTAGATATCCAAGAGAATATACTCTGGCTGTCGTCCAATGACTATGTTGAACATCATGTAGACCGCTTTGTGGTTGTCAGGCACGCGGATCTTGGCTAAGCGAGTAACGAAGATTGGGTGATTATCATGGGTCACCCCTTCATTCTGGCTTAACTGAATTAAGTACGAGAGTATATCTTGGAGAAGAAGTAGGTGTGAATTGAATAAAAAAATAATAGTACTTGCAATAATTCATGAAGAACAGCAGAGCTCCACACCTTAATCTATGGGGTGTAGAAACTCCACCGTAGAAAATACATAAGTGAAAAAGGTCTAGGCATGGCCGAATGGCCAGCCTCTCCAAGTATGATCAAAATATCAAAAGTGATCAAAAGATATTCCAAAGATATTCCAAAGATATAAAATAAATCTCTAAAAGTAGTTTTTATACTAAACTAGTAGCCTAGGTTTACAGAAAATGAGTAACTAAGTGCAGATAGTGCAGAAATCCACTTACGGGGCCCACTTGGTGTGTGCCTGGGCTGAGCATTGAAGCTTTTTCGTGCATAGGCTGTTCTTGGAGTTAAACGCCAGGTTTGGTGCCAGTTTGGACGTTTAACTCCAATTCTGGTGCCAGTTTGGGCGTTTTACGCCAAGATGTTTTAGGCTGGATTTAGACGCTAGTTTGGGCCATCAAATCTCAGACAAAGTATAAACTATTATATATTTATGGAAAGCTCAGGATGTCTACTTTTCAACGCAATTAAGAGCGCACCAGTTGGACTTCTTTAGCTCCAGAAAATCTGCTTCGAGTGCAGGAGGGTCAGAATCCAACAGCATATGTTGTCCTTTTTCAGCCTCTGAATCAGATTTTTACTCAGGTCCCTCAATTTCAACCAGAAAATACCTGAAATCACAGAAAAATACAAAAACTCATAGTAAAGTCCAGAAATGTGATTTTTGAATAAAAACTAATAAAAATATAATAAAATGTAACTAAAGCATACGAAAAACTATGTAAAAACAATGCCAAAAAGGGTATAAATTATCCGCTCATCACAACACCAAACTTAAATTGTTGCTTGTTCCCAAGCAACTGAAAACAAAATAGGATAAAAAGAAGAGAATATATAATGAATTCCAAACTTATCAATGAAGGTTAGCTTCAATTAGATGAGCGGGACTTGTAGCCTTTTTGCTTCTGAACAATTTTGGCATCTCACTTTATCCTTTGAAGTTCAGAATGATTAGGATCCATAGGAACTCAGAATTCAGATAGTGTTATTGATTCTCTTAGTTTAGTATGTTGATTCTTGAACACAGCTACTTTATGAGTCTTGGTCGTGACCCTAAGCATTTTGTTTTCCAGTATTACCACCGGATACATAAATGCCACAGACACATAACTGGGTGAACCTTTTCAGATTGTGACTCAGCTTTGCTGGAGTCCCCAGTTAGAGGTGCCCAGAGCTCTTAAGCACACTCTTTTTTCTTTGGACCACGACTTTAACCGCTCAGTCTCAAGCTTTTCACTTGACACCTTCACGCCACAAGCACATGGTTAGGGACAGCTTGATTTAGCCGCTTAAGCCAGGATTTTATTCCTGCGGGCCCTCCTATCCATTAATGCTTAAAGCCTTGGATCCTTTTTACCCTTGCCTTTTGGTTTAAAGGGCTATTGGATTTTTCTGTTTGCTTTTTCCTTTTTTTTCTTTTTTTCTTTATTTTTTTCGCCATTTTTTTTCGCAAGCTTTGTTTTCACTGCTTTTTCTTGCTTCAAGAATCAATTTTATGATT
This sequence comes from Arachis ipaensis, assembly GCF_000816755.2. NCBI lineage: Eukaryota > Viridiplantae > Streptophyta > Magnoliopsida > Fabales > Fabaceae > Arachis > Arachis ipaensis. The sequence continues at coordinate 80,347,972 of NC_029793.2, read as the reverse complement.
TTTCAGATTATCAATAATATTTCTCTTTTTCATTATTCTTTCAAGAGCCAACAATTTTAACATTCATAAACAACAATATAAAAAATATGCACTGTTCAAGCATTCATTCAAAAAACAAAAAGTATTGCCACCACATCAAAATAATTAAACTAATTTCAAGATAAAATTTGAAATCATGCATTTCTTGTTCTTTTGCAATTAAAACATTTTTCATTTAAGAGAGGTGATGTATTCGTAGGACATTCATAGCTTTAAGATATAGATACTAGACACTAATGATCATGTAATAAAGACACAAACATAGACAAAACATAAAGCATAATTTTTGAAAAACAGAAAAAATAAGAACAAGGAAATTAAAGAACGGGTCCACCTTAGTGATGGTGGCTAGTTCTTCCTCTTGAAGATCTTATGGAGTGCTTGAGCTCCTCTAAGTCTCTTCCTTGCCTTTGTTGCTCCTCCCTCATGGCTCTTTGGTCTTCTCTAATTTCATGGAGGAGGATGGAATGCTCTTGGTGCTCCATCCTTAGTTGTCCCATGTTAGAACTCAGTTCTCCTAAGGAAGTGTTAATTTGCTCCCAATAGTTTTGTGGAGGAAAGTGCATCCCTTGAGGTATCTCAGGGATTTCTTGATGAGGAATTTCCTCATGCTCTTGATGAGGTCCATGAGTGGGCTCTCTTGTTTGCTCCATCCTTTTCTTAGTGATGGGCTTGTTGGTGCATGAAATTGTGATCTCTGAAATGGTGCCAAAAACTTGGTGCACACAATCGTAATCTCAACTCTTTTTCACAACTCCGCACAACTAACCAGCAAGTGCACTGGGTCGTCCAAGTAATAAACCTTACGTGAGTAAGGGTCAATCCCACGGAGATTGTCGGCTTGAAGCAAGCTATGGTCATCCTTGTAAATCTCAGTCAGGCAGATTCAAATGGTTATCAAGTTTTAAGAATTTAAAATATAAATAAAATATAAATAAGATAGAAATACTTATGTAATTCATTGGTGGATTTTAGATAAGCGTATAGAGATGCTTGTTGCTTCTGAATCTCTGCTTTCCTACTGTCTTCATTCAATCATCCATACTCTATTCCATGACAAGCTATATGTTGGGGGATCACTGTTGTGAATGGCTACCGTCCGTCCTCTCAGTGAAAATGGTCCAAATGCGCTGTCACCGCACGACTAATCATCTGTCGGTTCTCACTCATGTTGGAATAGGATCCATTGATCCTTTTGCGTCTGTCACTACGCCCAACACTCACGAGTTTGAAGCTTGTCACAGTCATCCCTTCCCAGATCATACTCGGAATATCACAGACAAGGTTTAGACTTTCCGGATCTCAGGAATGGCCGCCAATAATTCTAGCCTATACCACGAAGACTCTGATCGTGAACCAGGAGGCTAAGAGATATGTATTCAAGCTTGTTTTCATGTAGAACAGAAGTGTTTGTCAGGTACACATTCATAAGTGAGAATGGTGATAAGTGTCACTTGATCATCACATTCATCATGTTCTTGTGTGCGAATGAATATCTTAGAATAAGAATAAGCTTGAGTTGAATAGAAAACAATAGTACTTTGCATTAATTCATGAGGAACAGTAGAGCTCCACACCTTAATCCATGGAGTGTAGAAATTCTACCGTTGAAAATACACAAGTGAAAGATCAAGGCATGGCCGTGAGGCCAGCCTCCAAACACGTACAATATGATCTCTGATAGCATAGAACTGATCAAAGATCTAAAATAAATCACTAAAAGTAGTTTTTATACTAAACTAGTAGCTAGGGTTACAAAAAATAAGTAACTAAGTGCAGATAGTGCAGAAATCCACTTCCGGGGCCCACGTGGTATGTGCTTGAGCTGAGCATTGAAGCTTTCACATGTAGAGACTCTTTTTGGAGTTAAACGCCAGCTTTGGTGCCAGTTTGGGCGTTTAACTCCAGCTTTTATGCCAGTTCTGGTGTTTAACGCCATAATAGGGTAGAAAATGGGCGTTCAGACGCCAGTTTGCGTTATCAAAACTCAGGAAAAGTATGGACTATTATATATTGCTGGAAAGCCCTGGATGTCTACTTTCCAACGCAATTGAGAAAGCACTAATTGGGTTTCTGTATCTCCAGAAAATATATTTCGAGTGCAGGGAGGTCAGAATCCAACAGCATCTGCAGTCCTTTTTCAGCCTCTGAATCAGATTTTTGCTCAGGTCCCTTAATTTCAGCCAGAAAATATCTGAAATCACAGAAAAACACATAAACTCATAGTAAAGTCTAGAAATGTGATTTTTATTTAAAAACTAATAAAAATATAATAAAAAGTAACTAAAACATATTGAAAACTACCTAAAAACAATGCCAAAAAGCGTATAAATTATCCGCTGATCACTTGTCTCCTTCAATGAGGATGTCTTCCTCTATGACAATTCCAGCTGAATTGCATAGGGTACAGATGATATGAGGGAAGGCTAAATTTGCCAAAGTAGAGGGCTTATCCGCCACCTTGTAGAGTTCTTGGGATATGATCTCATGAACTTCTACTTCCTCGCCAATCATAATACTATGGATCATGATAGCCCAGTCTATTGGAACTTCAGACCGGTTGCTAGTAGGAATGATAGAGCGTTGGATAAACTACAACCATCCCCTAGCCACGGGTTTGAGGTCAAGCCTTCTTAATTGAACCGGCTTGCCTCTTGAGTCTCTCTTCCATTGAGCACCTTCCACACAAATGTCCCTAAGGACTTGGTCCAACCTTTGATCAAAGTTAATAGTGAAAGGATGAGGATCTCCTCTCATCATTGGCAAGTTAAATACCAACCTTACATTTTCCAGACTGAAATTCAAGTAATTTCCCCGAACCATTGTGAGCCAATTCTTTGGGTTCGGGTTCATACTTTGGTCATGGTGCCTAGTGATCCATGCATTAGCATAGAACTCTTGAACCATTAAGATTCCAACTTGCTGGATTGGGTTAGTGAGAGCTTTCCAACCTCTTCTTTGAATCTCACATCGGATCTCCGGATATTCACTCTTTTTGAGCTTGAAGGGGACCTCGGGGATCACCTTTTTCTTGGCCACAACTTCATAGAAGTGGTCTTGATGGACCTTTGAGATGAATCTCTCCATCTCCCATGACTCGGAGGTGGAAGTAATTTCCTTCCCTTTCCTCTTTCTAGAGATTTCTCCAGCCTTAGGTGCCATTAATGGTTATGAAAAAATAGAAAAGCAGAGCTTTTTTCACACCAAACTTAAAAGGTTTGCTCGTCCTCGAGTAAAAGAAGAAAGAAAGGAGTAGAAGAAGAAGAAATGATGGAGATGGAGGCGGGTTATGTTTCGGCCAAGGGGGAAAGAAGTGTTTGTGATGTGTGAAAGTGAAGGTAGTGAGGAGGGATATTTATAGGGTAGAAGAGAGAGGGAATTCGGTCATGAAGGGGTGGGTTTGGGATGGGAATGGTTTGAATTTGAATGGTGAGGTAGGTGGGGTTTATGATGGATGGATGTGAGTGGTGAAGAGGATATGGAGAAGAGGGTAGGATTTGATAGGTGAAGGGTATTTGGGGAAGAGTGTATGGAAAGGTGTGAAGAGGAGAGAAGAAGAGGTGGGGTAGGTGGGGATCCTGTGGGGTCCACAGATCTTGAGGTGTCAAGGAATTCTGCTCCCTGCACTATTCTGGCATTCAAACGCCCATTGTGTGCCATTCCTAGCATTTAACGCCAGCTCTGCTACCTTTCCTGGCGTTTAACGCTAGTCTGCTGCCCATTTTTGGCGTTTAACGCCAGCCAGACGCTAGACAGCCTTTTCTGGCGTTAAACGCCCAGAGTGTTGCATATTCTGGTGTTTAACGCCCAGAATGCTGCCAAGCTGGGCGGTAAACGCCCATTCTGCTATCCTTACTGGCGTTTAAATGCCAGTAAGCTTGTCCTCCAGGGTGTGATGTTTTTGATGCTGTTTTTCATTTTGCTTTAATTTTGCAGTTGTTTTTATGACTTCACATGATCATCCACCTAAAGAAAACATAAAATAACAATGGAAAATAAATAAATATAATTAAAGAACATTGGGTTGCCTCCCAACAAGCGCTTCTTTAATGTCAATAGCTTGACAGTGAGCTCTTAGAGAGCTTCACAGAGACTCAGAGCTTGATGATGGCCTCCCAACACCAAACTTAGAAGTTGAGTGTGGGGGCTCTGCTTGACTCTGTATTGAGAGAAGCCTTTCATGCTTCCTCTCTATGGTTACAGAAGAAGATCATTGAGCCTTAAACACAAGGTAGTCCTCATTCAATGAAGGACTAACTCTCCTCTGTCCACATCAATCACAGCTCTTGCTGTGGCTAGGAAGGGTCTTCCAAGGATGATGGAATCATCTTCATCCTTCCCAGTGTCTAGGATTATAATGTCAGTAGGGATGTAATAGTCTTCAACCTTCACTAAGACATCCTCTACAAGTCCATAAGCATGTTTCCTTGAATTTTCTGTCATCTCTAGTGAGATTCTTACAGCTTGTACCTCAAAGATTCCTAGCTTCTCGATTACAGAGAGTGGCATGAGGTTTATACTTGAACCAAGGTCACACAGAGCCTTCTTAAAGGTCATGTTGCCTATGATGCAAGGTATTAAGAACTTTTCGGGATCCGATTTCTTCAGAGGTAATTTCTGTTGAACCAAGGTATTCAGCTCATTGATCAGCAATGGAGGTTCATCCTCCCAAGTCTCATTACCAAATAACTTGGAATTCAGCTTCATGATTGCTCCTAGATACTGAGCAACTTTCTCTTCAGTAATATCTTCATCTTCTTCAGAGGAAGAATACTCATCAAAGCTCATGAATGGCAATAGTATGTTCAGTGGAATCTCTATGATCTCTGTATGAGCCTCAGATTCCTTTGGTTCCTCAATAGGGAACTCCTTAGTGGAAATCACTGCCTTTCCCTCCTCTACAGGTTCGGCCATGTTGGGTATATTGATGGCCTTGCACTCTCTTTTTGGATTCTCTTCTGTATTGCTTGGGAGAGTACTAGGAGGAGTTTCAGTAACTCTTTTACTCAATTGACCCACTTGTGCCTCCAAATTTCTAATGGAGGACCTTGTTTCAGTCATGAAACTGAGAGTGGTCTTTCTTAGATCAGAGATTATGGTTGCTAATTCAGAGAGGCTCTGCTTAGAATTCTCTGTCTGTTGCTCAGAAGATGATGGAAAAGGCTTGCTATTGCCAAACCTATTTCTCCCACCATTATTATTGAATCCTTGGTTAGGCTTCTGCTGATCCTTCCATGAGAAATTAGGATGATTCCTCCATGAAGGATTATAAGCTTCTTCTTCCATTGCAGGGTTCTCAGGGTCATAAGCTTCTTCTTCAGAGGAAGCTTCTTTAGTACTATCAGATGCAGCTTGCATTCCAGTTAGACTCTGAGAAATCATATTGACTTGCTGAGTCAATATTTTATTCTGAGCCAATATTGCATTCAAAGTATCAATCTCAAGAACTCTTTTCTTCTGAGTTGTCCTACTATTCACAGGATTTCTTTCAGAAGTGTACATGAATTGGTTATTTACAACCATTTCAATGAGTTTCTAGGCTTCTGCAGGCGTCTTCTTCAGATGAAGAGATCCACCAGCAGAGTGATCCAATGACGTCTTGGACAATTTAGACAAACCATCATAGAATATACATAGGATGCTCCATTCTGAAAGCATGTCAGAAAGACACCTTCTGATCAATTGCTTGTATCTTTCCCAAGCTTCATAGAGGGATTCACCTTCCTTCTGTCTGAAGGTTTGGACTTCCACTCTAAGCTTGCTCAACTTTTGAGGTGGAAAGAATTTGGCCAAGAAAGCATTGACTAACTTTTCCAAAAGTTCAGGCTTTCTTTAGGTTGTGAGTCCAACTATGTCCTAGCTCTGTCTCTTACAGCAAAGGGGAAAAGCATAAGTCTGTAGACCTCAGGATTAACCCCATTGGTCTTAACAGTGTCACAGATTTGCAAGAATTCAGCTAAAAACTGATGAGGATCTTCCAATGGAAGTCCATGAAACTTGCAATTCTGTTGCATTAGAGAAACTAATTGAGGCTTAAGCTCAAAGTTGTTTGCTCCAATTGCAGGAATTGAGATGCTTCTTCCATAGAAGTCAGAAGTGGGTGTAGTAAAGTCAACAAGCATCTTCCTTGCATCTCCACCATTGTTGTTATTTTTGGCTGCCATGTCTTCTTCTTTTTTGAAAATTTCTGTTAGGTCCTCTCCAGTGTTTTGTGCTTTAGCTTCTCTTAGTTTCCTCTTCAGAGTCCTTTTAGGTTCAGGATCAGCTTCAACAAGAATGTTCTTATCCTTGCTCCTGCTTATATGAAAAAGAAGAGAGCAGAAAAGAAGAGAAATCCTCTATGTCATAGTATAGAGATTCCTTTATGTGAGTAGAAGAATAGAAGAATAGAATGAAGAAGGGAGAAGAAGAAGAATTCGAACACAGAGAGAGGGAGAGGGTTCGAATTATAAGAAGAAGAGAAGTGTTAGTAAATAAATAAATAAATAGAAAGAGATGAGAGAGAGAGAGTATTCAAAAATTAATTCAAAAGAAAAGAAAAATATTTTTGTTTTTATTTTAATTTTTAGTTAGAATTCGAAATTAAGAAGGAAAATAAAATAAAATTAGAATTTAAAACAATTAGTTAATTAAACGGAATTTTGAAAAAGGGGTTAGTTATTTTCGAAAATTGGAGAGAGAGAAGTAGTTAGGTGGTTTTGAAAAAGATATAATTGAAATAGAAAACTTTTAAAATCGAACAAAAATTTAAGTAGTTAATTGAAAAAGATTTGAAAATTAATTTTGAAAAGATAAGAAGTTAGAACAAGATTTTGAAATTAAATTTTGAAAAAGATATGATTGAAAATCATTTTGAAGAAGATTTGAAAAGAAAATTAAAAAGATTTAATTTTTGAAATTAAAGTTGATTACTTGACTAACAAGAAACTAAAAGATATGATTCTAGAATTTAAAGATTGAACCTTTCTTAATAGGCAAGTAACAACTTGAAATTTTTGAATTAAAATATTAAATGTTAGTAATAAATTCGTAAATATGAAATAAAAAGTAAGAAAAAGATTTTGAAAATCAATTTTTAAAATTTTCGAAAAACATGAAAGATTGAAAAAGATTTGATTTTTGAAAAAGATTTGAAAAGATAAAGTTTTAAAATTGAAATTTTGACTTGACTAACAAGAAACAACTAAATTTTAAAAATTTTTTACTAAGTCAATCCAAAATTTCGAAAATTATGAGCAAAATAAGGGAAAGATATTTTTTTTATTTTTGAATTTTTAATGAGGAGAGAGAAAAACAATAAAATAACACAAAACATAAGAAATTAAAATCAAAACAACTAATACATGCAAGAACACTTTGAATGTCAGATGAACACCAAGAACACTTTGAAGATCATGATGAACATCAAGAACATATTTTTGAAATTTTTTTTTAAAAAAGAAAGACATGCAAGACACCAAACATAGAAATTTTTAATCTATAGACACTAATAATTCAAGAGTGCATATGAAAAACAAGAAAAGACACAAAACAAGAAAAATTAAAGATCAAACAAGGAAAATCATCAAGAACAATTTGAAGATCAAGAAAGAACACATGATAAATTTTTGAAAATTTAAGAAAAAGAAAAAATATGCAATTGACACCAAACTTAAAATTTGACACAAGACTCAAACAAGAAACACAAAATTTTTTTGGTTTTTATGGTTTTATTAATTTTTTTTTAATTTTCGAAATTATTTTTGGTAAAAGAAAATAAAGAAATTCAAAATTTTTAATAAGAATTCCAGGAATCATGCAATGTTAGTCTAAAGCTTCGGTCCAAAAGATTAGACATGGCCAAATGGCCAGCCAAGCTTCAGCAGAGCATTACATACAACAGCCAAATTGATGGGAATCAAAAAGCTCCTGCAATAATAAGTGAAAACGCCAGTCCAAAAAAAAATTAGACATGGCTTAGCAGCCAGCCAGGCTTCACATATCATCTAAAACTCTAGAATTCATTCTTAGAAATTCTGAAGAACAAATAATTTTTTGGAATTTTTCGAAAACTATAATAAATATTTTTTTTCAAAAATAAAAAATAAAAAGATTAAACATAAAGTAAAATTACCTAATCTAAGCAACAAGATGAACCGTCAGTTGTCCAAACTCGAACAATCCCCAGTAACGGTGCCAAAAACTTGGTGCACAGAAATCGTGATTCACACTTTTCACATCTCCGCACAACTAACCAGCAAGTGCACTGGGTCGTCCAAGTAATAAACCTTACGTGAGTAAGGGTCGATCCCACGGAGATTGTTGACTTGAAGCAAGCTATGGTCATCTTGTAAATCTCATTCAGGCAAATTCAAATGGTTATGAGGTTTTGATAATTAAAATATAAATAAAACATAAAAAAAATAAAATTACTTATGTCATTCATTGGTAGGAATTTCAGATAAGCATCTGAAGATGCTTTGTTGCTTCTGAACCTCTTCTTTCCTATTGCCTTCTTCCAACCATGCGTTACTTCCTTCCATGGCAAGCTGTAAGATCCTCTCAGTGAAAATGGTCCTCTACGGTTTCTGCACGGCTAATCAACTGTCAGATTTCTCGTCTCGGATGAAAAATACCAGGTACAGCTACCACATGGCTAATCATCTGTCGGTTCCCGCTAGCGTCGCAATAAAATCCATTGATCCTCTTGCACACTGTCACTTGCGCCCAACATTTGCAGGTTTGAAGCTCATCACAGTCATCCCTTCTCGGATCCTACTCGGAATACGACAAACAAGGTTTAGACTTTCCGGATCCCAGGAATGCTGCCAATGATTCTAGCCTATACCACGAAGATAGTAATCTCACGGACTCGGTCCGTGTGTCAGATATGCAAGAGAATATACTCCGGCTGTCGTTCAATGACTACGTTGAACATCATGTAGACCGCTTTGTGGTTGTCAGGCACGCGGATCTTGGCTAAGCGAGTAACGAAGATTGGGTGATTGTCACGGGTCACCCCTTCATTCTGGCTTAACTGAATTAAGTACAAGAGTATATCTTGGAGAAGAAGTAGTCTTGAATTGAATAGAAATACAATAGTACTTGCATTAATTCATGAAGAACAGCAGAGCTCCACACCTTAATCTATGGGGTGTAGAAACTCCTCCGTAGAAAATACATAAGTGAAAAAGGTCTAGGCATGAGTAACTAAGTGCAGATAGTGCAGAAATTCCAAAGATATAAAATAAATCTCTAAAAGTGGTTTTTATACTAAACTACTGCCTAGGTTTACAGAAAATGAGTAACTAAGCGCAGATAGTGCAGAAATTCACTTCCGGGGCCCACTTGGTGTGTGCTTGGGCTAAGCATTGAAGCTTTTTCGTGCATAGGCTGTTTCTGGAGTTAAACGCCAGCTTTGGTGCCAGTTTGGGCGTTTAACTCCAATTCTGGTGCCAGTTTGGGCGTTTTACGCCAAGATGTTTTAGGCTGGCTTTGGATACCAGTTTGGGCCATCAAATCTTGGGCAAAGTATAGACTATTATGATGCTGGAAAGCCCAGGATGTCTACTTTCCAACGCAATTCAGAGCGCACCCATTGGGCTTCTGTAGCTCCAGAAAATCCACTTCGAGTGGAGAAGGGTCAGAATCCAACAGCATCTGCAGTCCTTTTTCAGCCTCTGAATCAGATTTTTGCTCAGGTCCCTCAATTTCAGCCAGAAAATACCTGAAATCACAAAAAAATACACAAACTCATAGTAAAGTCTAGAAATGTGATTTTTGAATAAAAAATAATAAAAATAAAATAAAAAGTAACTAAATCATACTAAAAACTATGTAAAAACAATGCCTAAAAGGGTATAAATTATCCGCTCATCAGTATGCTAATACTTCTTCCATTGAAGTTAGCAGTGGGGGTTGTATAGGACCCTAGAGTTCTTCTGAACTCTTCATTCCCCTTTGGGTTCATGATGAAGAAAGATAGGAGAAGTAAAAGAATTACGGATAAAAATGTAAATTATGATTAAAATAATTTTTTTATTAATTTAATTCGAAAATAAAGGTTAATTAACTAAAAATATTTTAATAAATTTTGAAAAAAGAAGAGAGAAGTAGAGGAAGGTTTTTTGAAAATAGAAGAGAGAGGAATTAATTAGGAAGTTTTGAAAAAGAAGAAAGAGAAAACAAGTAACTAATTAAGAAAGATTTGAAATTAAGATAAGATTTGAAAAAGATTTAAATTTGAAATTTGAAATTTGAATTTTGAATTTTAAAATTTGAATTTTGAAAATTGAATTTGAATTAGAATTAAGATAAGATAAGATTTTGAAAAATATTTTAAAAAGATTTTAAAATTTAAAAGAAGATAAGATAGAAAAGATTTTAAATTAAAAAGAAGATAAGTTAGGTAAGAAAGATAAGATAAGGAAGTTAAGAAAATATAAGTTTTTAATTTAAAAAGATTTGAAATCAAAATTTTAAAAGAAAGGTAAGGTAGTTAAGAATCAAATTTTAAAAGAAAAAATTTGAAAAGATATGATTTTAAAATTTAAATCTTGACTTGACTAACAAGAAAACACCTAATTTAAAAATTTTGAATTTAAATGTGCAAGATTTTCGAAAATTAATGCAAGATAAGAAAAGATATTTAATTTTTTTTATTTTTGAAATTAATGAAGAAAGAGAAAAATAACAAAAAGACACCAAGCTTAAAATTTTTAGATCTAAGACACCTAGAATTCAAAAATTGCTAAGAAAAACACAAAGACACACCAAACTTAAAAATTTTAAGATCAAAACAAGAAGAAAAACAAAAACACTTTGAAGATCAAGAAGAACACCAAGAACAAAACTCAAAGAATTAAAAGAAACAAGAACATGCAAATGACACCAAACTTAAAAATTTTGAAAACCAAAGACACCAATTTCGAAAATTTTAAAAGAAAAGACACCAGAAGACACCAAACTTAAAGATTGACACAAGATTCAAACAAAAGACACTATTTTTGAAAATTTATAGAAAAAGACTCAAGAAATTCGAAAAAGACTCAAACAAGAACAAGAACAAAGACTCAAACAAAAGATCAAGATTAATAAAGAAAAGAAAAGGATTTTGAAAAAAGTTTTTATTTTTTTTATTTTTTTGAAAAAATAGAAGCAAAAGACTCAAACAAAATTAAAAATAATACCTAATATAAGCAACAAAATAATCTGTTAGTTTATTCAAACTCAAACAATCCCCGGCAACGGGGCCAAAAACTTGGTGCGTGGAATTATACTTTGCACAACTAAACCAGCAAGTGCACTGGGTCATCCAAGTAATACCTGAGTGAGTCAGGGTTGATCCTACGAGGATTGTGATTTGAAGGAAGCTATGGTTACCTTGTAGATCTTAGTCAGGGGGATAGAAAAGTTGGTTGGTTATTTAGAACGCATAAAAGTAAAATAAAGATAACGTTACTCAGTAATTGGTGAATGCAATGATAAGAAGATGGTTAAGGCTTCGGAGATGCTTTATTCTTCTGGATCAATTCAGTTTTGTTGTCTCCTCCAACTGTGAATGATTTCTTCTATGGCAGGCTGTATGTGATCAACGCCTTTCTTGAGAGGTCGCTGATTCTCCTCCAGAGCTAAACACCAGGGTTAGTGCGCATCTAGTCTGATTGGGGGTGAAGCTCCTGCAGTCCATTCCCCTTAGTGATCCTACTCAAAATGCCACAGACAAGGTCAAATCTTCCAAATCAAAGAATGATGTGCCTTTGGTTCTAGCCTCTACCACAAAGACCCTAATCTCCCCATACCTCGGCTGAACTGGTGTCTCAAGAAGTCCCCAACGAAGTCGTAGATTAGTCGTCTAAGAGATGTATAATCAAGCTAGTGGTTCATTATTGTCCGATGAAAGACTCACTTTGAAGCCATGTAGAAAGAGATAAACTTATGTTGGTTCAACGCATTCATAAGGATGAAGAACGAAGATACATCTTAGAATAGAGAATCAAACACGGAATGAAGATAGAACAGTAATACTTTATTAATTCATAAAACTCAGCAGAGCTCCTCCCCTCAACCTAGGAAGTTTAGAGACTCATACTCATAGAAAATACAGTGAAACGTGTAAAAGTGTCAAATGTGATCGAATGTTTGATGATCTCCTTTAAAATACTAAACTAATGACTAAGGATTACAAAAATATAATAGGCTTAGGCTTGTAGTGCAAAAATCCACTTCCGAGGCCCACTTGGTGAGTGTTTGGGCTGAGCTTTAGTGTCTTCCACATGCTAGGATGCTCCTTGGGCGTTGAACGCTGGCTAGGGACACCTTTATGGGCGTTGGACGCTGGCCACTTCTCTGTGGGCATTGGACGCTTGGACTGGGGTAGATGGCTGGAGTTGAATGCCAGTTTTGGGCCTTTAATTCTAAAGCAAAGTATAGACTATTACATTACTAGAAAGCCCTGAATGTTAGCTTTCCATAGCCGTTAAGAACGCTCTATTTGGACTTCTGTAACTCCAGAAAAGCTTTTTCGAGTGCAAGGAGGTCAGATCCTGACAGCATTTGCAGTACTTTCTCTGCCTCTGAATCAGACTTTTGCTCCAGCTTCTCATTTTCAGCCAGAAAATACCTAAAATTTCATAAAAATACACAAACTCAAAGTAGAATCCAAAAATGTCAATTTTGCACTAAAACCTATGAAAACTTAATAAAACTTAAACAAACATACTAAAAACTAATGAAAATGATGGCAAAAGGCGTATAAAATATCCGCTCATCAATAGTTGACAGAAAATATTTTTAGGCGTTCCTATCACTTCAAGTATTTTTAACTATAAATGGAGGAAGTTGATTCCCACAAGTTAAACTAAAATTCTGTTGGGTATCCATGACAAGAAGGTGTTTGGGTAAAGGGGGTGCTCATGACATGTGACATTAGTGAAGAGACATCTAGTTTGGTTTTATTTTAACTAGATGAAACTCTCTACACTCCAAATCCAACCAATCCACTTCCACCAATTTAGTTCCCACTAAAGAGAAATTCAACTCCTCAAGGTATTCTTTTGGGTTCCATCCTTTTACCCAACACCTTTAGGAGGAACTTGACTCTTTTTTTTTACCATATTTTTTTTATCATTTTAAAATTATTTATATACAAAAAATTTATATTTTTGATACACAATCATAAGCCCCCATGCAGTCTTTGAGGTACAAAGTGTTCTCTCAAGTTGCATTGAGTTTTTAGTACTCAATAGAACTATAAGAATAATCTTTTTTGAAAATAATAACAACATTTTTTTAAACATATCATTACTCTAAATAATCAAATCTCCCCTCTTTTGTTCATTTTTCTTTTGTTATAATGGTATTAAGAAGAATAGTTGCCTTGATTCCACCTTTGATTGTGGTTGTTTCCTTGGGAGTTGTCCCTCTGCCCTTGATTATAAGTATTACCATGAGAGTAATTGCCTTGACCTTGAGGGTGGTAGGAAGAATGGTTGTTGTAATTGTTGGCTACCGCAAGAATGTAGTCTCCTTGGACTTGAGAACATTGGTCGGTGTAGTGTGAACTGCAAGATCACAAACCACACACCCTTGAGGGTCCCTCAATCTGAAGAATTTGAGGTGGGGCTTGAATTGCTTGGATGGATAAAGTTGCTTTTTGTCCTTGATGAATCTCCTTGAGAAGAGTAGTAATCTCCCCATGCACTTTAGTCAAGGCCGAATCAGAATAAGATGCTTTCGTCACACTCTTGGGATAATTGTTCTTCATCCTTGCATGTTGGGTAGCTTCGGCAACATCATTTATCAATCTCCATGCCTCATCCTCCGTCTTGTATTTCACAAGAGAGCCACCACTAGATACATCAAGTAATCTCTTATCCAGTGCACAAAGACCTCCAGTAAAATAGTTAATAAGTAAATGAGTATCCATCCTATGATGCGGACAAGACTCCAACAACTTCTTGAATCTAGTCTAGTACTCATAAAGTGTCTCTTGGTCCCTTTGCATAATACCAGAAATCTCCTTCTGGATGTAGTTAGTCTTTTTCGAAGGAAAGAACTTGTCCGAGAATTCCCTTCTCAATGAATCCCATTCAGTTACCACTTCATTAGGCTGAGAATAAAACCACTCATTTGCTTGCCCCTCAAGAGAGAAGGGGAAAGCAAAGACCATAACCACAATTTTATTGGAGCCATGTCTCCTAGCCATAGAGCAAGCCACTTGAAAATCCCTCAAGTGTCTAATAGGATCTTGGCCCAGCAATCCATGATACTTGGGCAACAAGTTGATCAAGCTATTCTACAATTCAAAATTAGGATCAAGATTCGGATACCGTGTTTGCAACGATTAAAGAACAAGATCCAGCACTTCTTGCTCATGCAAGGTGATCCTTCGAGGCTTCGCCATATGATTATCACCTGTACTACTCAAGGATATGTCAGTAGGTCCAACAGAGGAGTAAGAAGTTCCTTTGTTGAATGTGGATTCTAAATCACTCTCGGATTGGACTAGTGTGTCGAAAGGTTCCTCAAGAGAGGCCGATGCACTAGCCGTGAAATCCAACCGATGTCTAGCTTGCCGAATATGAAGTAAAGTTCTTTCAAGTTCAGGATCTAATTCGGCTAGACTAGGATCCGGTTGTGACCGAGTCATTCAACTTGGAAACCATAAGCTCATGCATTAAAAAGATCTAAAATAAAACTAAGTAAAGAAAATAGACTATTTACACTATCCACATATTCACATTACCAACTTTAAGTCACACATTGCAACCATTCCCCAGCAACAGCGCCAAAAAATTGATGGGGTGGTAATCGTCGGTCTGGAATTTATCAATGAAAATCGTGTTACATGTATAGTTCCAAACTGACAACTAACTCTCAATCAAAGTTTCAATATGGTTGTCACAAGTTCAACCCACTAAATGAAACCGAGATTATTATTCCCGAGTCGTCCTCAAGAGAATGGGCAAGCATGTGAATTGAAGTTGGTTAGAATTGTGGGGTTGAAAAGCATAAGCAAGAAATTAAACTACTAAACTTAACATGCAAGAAACTTAACTAACAAGAAACTAAATCTAAACAAACAATAATATCTAAATGAATAACAATTTAACAAGATAAGATACGAATCTAATTCTATGCTATAACTAATTAAACTACTAAGAGCAACTAAGGCAAGAATTAAACAATTAAGATTTGTTGTGTTTCAATTAAGTGCGAGAGAACTCTTGGCTAGGTCTGAGAGTTAATATCACTATCCTTGTCTAACAACCATATACTGACAATTAAGAGGGACCAAACCCGTTAAGTCTACCTCTATGCTTGAAGTAAGTCAAATAGGCTTAATCAACATCAACCATAAGTTCTAGCCTAGCTACTAATAACTTAGTACTAGGTTAGTGTTAATGGACATCAATTTGATCAACAAAGGGGTATCAAATCATCAATTTAGTTAGACCCAATGACTCAAGGTCACTCAATCTCATTCACCTAGACCAAGAGTAAAGAAAACTACTACATAACTAGTGAAAACATTTTGTCAAACACTTGGTGGGCATTAATTGGAAACATAGGAAAATTACAAAATCAACTAGAAATTAATGCTAACAACTAATAATATTCAATAATATCAACTTAACTACAACCATAAGACATAGAAAACAATCAATGCATTAAATTGAATTCAAAATTGACAAGGTTAAAAAAATGAGAAATAAAGGAAACTAAGGAAAAGAGAGAAACATAACACTAATAAAAGAAACTAAGGAGAAGTAGAAAGTAGAATTAAAGAAATTAAAATTAAGACAATAGAAGTAGAATTAACAAGTTCCAAATTAGAACTTCAAATAAGAGATGATCAAATAAACTAAACCTAGAGAGAAGTGAGAGATTTCCCTTTAGGAAAACATAAACATGAAACTATATCCAAAAACTCTCTCTCTTCCTATTGTGAATGTTGTGTCTTCTATATTAGTTGATCCCCCCTCCTATTCTCTTTAGTTGGCACCAAATTGTCCTTGCAAAGGGGTCCAAAACCCTATGAAATCGCGAGTCACGTTCTCTCATTAAAGAAGCACATTTTTATCAGCTCGCGTACGCAGCCAGTATGCTCGCATACACGAGGACACTCGAACAAGGTCGCGTACGCAGCCAGAGTGCTTTCGTACGCGAAGGTGTATGATCGGTCACGTACGCAGCCATAATGCTTGTGTACACGAGATAGCAGAAGTCCGAAGCTCCAATTTTCTTCATGATTCCTCATCCTAGCATGCTTCCTTTTCACTTTTCATACCATTTTTGACCTGTATAACCTGAAATACTTGAACGCACACATCAAGGCACCAATGGAATGAAATAGTTAAATAAAATCAACCTATTTAAGCATCAAAAAGCATACTTTTATCATTCAAGCTTAATTACAAAGGAGTCACAAAAACATGACAATTTCAAGGAATAAGTGTGTGAATAGTTGATAAAACCACCCTAAATTAGCATAAGATAAACCACGAAATTAGATTTTATCAAGCCTCCACCTCTTGGTTGTTAACTCCTTTTTCACCAACCTCTTCTAACTCTTCCGCATCACTTAAGTCATATTTTGGAAGTTGTGTGAAGTCTACATCAACATCCTTTTCAAATCCAATGGGAGAAGGTTCATCAAGATCATTGAGGGGATTAACCAATGTGGACAAAAATCATCAATGATGGAATCTACTTCTGGATCAATTCCCCTCAATTCTCCCTTTACCTCTTCCGGTTCAATTGTTTCATCTTCCTCCTCTTGTTGCAATTCATACCTTGGTTTCTTTTCTTCCACTTGAGACTCCATGTTCTCCTCCTCACTACACTCTTTAGTTGACCCTCCACATTCCTCAAGGGTAGTGCTATGATTGTTTGAGCATAGTAGAACTAAGTGGTTCACCACTTCAGCGATGGTAGCCATGAATTGCCCTTTCTTCTTTCGGAATTCTTCTTACTCTTGGAGAAAAGCTTAAAGGTCTTGTTGTTCTTGAGGAAAGGGTTGGACAACTTCACAGTTAGATAAAAAGGAAGGTTCATTGGTTGGGAGAAAGATTGTATAATCGGAAGGTGATTTCTGTTGGAGAGTATATTGATGTGGTATGTAAGGAGGTGGATGGTGGTAGTGGTGTGGTGTTTGAAGATGTGTTGATTGAGGATTATGTTGGGGGTATGGGTTATAGGTATATGGTGGTGGAAGTACATAATCAAAGTTAAACCCACCATATCCTTGGTTTGGGTATGCATATTGGGGAGGGTTTGACTTATTGTGACATGGAGGAGGTTGCTCCTTCCTCAATTGATTTTCCCATCCTATGATGCAATCCAAAGTTGAAGTTATCATTCCCTACAATATGATCACAACCATACTCCAAACAAAGAGAGTGATAACTCATAGAGAAAATAGAAAATAAAAGATAAAATACAAAGGTATCAAGAAATAAAGAGAATCAATCCTTACTATCAACAAGAGTAAGGAATCAACCAAAAGGCAATCTAATAATTAATAGCTACCAAAATTGTCAAAATAAAGAAACTAACTACTAATTAGTGTCAAGTGACTAATGCATTTGCATCTTAGCTAGATTAGCTAGTAGTTTAGTTAGCTTTAGCTTAATTTCATTCATTTTCTTTGAAATAAACAAGCACTTTAATGAGTTTTACCTTCATACATTAAAGTACCAAGAACTAGGTGAACTTTGGTCAATTTCATGCAAGTAATTCAAGAAACTTATGAATGAATTTGAATGAATGAATGTCTTGAAATTTGTTGCACGGAATGGCAAAACTTTGATACAAGTTCTATGGTTAATGATAGGTAGAGTAGAGAGCCCTGGAGCAAAGTGAAGGCCATCAAAGGCGTTGCCAACTTTAGCCTGGGCGTTGATAATGCCTTCCCTGCTTTAACATTGAAGGCGTTGCCAACTTGAGAATTTAAGTTAGCAACACCTTCCTTATTCCAACTATAAAGGAGTAGCTAACTTTGCTTTCCAAGTTGGCAACACCTTCTTCATTGTAGCACCACCACTTTCTTTATTTTAACTATGAAGGAGTTGCCAACTTGATTTCTAAGTTAGCAACTCCTTCCATTTTTAAACAACATAGGCATTGGCAACTTGATTCTTCAAGTTAGTAACGCCTTCTTTAAATCAAAACATGGAAGGTGGAGATCAAAACATGAAGGCATTGGCAACTTTATTTTCTAAGTTGGCAACCGCTTCCTTAATTCAATATGGAAGTTGGAAAACAAAGTTCATGAAGACGTTAACAACTTATGATTCAAGTTAGCAACGCAAATAATTCTAGTCCCTGGAAGCTCAATGAAGGTGTTGCCAATGCCAGCAAGGGCGTTACCAATGTGTTCACAAGATGCTCACAAGATGCTCATTGAAGGCGTCACTAACTTGGAAAGCTAAGTCGGCAACGTCAACAAATTTGGTCCATGGAAGCTCAATGAAGGAGTTGCTAATGCTAGCCTTGGTGTTACCAATGTGTTCACAAGATGTTCATTGAAGGCGTCACTGACTTGGAAAATCAAGTTAGCAACGCCTTTGCAATTGTTGTCCCTGGAGATGTATGAACACATTGCTAACTTGGAAATTCAAGTTAGCAACGCCTTTGCAATTTTGGCCCCTGGAAGCTTATGAAGACGTTGCTAACTTGAGCTTGTCAAGGTGTTATTGCCAATAATGTATGCGATGAGTAGCTTGGAAAATTTTGCTACTGTACGTACGCACGACCCAGTGTGCATACGCACAATGAGGATTTTTGCTACTGTGCGTACGCAAGACACTGTGTGCATATGCACAAAGGAAAATATGGCCAGAATGCGCATGCAAGGGATGAAGAATGCATACGCACAAAGGGGTTTTGCTGCAAATATGCGTACGCACAAGAGGACGTACGTACGCACAAGTGAAGACGTCCAAATTGAAACCTCAAGTCCAAAGAAGACCATTTCCTAATCCAAAAAGCGTGATTGGAAGCCTTTCAAGAGCAAAAAGACTATTATAAATAAAGAAGAGTTTTGAACTAGAGGGGACTTTTTTAGCTCATACTTTACATCACTTTTACTTTCATCACTCTTTCTTGTAGTTTTTCTTTCTTTTACTTTTGTACTTAGCTTTATTTTCCAGTTTTGAATTTTAGTTTGTACTTGGAGCTATGAATCACTAAACCCCATTTTCACTAGGGGGAGGAGCTCTGTTGGTTTTAATGAATTAATACTTCTTCTTTTCTTCTCAATTCAAGTTAGTTTATCTAAGAGGAAACTATTGTGCTTCATAGATTCAAGTACTACCCAGAGAGGGATTGAATCTACTTGAATTGTATGATGAACTTGAGAAAGGAGTCATAGAATTCAGTTTGGAGTTGTTCTCTCATAATTCTCTTGGTTGATACATTCTTGGTCCGGTATATGAGATATAACCACCTTGAATTGAAACCTTGGGAATTGTGTGGCATTGCAATTAGAAATTGATCTTTATCTCTTCTCATGAGCAATTAGATCAAGAGATTGACAATTGTTTGTGATAGGAGAAATTAAATTACCAAGTGATTGGGATTCAATTACTCACAATCCGCCATAGATCTACTCACATGATTGAGAAGGAATTGATCACCATTGATTCATGATAAATCAACATCTCTGATCCCTTGTGATCTCACCCATTTTAAATCTCCATTTTTAGTTCTCTTTAATACCCACTACCCAATTTCCCTTTTTACATTCCTGCAATTTATAATTCCTGTCATTTACATTTCAGTTCTTATTTTCTTGCACTTTAAGTTTTCGCTCTTACATTTTCAGTCATTTACTTCATTCTTTTACTTTCAATCATTTCCATTCCTTGCCATTTATTTTATTGCACTTTACTTTCATGTCAAAGTTAATGTTGAATACACAAAAATCGTAAACTATTTGTCTGACTAGAATACCCACTCAACTAAAATTGCTTAATCCACTAATCTCCGTGGGATCGACCTTACTCTTGTGAGTCTTACTACTTGATACGACCCGGTATACTTGCCGGTAGTTATACAGATTGAATTTTCCGTTTCAATGACAAACAAAAATCAAGTATTCACACTATTCACATATTCACAACAACCAAAATTATGGCACTCAATTGCACTAGTTCTCCGGCAACAGTGCCAAAAACTTGGTGCGAGCCGAAAGCCAGTTTAGAAATTTCTTAAGTGTAAGAGTTCACGTTGCGGGTATAGTCCCAACCTACAAGCTAACTCACCATCAAAGTTTAATTCACAGATTTTCTTGGTCATCTACCACAGAACTAGTGATTACGAGTGCACACATTTGGTTGTGAAATCGGGGTTTTAATGGTAGAGCAGAAAATTAAAGAATTAAAGAAAAATAAAAATATAATTAATGAAATAATAAATGAATTTAATAGATCAATTGTGATTTACTCTTCATTTTTAATTTGTCATTCATTTGCTTCTTTAGAAAGAAACTTCGTTCTTTATTCTAAGGATTCAAAATCTATTGATAGATAGTTTGAATCTCATTTAAACCCTATGAAAACTTGAGAGAGGGGAATTGAGCTAGAAGTTCTTTCTCCCAATTTGGTGAATTTGGGTTTGGGATTGATATGTGACATATAATCAACTCATAACTTGATTCATGAAATTGTGTGGCTCTAAATCAGAGACCAATCTTCATCTGTTCTCATGAGCAATTAGATCAAGACATTGGCAATTGATCAAGTTAAGAGAGAATGATTTGCCAGGAGATCGATGATTGCATGATTGAAGTGGAGATGACAAGCTATTTTATCCAAAGTATTTAATATCTCTGTACCCTAATGATCTTCCCTTATTCTTTTATTCCCTTTCTTTAGTAATTGCTTTCAATTAATGCTCATTTACGTTACTCTCTTTACATTCTTTCAATTTACTTTTCTTGCAATTTACTTTCCTAGTATTTACATTCGAGCAATCTAAATTCTTGGCAATTTACATTTATGCTCTTTATTTCAAGTCATTTATTGCTTCCATTTACTTATTGCTTAAGTCATTTACATTTTCCTGTTTTTATTATCAATTGTTCCAAATCAAAATATGAATTGCCTAACTAGAATATTGAATCAACCATTTCTTGCTTAATTCCTTAATCTTCGTGGGATCAACACTCACTTACCATGGGTTTATTACTTGGTACGACTCGGTGCACTAGCCGGAAGTTATGCGAGATTACAAAATCCGTATCAATACCACAAGTGAAAAATTTGGACTTTGGATAAGCAACCATGTATTTATTGATAAAAAGAATTTATTTTGTCTCGTTATTGCATTGGATCCCACTCTAACAGCTTTTTCTGCTATGTCAGCATAATCATTTTGTCACTAAGGCTCTTAATGCCGAAGGCTCGGACACTTGATAGGAAGAATGAGTTTGCTTTAGCCCGTATTTGATGGTAATCATTGTCCAAAATCTAACTGGCATTTAAAGTCCACAAACTAACTGTCAAAAATTTGGTGCGGAATTTAAAATCCACAAACTAACGAGAAATTACCAGGTTGTACCAAGTAATACCTCAGGCGAGTGAGGATTGATCCCACGAGGATTGATGGATCAAGAAACAATAGTCGAATGAATCACTTAGTCAGACAAGCAGAAAATGGTGTTTTGAGGTTCACAAGCATTAAACAATAATTCAAGTGTTCAGAAAGCACACAGTAAACGGGGAGTGAGAAATATGTGAGAAAACATTTAAGGCTTCAAAGATGTTTATTTTTCCGGATTTATATTTCTCACCAACAATTTTAATTATGCAAGATTTATTTCATGGTAAACTGTAGTTGACTAAACCCTAATTCCTTAGTGATTTAATCTCCTCTAGCCTAATCAACCATCAATTCCTTGGTCACTTAATATAGATTAGAGGGTTAGGTTTAATTCTAATTTATTAGCCACACAAATCCTAATTGCCCAAATATAAAAGGATTATATGTCACGTATCCTGTTAAGTCCAAGCAATTAGTGATTTAGGAGGAGTTTACTTTCGAGCTAGTATTCAAGTGAGATAACTTTTCCAAGAATCAACAAGAATTCATGTAGAATAAGAGTTATTTTCCAATACACTCAAATTCATAAGATGAAGAGTGAAAGTAATCCTTGAAATTAAATCAATACGTTAACTAAAATAGAATAGCAATAGTATCAATCCATAGAATAAATAGATCTCCTAAAATTAACCAAGGAGGTTTAGTTGCTCATGACTCAGAGAGAAAACTAGGGTTTGAAAAATGTGAAAGTGCGAAATAAGGTCTCAGAGAAGAGATCCAACCCGAAGGGTTAAATCTTTTTCCATATATATTTAATCTAGTTTGATTTGAAAATAAAAAATAATAATAACTACTAAAGCCCAAAAGATTGTGTTTGTAACTAAAAATAACCAAAACAAAGTAAAATACAATGAATATGACTCAAATCTAACTAATAAAGCCCTTTTTGTTGAAGTTGGATCCGCACTACTAGCGCTAAATGCCAGAATCGGCGTTTAGCCCCCACGAGGCAGTAAGCTTCCCATTTGTTTCTGTCTTCCTGGTGCTAAACGCCAGGCTCGGCGTTTAGCTCCCCACGAGGCAGTGAGCTCACACATGTTACGAGGCTTGTGGCGCTAAACGCCAATGCCTCGGCATTTAGCGCCGTGATCCCAAGAAAAATGTATAGACTATTTTATATCATTGAAAAGCTCTAAAAGTTGGCTTTCCAATTCTACTACAACTGCATCAATTGGACCTCTGTAGCTCAAGTTTTATCTGTTGGAGTACATGGAGGTCAGGGTTGACATCATCCATTTTCTGCCTTTTTCTTCTGCACAAACTTTATCAAACTCGCTTGAATCTTTTCCAAAATTAATAAAATAATAATGTGCATAAAAGTAGCATCGAAACATGCCTCAAACACTAAAAAATCTCCTAAAAAGTTAATAAATCTATATCTAAATTGCTAAGAAAACAAAAAAAAGATGCTCATGCATTACAACACCAAACTTGAACTGTTGCTTGTCCTCAAGTAACTAAAAACAATATAGGACTGAGAAGTGAAATTGCCCAAGAATTGAGTTTTCAATTAAGCTCCTGCCCATTCACTGAGTGGGGTTAATGACACTATGATCCTGAATAGTTTCGGCATCTCACTATCCTTTGAAGCTCAGAAATGTTAATGTCCTTCAGAACTAGAACTCGGATGATATTATGGATTTTCTTCCTCTTTAAGCTCTGATTAATCCTTGAACACAGCTTTTTCTTATCTTTACTTTGGTGCTTTGCACCTTGAGCCAAGTTGTGACTCTAAATATTTTTTCTCAAGCTTAACTTGATACAAAAATACCACAAGCACTTAACTGTGAAACTCTTTAAGGTTTACTTTCTTTTCTTTTAATTCCACACAGTCAATGGTGCTCGGTGCCTTTGGCATACTCTGTAATTGCACTAGGTCTCGACTTTTAGTGCTCTGTATCAAGAATTCCTTGACACATTCACACCACAAGCATATGGCTAGGAAAACAACTCTTTGAGCTTTTAATCATGTTTGACCTTCTTAGCCATTGATGCTTAGAGCCTTTGACCTTACTTTTTATATTCTTTTTCCTTTTGCTGTTTATTTTATTTCAAGGATTAACTTCTTGTTTATTTTGGAAAATCCATAATATTTCTCTAAATTTCTATAGTTCAAGAATCAACATTTTTAACTTCAACATCAATCATGCTTTATTCAATTCATACATTCATAATCACAGATAATACCACTATATCAAAATAAGTAAGACAACTCAGGATATATAACTCAAGTCTCCTGCATTATACTACTTCTTTTCTTTTTCTTTTGATGTTTTCAAGCTCAGTGGCAATACATGAGACAAATTTTTAAAATAAGCATAAAATACAAAATTAATTAACTAAATTAGAAAAACTAAAAATACTACTAATCATGCAAAGGATTTAAACAGAAAGCAGAAAATAAGACATAATACTGAAAAACAAAAAATAAAGGAAATAGTAGATAAAGAAACTCAACCCCCTCAGTTATCGTGGTGGTCGTCTCACTCCTCAGGTTGTGCTCCTCCGTGAAGATGATTCACCTCCCTCTTTGGTGCCATTGATGATAAGATAAATAGAGAGCTCGCTCGACCACACCAAACTTAAAAGTTTGCTTGTCACCAAGCAAAGAAAATCTGAAAATGGGAAGGGACATAAGAAGCGCACGAATGAGTAAAAACAAAAATAACATAAAAGATAGGAGTGATATAAGGGAAGGACGAGGGCTCGACGCTAAATGCTTAGCTCCGCGTTTAGCGCTGAGCAAACAAAATGCAACTCCACTTTTATGCCACTTCTGGTGCCCACCCTGGCATTTAGCGCCACTGAGACAGTGGCTTCTTCTTGGAATTCGTGCGTGCTGGCACCAAACGCCCAGGTCTACGTTTAGCGCCAGTGTCGATGTAAAACTCCTAGGATTGTGTGCCATTTCATGCGCTAAATGCCCAGCCTAGCATTTTGCGCCACCCAAACAAAGAGCTTCTTGAAAATTATGCCAATTCTGGCGATAAACGCCCAGCCTGGCGTTTAGCGCCAGAACACCCAAGCCAATTCCTCTCCAGGGTGTTCTGTTTTTCCTTCAGATGCTTTCGGTTCCTGTTTCAAACACTTTGCATGACCATAAACATAATTACCAAGGAAAACTATGAATAAAAATCATAACTAAATGAAAATCAATAATGAACACAAAATCTAAGGATACTAACTATTGGGTTACCTCCAAACAAGCGCTTCTTTAACGTCACTAGCTTGACGGTTGATTCCTTGCTAAGGTGGAGGTTGATCATAGTGATTCAACTCCTCACCTCTCACTGTAAATCTTCTTCCTGTGCCACCCATGAATTAGCTCAATATGCTCAAGAGAGATGATTTTGTACACTATATAAGGTAACACTGGACTTCAAGTTAACACCACTTTCATCCCTGGTGAGAAATCTTCAGTGGGAATCTTCTTGTTTCTCCATACCGTGGGTGCTTTCTTCTTGGGAGCATCCTCCTTAGTGGATGACGCACACCTAACACCAAACCTAGGTTTGATGTCAGGGGGAATTGTATCGATTACCACCAAAGAGAGCTTGAACCTCAAATCCTGTTTGCATTATCAAAGGGTTTTTGAAGATTTGGATCAATAAGCTCAGTCTGCATGCACTTCTCCTCTATGCCTGGTAAATGCATAATTTCAAAGACATGAAAGGCCAATTAATCATCATTCACTCTAAGTACTAATTCACCATCTTCTACATCAATGAGAGCTCTTTCAGTGGCTAGGAATGGTCTTCCTAGGATTATAGAGGCATTTTCATCCTCTCCTATGTCAAGAATCACAAAATCTACTGGGAGGAAGAACGTTTCCACTTTGACCAAGATATTCTCTACCATTCCAAGTGCATGATTCAAGGATTTATCTGGCATTTGTAATGCTATCCTTCTTAGTTATTCCTCTTGGATTTGCAACTTCTTCATCACAGACAAGGGCATTAAATTGATACTTGCTCTTAGATCAAACAAGGCTTTCTCAAAGGTTGTACTCCCAATGGTGCATGGAATTTAAAAACTCCCTGGATCAGGCATCTTCCTTGGTAAATTACTCTGAATTATGGCACTATATTCCTTGGTCAGGACCACTGTCTCATCTCCCTTTAAAGGCCTGATGCCAGGGCATATTGGCTAGTTTCACAAGCCATTTTAAGTTTGTTTTAGGTTAGTTTCATACATTTTCTTAGGCAATAAACAAGCATTTGGATGAGTTATGCATACATGTCTTGAGTCAATCAAACATTGTGAATTCTAAACAATTTCATGAGAATAATGCAAGGATTAATTGATGTAATGAATGATACATTATCTTGTGATTAGAGCAAAGCTTTAATGCAATGGTTTGGTTGATTTCAGGTAAGGGAGAAGCAGAGACAAAGTGGCGTTAGTGGCCATGTTAGTGCCACTAATGCCAGCACCAACGTGGCCAAGGAAAGGCTTGGTGGCATTAATGGCAACGTTGGTGCCATTAACGCTACCATCAATGTGGAAAGTAAGGGCAAAGTGGCGTTAGTGGTGGCATTACTCACCCACTAATGCCAGCGATGCCAAAGATGCAAGGGAGGAGTGGTGTTAGTGGCCACGTTAGTGCCACTAACACCAGTGCTAACGTGGAAGAAGGCAGGCTTGTGGCATTAGTGGTGACGTTAACGCAACTAGCGCCAGCGATGGTGACCAAAGGCAAAGATTGAGGGGCGTTAGGGGCCACATTAATGCCACTAACGCCAGGAGCAATGTTGGCTTTGGCAAAGGTGTGGCGTTAGTGGCCACGTTAGTGCCACTAATGCCAGGAGTAACGTGGATTCAAGGGGTTTTGGGACGTTAGTAACCACATTGGTGTCACTAACGTCATCGATCCATGAAATTACATATAACGTTACTCACACTAACGGCCTAACTAACGTGACTACTGCCTCAACTAAAATCTTCCAGCAAGCAGAGCAAAGCCCAATGAGTTTGTTAACTGCTTCAACTAAGGCTAAGGGCCCACATCCAAATACTTGAAGACTCAACTGAGGAGTAGAGAAGTAGTATATATAGGAGTAGTTTTGAACTAGAAAGGAGATTGGAATCTGGGGGATCCAGAATTGTAAACACTCATAATATACTCTTCTATGTAATTAGTTTACTTTTTGATGCACTTTACATTTCGAATTCTATTTCCCAGAGCTATGATCAACTAAACCCCACTTCGTTGGAGGAGAGAGCTTTGTTGTAATTTAATGGATCAATAATAGTTCTTATTGTTCTTCTTCTATTCATTCTCCTTGATTTGCTTGAAAGCTTTCGATCTTCACCCAATTGTACAATTGTCTCGAAAGAGAAATTGTTCCTCCTTGGATTTCCTCGGAACCTTCAAAGAGGAATGAGGAAATCATGCTAGAAATGCTTTCTCATGTCGGACTAGATTGGGAGTTGGACGGATATAGTGACATATAATCCTCCCGATACTTTGATCTAGAAAAACATGTGGTATAATCAGTGATCGTACTTTATCTCTTCCCATGAGCAATTAGATCAAGGGATTGGGCAATTGTTCAAGTTTAGAGAGATTGAATTGCCAAGGAATTGGGATTCAATCACCTAAGATTGCCAAGAGATCAACGAGTTGCATGGATTGAGGAAGAGATGAAAATGAACTTGATTCGGAGAATGCAACATCTCCTAAACCCAATGAGCTTCCCCATTCTTATCTTCCCATTCTCTATATTCTGTTTACATTGATGTTCATCACCCATTCCCATTTAAATTCTTGCTATTTACTTTCTGCAATTTACATTCAGCAATTTACATTTCAGCAGTTTAATTCAGCTATTTACCCTTCTGTCATGTACATTTTTTGCTATTTACGTTTTCGCCATTTAAATTTCTGCAAATCCCAATTCAATTCTGTTTAGTTTAACTAGACCATTCATCTGATAAAGTTGCTCAACTAATCAATCCCTGTGGGATTCGGCCTCACTTTACTGTGAGTTTTTACTTGACAACAAATTTGGTATACTTGCCAAAGGGAGTTTGTAGAGATACAAAATCTGCGTATCAAGTTTATGGCGCCGTTACCGGAGATTGATTTTGCATTGACAATGATTAAATCAAGGGATAACTAGATTGAACGTTTTTCTTTTCTTTTTGTTAATCAATCCAAATTCAGTTGTTCACTTTAATGTTCAGCAATTTTAATTACCCTCCATTGTTTATTTACATACTTGCACACTAATCCACTAACTGTTTGACAAATTGCACTAATCACTCTTACCACAATTCTTAACAGAGTGATTTCTTCACTTGCTTCCTTTTGTTTTTGGCTGTGTGTATGACAGGTAGAAGAAGAGGAGCTACAATGTCTTTTGAATCTGAACCTGAGAGGACCTTCTTTAGACTAAGGAGGGAAGCAAGAGGAAAGAGGGTTATTGGTGTAGAAGAAGAGGAGCAGGATCTGGATATAGACATGGTTGATGATATGAATAACCATCATGGAGAAGGTATGGGAAATCATGTTGGAGAGGGTGCTGGCAATCATGTAGTGCAGGAAAGAAGAGTTCTAGGCTCTTTCATTAACCCAATTCCAGGGAATTGTGGAAGTAGCATTCTAAAACCAATCATTCATGCCAACAACTTTGAGCTAAAACCTCAGTTCATCACCCTAGTTCAAAATAATTGCTCATTCGAAGGAGGTGCCCAAGAAGACCCTAACCAACATCTATTTACAGTTCTAAGAATCTGTGACACTGTAAAAACCAATGGTGTTCATCCTAACACCTATAGATTGCTCTTGTTTTCCTTTTCTCTTAGGGACAAAGTATCTAAGTGGCTTGAATCCTTTCCTAAGGAGAGTCTTACCACCTGGGAGGATGTTATCAACAAGTTTCTAACAAAGTTTTACCCTCCACAGAGGATAATCAAGTTGAGAATGGAGGTGCAAACCTTCAGACAGCTAGATGGAGAAACTTTATATGAAGCTTGGGAAAGGTATAAGGAGCTAACAAGAAGATGTCCCCCCGATATGTTCAACGAATAGGTACGGTTGCACAATTTCTATGAAGGCCTTTCTAGAGAAGCAAAGAAAGCCCTGGACCACTCTTCAGGAGGCTCTCTCAATACCAAAAAGACCATAGAAGAGACCATAGATATCATTGAAATAGTGGCTAAAAATTAGTACTTCTATGCCTCAGATCAGAGCACCAATAGAGGAGTGATGGAGCTGAGCCATATGGATGCATTGCTAGCTCATAACAAGTTAATGACCAACCAATTGGCAGAACTCACCAAGCAGATAGAGAGAAATCAGGTTGCAGCAGTCAATACTCAACTACCAGCTCAAGAAGGGGTGAACACAGAAGAAAGATGTGATTGGGAACAAGCCAATTATGTTAGAAACTTATCAAGACAACCATATGATATACACACCAAAACCTACAATCCTGGTTGGAAGAACCAACTAAACTTTGGGTGGAGAAGCTAGCAAAGCCAAACCCAAGACCATAGGCCTCAAAACTCCAACCATTACAACAATTCGACTTATCAACACTCCAACCAAAGACCATATCAAGCCCCACATAACACTTCCTTCCAGCCTCCCTATCAAGCATAGAATGGACATCCTCAACCTCCAATTTTCAACCTACCATCACAATCATCATCTGAGGATAGAATCGCCTAGATTGAGGTTTTGCTTGAAGGACTTTGCAAGGAGTTTAAGGACAACAAAGCATTCAAGGAGGAAGTAAGATCCAATATCCAAAACCAGGGAGTTGCCATGAAGAAGCTTGAATCCCAAGTGGGATATCTCTCTCAGCAAATCCCTAAACCCACAGATAGCTTCCCAAGTGACACTGAGAAGAATCCAAGAGAAGAAACAAAGAATCTAAAATGGGAAGAATGTAAGGCAATTACTTTAAGGAATGAGAAGCCCTTGGAAGAAGAAGCTATCAAGCCAACAGAGTACAACAAAAGGCCCCCAAAGGAGAAATTAGAAGAGCCAAAACAAGGAAATGACCCTGCACAAAGGGAGGATCTAATGGAGAAGGAAGTCTTGAAACTTTATGTGCCACAAGCACCATTCCCTCAAAGGCTCAAGGGTGGTGACAAAGAGAAGAAGTATTCTAGGTTTCTAGACATATTTCAATCTCTCCATATCAAAATTCTCTTCATTCAAGCCCTCCAACAAATGCCTTCATATATCAAATTCATGAAAGAGTTGCTAACCAAGAAGAATCCCTTGAAGGGTGGACAGACAGTAGTAATGACTAAAGAGTGCAGTGCCCTTATCCAGAAAGACTTACCTATAAAGAAGAAGGACCCAGGGAGTTTTCATATGCCTTGTGCTATAGGGGATACAATGATTGACTGATGACTTGCATTTTTTACCCCATTTTTTTATGTAAAAGGACTATAAAAAGAGCATAATTTCATTGAATCAATGCAATTTCATGAACCAAATGATATATATTATGGTACATTGCTTTGAAATGGATTGTGTTGAATTTCAGGTGAAAAAGAGCAACAAAAGGGGAAGGAAACAACAAATAAAGTTGGGCATGCCACTTGAAGCTCTGGGCGTGGCACACCAAGCTTTTGAAGCCAATTCTCAACAATGGGCATGCCACTTGGAGCTTTGGTCATGGCACGCCAGGCCAACATTCCAGCAAAGAAGGTTGAAGAATTTTACATGGGCGTGCCACTTGGTGCTCTATGCGTGACATGCCAAGTTTATGAAGCCAAGTCTCAAAGAGGGCGTGCCACTTGGTATCTTGGGCATGGCACGCTAGGCTTAAGTTCCAAAGGAGTAATTTTGAGCCCCACTATAGGCCTGGCACGCCAAGAAGTGGGCCTGGCACGCCGGGGCATATGCCAGCCTGACCTCCTCTCATTCAAATAAAGATATCTTGAGCTACACAACTCCAAATGGGGTGGATCCAGTGCCATTAGAAATTAGACATCCAGAGAGGTCCAACCATATACAACACTTTATAATGGACACTGGAATTGAGGAAGATATTGACCCCGAAAACAGAAAGAGAAAAACACGTCACTGCAGAGTTACCAGCCTGACCTCTTCATCTTCAAAGGGACATAACTTGAGTTGTAGAGATCCAAATGATCTGATTTTAGTGACGTTGAAAAGCTAACATCAAGAGCTTTTCAATGATATATAACACTCTAGAGTGGACGTTAAAACTGGAAGTGAAAAAGGCCATTATTTTAGCATTGTAAAACCTGGGCGTGCCACCTGATATCGAAGGCGTGGCACGCCAGGTTCTGGGCAAGGCACGCCAGTTCTAATGGACAGAGAGCATGATTTTGTGCATCATTGAAGGCGTGGCATGCCAAAGAGTGGGCGTGGCATGCCAGTTTCATAATATATGGGCGTGGCACACCAAAGAGTGGGCATGGCACGCCGAGGTACTGACAGACTGACCTCTTCACCTTCAAATGGGCATAACTTGAGCTACAAAGGTCCAAATGAGTTTATTCGAAAGGATTTGGAAAGCTAACATCCAGGGCTTTTCAACAATATATAATACTTCATAGTGGACATTCAATTTGAGGCCCAAATAACTCCATCAGTTCAGCATTGCAAAGTGGGTCATAATCCAAAGTGAAAATTCAAGTGGGAGTGGCACTTGAAACCACACGCCAACTTCTCCCTGCAGCCCCCAACCTTCAATCAAGCCCACTCCAACTCTCATTCAAGCTACAATTGTCAACCAATCAAGGCAACAAGAAGCATCTAGAATAGTTTATTTTCATTTCATTATAATTTGCTTTTAATTTCATTTCAATTTGTAATTTAGGAAAGCCTATATAAAGGCCTTAGTTCATAGAATTAGTCATGCTGAATTAGAGGGAAGTCCTAGGACCCTCTCTATTCACCATTAGTTTCCTTCTTTTCTTTCTTACTTTTGTAAATATCTTTTAGTAATGAATTACTAACTCTTTCTATTGGGAAAGGGAGCTTTATTGCTATTTGATGGATTGATTGTTTTTATTCTTCTTCTTCTATTCATCTCTCTTTGATTTACTAGAAAGAATTTTGTTCTTCATGTAGCATTCAATTATTTTGGAAAAGAGATTGAATGCAATTGGGTTTTATGGGAACCTTGGAAGAGGAAACATAAAACTATGCTTGAAATTCTTTCTCACACTTGAGTAGGATCTGGGTTTTGGTGTTTGGATATGGTGACATATAATTCTCCCTCTACTTGGACCTATGATGATGTGTGGTATAATCAGGGACCATTCTTCATCTCTTCCATGAGCAATTAGACCAAGGAATTGGCTATTGATCAAGATTTAAGAGATTGAGTCACCAAGGAATTGGGGCTCAATCAATCATGATTGCCAAGAGGTCAATGAGTTGCATTAATCTCTGTAGGATTCGACCTCACTCCTAGTGGGTTATTACTTGACGATATTTGGTGCGCTTGCCAAAAAACGGATTCATTATTTTTATATGGGGAGTGAATTCTGGTCATCAAGTTTTATGGTACCATTGTCGGGGATTAATTGTGATTAATAAACTACCAGTTGATTGATTACCTAGATTAAACATTTTTTCCTTTATTTTTTGTCATTTAATTTCTTTTTTATTTTCTCTTGCTACTAAGGTGTTTGTGTTATTTCCTCACTAAGAATCCCTCATCTGTGATAATGGAGATTCCAATTTCTTTTGGTGATTATTATTTTAGACAGAGCATTTTGTAAGTAAGAATGGAGTTTAGCTCACATTTTGATCAATCATGTCATATGGGATATTGCCCACCACCACAAAATGATTCTAGTCATTAGCCTAATGGTGGCTGGGAATATCACCAAGGAATGATAGAGTATGAGCAATCAAGTAAAATGGAATACCTCCCAGAGCCACAAAATAGTTCATATTGTTATGATAACTACCGAAATTTTGGCTGGGATTTTAATGCTGCATACCCCATTCATCAAGGACTATCATCCCGTAATTGTCTAACCTCTGCACCTCCATAAAATCTTCTAGAATTTGCAATAGAAGAACTCTTCAAGAGATATCTCTTCATTACCCAACTCAGTGAGTTTTTAAGGCAAAATGTAAGGGAGGTGATTGAAGATATGGAAATCTCAAGGAGAAATCAAGAAGAGAAAATGAGACAATTGGCACAATATTTTGTTGATGAACTAACCATTGTCTTCCCTTGACCAGGGGAAGAATATCATGCCATCAGTCTAAGGAGTGGAGAAGTGCTTAATGAGGGTGAAAATGAGGAATTGGTAGAGCAAGAAGAAGAGATCTTTGTACCAAGAGAGGCACCATTCTAAGAAGTTCTTGATAAAGAGGATACTCCAACCATCTCACAACACCCAAGTTCTGAAAACAAAGAAGTGAAGGTAATCAACCAAAACACTGGAATAAGGATTGTGACCAAGAAACAATCAGCTACATTCATGAAGAAGAAAAGGTTAACTGCAAACAATCCAACCCCTGCCCCAACAAGCAAAGAAAATCAAGCAAATAACAAAAAAAAGCTTGTTGGAAAGATGCCAAAATAGGGGACATCAACTTGCTCTTCTCTCCCCTTGAGGTCATTCCTCTTAACAAACTGGAAGAAGAGGAAGAAAATTGAGAACAACATGTCAAGCTAATGACACTAAAAAAGCGCTTGTTGGGAGGCAACCCAACCGTAGGTAATATTTTCTTTCTTTACTTAGTTTGCTTTCAATAACTTGACATATGATTGCATTCTAAGTTTGGTGTTGCCTTGCAACAATTTGATTTTTAATCTTCACTGGGTACTTGCATCATTCTAAAATGAAAGTGTCACACTAAGTTTGGTGTTGCCACTTATCTTTCATGCTATGTACCATGCACACCACTTATTAATGCAATCACATTGTCTCTATTTTTATTTCTTGTGCCCTTATTGTATCCTTATCTTTGCTTGCTTGAGCACATGCATTATTCACATTTTATTGTTAAAGACACTTATGACCCATCATAAATCCCATCACCACTGTTTTATCTATTGCTTGAGGACAAGCAATCATTCTAAGTTTGGTGTGGGAAGGAAAAGAATAGGAGGAAAGTGACAACAACAATGAAGATGAACTACAAGGTGGTAAAGTTCCTTTTTCTCTTATTTGTTTCCAGTATTTTAAATTGCATGGTTGTCTTTTATTCCTTTGTATGCATGTGAGTTGTGAATAAGCATATCTTGATTGTTGAATTGTAACATGTGCTATGACATTATGACTACCATCTTGAGTTTTGTGAGTTCAAAAGCAAATAAGTATCATGATCATAAAAAAACAAGGTCATTAAAGAAGAAGCTAGTATGAGCTTATAAGTAATGGGAAGCTAGCATGATTATTGTTGCTCAATTGCATTTGAATTTGTGTAATTGAAGTTTTCATCTAGGACATTTTATGAAATTTTTGAAATCATGAAAACCTTGAAGAAGCAAATGTAAATGAGGCAAGAAAAAGAAAAAGGAAAATATGAGAAAGCTGAAGGCTCTGAGTACCAATGACAATTTATTTGTTAAGTACTTGTAGTGTTTATGTATCAAGCAAAAAGCTTGAAAATAAAGCACTTAGAGTTAAGGCTAGGCTCAAATGCAAAAGTACTCCCTCAAAGCTCAAGGCTCTGAGCATCAATGATTAGAGAGAAAAGAAAAGAAACAAATGAGCTAAAAGAGTTGGTGCACGAATTGTGAATCACACTTTTCACAACTCGTACCACTAACCAGCAAGTGCACTGGGTCGTCCAAGTAATACCTTACGTGAGTAAGGGTCGAATCCCACGGAGATTGTTGGCTTGAAGCAATCTATGGTTATCTTGTAATTCTTAGTCAGGATATCAATAATAATTATCAGTTTGGATTGCGAAAAATAAAAGAGCATGAATTAAATACTTGTTATGCAGCAATGGAGAATATGTTGGAGTTTTGGAGATGCTTTGTCTTCTAAATCTCTATTTTCCCCCTGTCTTCTTCGTCACGCACGCAAGGTTCCTCCTATGGCAAGATGTGTGTTGGTGGATCACCGTTGTCAATGGCTACCATTCGTCCTCTCAGTGAAAATGGTCCAAGTGCGCTATCACCACACGGCTAATCATCTGTCAGTTCTCACTCATGCTAGAATAGGATCCATTGATCCTTTTGCGTCTGTCACTACGCCCAACCCTTGTGAGTTTGAAGCTCGTCACAGTCATCCAATCCCTGAATCCTACTCGGAATACCATAGACAAGGTTTAGACTTTCCGGATTCTCAAGAATGCTGCCAATGGATTCTAGCTTATACCACGAAGATTCTGATTAAGGAACCCAAGAGATACTCATTCAATCAAAGGTAGAACGGAGGTGGTTGTCAATCACACATTCATAGGTTGAGAATGGTGATGAATGTCACAGATCATCACATCCATCATATTGAAGTGCGAATGAACATCTTAGATAGAAACAAGCGTGTTTGAATAAAAAATAGAGATAATTGCATTAATTCATTGAGACACAGCAGAGCTCCTCACCCCCAACAATGGAGTTTAGAGACTCATGCCGTCAAAGAGTACAAAGTTCAGATCTAAAAATGTCATGAGGTACCAAATAAATCTCTAAAAGTTGTTTAAATACTAAACTAGTAAACTAGGTTTACAGAAAATGAGTAAACTAAGATAGATAGTGCAGAAATCCACTTCTGGGGCCCACTTGGTATGTGCTGGGACTGAGACTTGAGCTTTACACGTGCCTAGGCTGTTTCTAGAGTTAAACACCAGGTTGTAACCTGTTTCTGGCGTTTAACTCCAACTTGTAACCTGTTTCTGGCGTTTAACGCCAGAATGCAACATGGAACTGGTGTTGAACGCCAGTTTACGTCGTCTATCCTTGAACAAAGTATAGACTATTATATATTGATGGAAAGCCCTGGATGTCTACTTTCCAACGCAATTGAGAGCGTTTCAATTGGACTCCTGTAGCTCTAAATATCCATTCCGAGTGCAGGGAGGTTAGAATCAAACAGCATCAGCAGTCCTTTTTCAGCTTGAATCAGATTTTTGCTCAGCTCCCTCAATTTCAGCCAGAAAATACCTGAAATTACAGAAAAACACACAAACTCATAGTTAAGTCTAGAAATATGAATTTTTTCCTAGAAACTAATAAAAATATATTAAAAACTAACTAAAACATACTTAAAACTACATAAAATTGACCCCAAAAAGCGTATAAAATATCCGCTCATCACAATACCAAACATAAACTGTTGCTTGTCCCCAAGCAACTAAAAACAAAGTAGGATAAAAAGAAGAGAATATACAATGAATTCCAAAAATATCTATGAAGATCAGTCTTAATTAGATGAGCGGGGCTATTAGCTTTTTGCTTCTGAACAGTTTTAGCATCTCACTTTATCCTTTGAAGTTCAGAATGATTGGCATCTATAGGAACTCAGAATTCAGATAGTGTTATTGATTATCCTAGTTCAGTATGTTGATTCTTGAACACAGCTACATTATGAGTCTTGGCCGTGGCCCTAAGCACTCTGTTTTCCAGTATTACCACCGGATACATACATGCCACAGACACATAACTGGGTGAACCTTTTCAGATTGTGACTCAGGTTTGCTAAAGTCCCCAATTAGAGGTGTCCAGGGTTCTTAAGCACACTCTATTTTTGCTTTGGACCTCAACTTTAACCGCTCAGTCTCAAGTTTTCACTTGACACCTTCACGCCACAAGCACATGGTTTGGGACAGCTTGGTTTAGCCGCTTAGGCCAGGATTTTATTCCTTTAGGCACTCCTATCCACTGATGCTCAAAGCCTTGGATCCTTTTTATTACCCTTGCCTTTTGGTTTTAAGGGCTATTGGCTTTTTGCTCTTGCCTTTTGGTTTAAAGAGCTTTTGGCTTTTTCTGCTTGCTTTTTCTTTTTCTTCCTTTCTTTTTTTTTTTGCATTAAACAGAGAAATAAGAACAAGGAGATTAAGGAACGGGTCCACCTTAGTGAGGGTGGCGTCTTCCTCTTCTTGAAGAACCAATGGTGCTCTTGAGCTCCTCTATGTCTCTTCCTTGTCTTTGTTGCTCCTCCCTCATAGCTCTTTGATCTGCAGTCAAATGCTCTACCACTGAACTATGGATCCTTGAGATGAACCTTGTGTCTTATAGTTTGCAATGTCTGCAAACCACAGAGCTTCCTGAATAGCAAACAATTGCTCATCCGGAAAGGTTTCAGAGATCTCAGTAGGAGGGAGGGATGCTCCTGCTACTGGTTCTATCTGGGACAGGTGATCAGCTACTTGATTTTCTGTCCCTTTTCTGTCTCTTATTTCTATATCAAACTCTTGCAAAAGCA
>NC_029793.2:80273271-80310995 GCF_000816755.2 Arachis ipaensis | reverse complement strand
GTCTCTTGGCATCTTTTCAGAACCAGTGTCAGGTGATCAAGACAGGAGCTGAATGAGTCTCCATATACTGAGAAGTCATCCATGAAGACTTCCAGAAATTTTTCCACCATATCAGAGAAAATAGAGAGCATGCATCTCTAAAAGGTTCCAGGTGCATTACATAGCCCAAATGGCATCCTTCTGTAGGCAAATACTCCAGATGGACATGTGAATGCTGTTTTCTCTTGATCTTGGGGATCTACTGCAATTTTGTTGTAGCCTAAATAGCCATCCCAAAAGCAGTAATAATCATGACCTGCTAGTCTTTCTAGCATCTGGTCTATGAATGGTAAAGGAAAATGATCCTTTCTGGTGGCTGTATTGAGCCTTCTATAGTCAATACACATGCTTCACCCTGTAACTGTTCTTGTAGGAACCAGTTCATTTTTTTCATTATGAACCATTGTCATGCCTCCCTTTTTGGGGACAACTTGGACAGGGCTCACCCAGGGGCTATCAGAAATAGGATAAATAATCCCAGCCTCCAATAACTTGGTGACCTCTTTCTGCACCACTTCCTTCATGGCTGGATTTAACCGCCTTTGTGGTTGAACCACTGGCTTAGCATCATCCTCCAATAGGATCTTGTGCATGCATCTTGCTGGGCTGATGCCCTTAAGGTCACTTATGGACCACCCAAGAGCTGTCTTGTGTGTCCTTAGCACTTAAAGTAGCGCTTACTCTTCCAGGGGATTTAAAACAGAGCTTATGATCACTGGAAAAGTGTCACCTTCTCCCAGAAATGCATATTTCAGGGATGGTGGTAATGGTTTGAGCTCGGATTTAGGATGTTTTTCCTCTTCCTGAGTAAGTTTCAGAGGCTCTTTCAATTCCTCTGAATCATCCAGATCAGGCTGAACATCTTTAAAAATGTCCTCTAGCTCTGATTCAAGACTCTCAGTCATATTGACCTCTTCCACCAGGGAGTCAATAATATCAACGTTCAGGCAGTCGTCTGATGTGTCTGGATGTTGCATAGCTTTGACAACATTCAACTTAAACTCATCCTCATTGACTCTCAGGGTTATCTCCCCTTTTTGGACGTCAATAAGGGTTCGTCCAGTTGTTAGGAATGGTCTTCCTAGAATGAGAGTTACACTCTTGTGCTCCTCCATTTCCAGCACTACAAAGTCAGTAGAGAAGGCAAATGGCCCAACCTTGATAATCATGTCCTCAAT
Organism: Arachis ipaensis; assembly: GCF_000816755.2. Classification (NCBI taxonomy): domain Eukaryota; kingdom Viridiplantae; phylum Streptophyta; class Magnoliopsida; order Fabales; family Fabaceae; genus Arachis; species Arachis ipaensis. Next base: position 80,309,778 of record NC_029793.2, on the reverse strand, counting down.
TATGCCTGATGGGTATTTAATGGAGCCATCAGCAAGTTGAAGACAGATCCGAGTTGGTTTGACCTCTTCAGTCAAGCCAAGCTTTCTGATAGTGGATGCAGGGATTAGGTTGATGATTGCCCCAAGATCACATAAAGCTGTCTTGGTGTAATTACCCTCTAATATGCATGGTATCATAAAGCTCCCGGGATCTTTAAGCTTTTCTGGGAAGCTTTTCAAAATGACTGCACTGCATTCTTCAGTGAGGAGAACTATTTCATTTTCTCTCCAATCCTTCTTATGACTCAAGATATCTTTCATGAACTTGGCATAAGAGGGTATTTGCTCAAGTGCCTCTGCAAATAGAATCTTTATTTCAAGAGTCCTGAGATAGTCTGCAAAGCGGGCAAATTGCTTATCCTGCTCCTCTTGGCGGAGTTTTTGAGGATAAGGAATCTTGGCTTTGTATTCCTCAACCTTGGTTGCTGCAGGTTTAATTCCTACAGAAGTGGTTGGAGAAGCCTTTTTAGAGGGGTTGTTATCAGCACTTGTGTGTGTCTGATCCCTCACTGACGTTTGAATGCCAGGGTTAGAAGCTTGATTGCCATTAGACGCCAGCTTCTTACCTATTTCTGGCATTTGAATGCCAGAACTGAGCTTCCATTAGGCGTTTGACGCTAGCTCCTTGCTTGTTTCTAGCGTTTGAATGCCAGAATTGTTCCTCTCTGGACTCTTACTATCCTCAGAGGGATTTTGGATAATATTTTGCTCATCCTCTGTCAGTTGTTCTTTCTTTGGCTTTCTACTGCTCTAAAGTGAGGTATTTAATGTTTTTCCACTTCTTAATTGAACTGCCTGGAACTCATCTATTATCTGTTTTGATAACTGCGGTTTTGTCTGATTCAATTGTGCCTCCATATTTTTATTAGCATTTTTAGTGTCTTGTAGCATCTCCTTGAGTTCCGCTAGCTGTTTTGTTAGAAAGCACAATTGTTGATTGAGTTCAGCAACTTGTTCTGGAGGACCAAGTTCAGTAGACACTACTTTGGCTTCTTCTTTTATGGAGGACCCATTACTTATGTACAGATACTGATTTCTAGCAACTATATCAATAAGCTCTTGAGCCTCTTCAATAGTTTTTCTCATGTATAGAGATCCACCAGCTGAGTGGTCTAGAGATACCTGAGCTCTTTCTGTAAGCCCATAGTAGAAGATGTCTAATTGCAGCCATTCTGAAAACATTTCAGAAGGGCATTTCCTTAGCATCCCTATGTATCTCTCCCAGGCATTATAAAGGGATTCATCATCCTCTTGTTTAAAGCCTTGGATGTCCAGCCTTAGCTGTGTCATCCTTTTTGGAGGAAAATATTGATTCAGGAATTTGTCTGATAACTGTTTCCATGTTCTTATACTTGCTGTGGGTTGGTTATTTAACCACCTTTTAGCTTGATCTTTTACAGTAAACGGAAACAGTAACAACCTGTATACATCCTGATCTACCTCCTTGTCACGTATTGTGTTAGCAATTTGCAAGAATTGTGCCAGAAACTCAGTAGGTTCTTCCTGTGGAAGACCAGAATACTGGCAGTTTTGCTGCACCATGACAATGAGCTGGGGATTTAGCTCAAAACTGCCTACTTTGATAGAGGATATACAGATACTACTCCCATATGCAGCAGTAGTGAGATTACCATATGACCCCAGAGTCCTTCTGAACTGTTCATTTTCACTTAGATCCATGATGGATAAAATGGAATTGATATGAATTGCAAAGAAAGTAAATTTTTTTAAATTTTTTTTTGAAAACCGAAATTAAAATAAAATAAAATAAAATAATTGAAAAATTGACTATAATTTTGAAAATTAGAAGAAAAAGAAATAAAAAAATTGAAAACTAAATTAATTAATTAAAAAGATTTGAAAAAGATGTGGGTGAGGATTTTCGAAAAAAATAAAGAGAGAGAAATTGGTTAGGAAGTTTTGAAAAAGATATGTCTTAAAATTAAAGATACTTGTAAGAAAATAAAAAAAAATAAAAGATATGAAAAATATTTGATTTTAAGATTTGAGATTAGAAAAGATAAGATAACCTAGGTAAGAGAAGATAAGGAATTTAAATTAAAATATTTTGAAATTTGAAATTTGAATTGAAAATTGAAATTTGAAAGTTGAAATTTGAAAATTGAATTTTTGAATTTTCGAAAAAGTTAACAATATAAGATAAGGATTTGAAAAAGATTTAAATTTTGAAAAGATTTGATTTTTAAATTTGAAAATTAGATTTTGAATCTTAAATTTTGAAATTTGAATTTTGAAATTTTGGAAGTTGAAATTTGAAATTTGAAATAAGATAAGATAAAATTTTGAAAAAGATATGATTTTTTTGAAAAAAAAAATTGAATTTTGAAATTTTTAAAACTAAGATAAGATAAAATAGAAATTTTAAAATAAAAATCTGAATTTTTTTGAAAAATTTCGAAATATTTGCTCAAAAATAGTTAGAGAAGATATTTTTTTATTTTTGAATTTTATGATGAAAAAGAAAAACACACGAAAGACACATTTTTAGATCTAATGCTCCTTGTTTTCGAAAATTTTGGAGGAAAAACACCAAGGAACACCAAACTTAAAATTTTAAGATCAAAACACAAGGAAGACTCAAGAATACTTTGAAGACTCACAAGAACACAAGAACATGAAGAAAGAACACCAAACTTAAAATTTTTAGAAAACCAAAATAAAATTTTTGAAAACTAAAGAAAAGTTAATAGGAGAACACCAAACTTAAAGTTTGACACAAGATTTATTCAAAGAAAAATTATTTTTGAAAAAGTTTTAAAAAGAAGATAGCCAATTACCAAGAACATAAGCACAACGCTCTAGCCAATTGAGCTATAAATTTAACGTGTTTTAATAAGGTATTTAATAAATAAATTTTTTTAGATACTAATAATTCGAAAACGCACAAGAAAAACAAGAAAAATCACAAAACAAGAAAAACTAAAGATCAAACAAGAAAAATAAAGAAGAACAACTTGAAGATTAAGAAAGAACAATGAACACAATTTCGAAAATTTAAAAGAAAATAAAAACATACAATTGACACCAAACTTAAAATATAAAACTAAACTCAAACAGAAAAACTCAATTATCAGTTTATAAAATTTTTAAAAAATTTAAAAAGAGAAAATAAGGATTTTAAAAAAAATTTCAACCAAAAACAATAATAGAAGACTCTAGACCAAAAATAAAAATTTTTCCTAATCTAAGTAACAAAATAAACCGTCAGTTGTCCAAACTCGAACAATCCCCGGCAACGGCGCCAAAAACTTGGTGCACGAATTGTGAATCACACTTTTCACAACTCGTACCACTAACCAACAAGAGCACTGGGTCGTCCAAGTAATAGCTTACGTGAGTAAGGGTCGAATCCCACGGAGATTGTTGGCTTGAAGCAATCTATGGTTATCTTGTAATTCTTAGTCAGGATATCAATAATAATTATCAGTTTGGATTGCGAAAAATAAAAGAGCATGAATTAAATACTTGTTATGCAGTAATGGAGAATATGTTGGAGTTTTGGAGATGCTTTGTCTTCTGAATCTCTACTTTCCCCCTGTCTTCTTCTTCACGCACGCAAGGTTCCTCCTATGGCAAGATGTGTGTTGGTGGATCACCGTTGTCAATGGCTACCATTCGTCCTCTCAGTGAAAATGGTCCAGGTACGCTGTCACCGCATGGCTAAACATCTGTCGGTTCTCCCTCATGCTGGAATAGGATCCATTGATCCTTTTGCGTCTGTCACTACGCCCAACCCTTGTGAGTTTGAAGCTCGTCACAGTCATCCAATCCCTGAATCCTACTCGGAATACCACAGACAAGGTTTAGACTTTCCGGATTCTCAAGAATGCTGCCAATGGATTCTAGCTTATACCACGAAGATTCTGATTAAGGAACCCAAGAGATACTCATTCAATCGAAGGTAGAACAGAGATGGTTGTCAGTCACACGTTCATAGGTTGAGAATGGTGATGAATGTCACAGATCATCACATCCATCATATTGAAGTGTGAATGAACATCTTAGATAGAAACAAGCGTGTTTGAATAGAAAACAGAGATAATTGCATTAATTCATTGAGACACAGCAGAGCTCCTCACCCCCAACAATGGAGCTTAGAGACTCATGCCGTCAAAGAGTACAAAGTTCAGATCAAAAAATGTCATGAGGTACCAAATATATCTCTAAAAGTTGTTTAAATACTAAACTAGTAACCTAGGTTTACAGAAAATGAGTAAACTAAGATAGATAGTGCAGAAATCCACTTCTGGGGCCCACTTGGTATGTGCTGGGGCTGAGACTTGAGCTTTACACGTGCCTAGGCTGTTTCTAGAGTTAAACGCCAGGTTGTAACCTGTTTCTGGCGTTTAACTCCAACTTGTAACCTGTTTCTGGCGTCTAACGCCAGAATGCAACTTGGAACTGGCGTTGAACGCCAGTTTACGTTGTCTATCCTTGAACAAAGTATAGACTATTATATATTGATGGAAATCCCTGGATGTCTACTTTCCAACGCAATTGAGAGCATTTCAATTGGACTTCTGTAGCTCCAAAAATCCATTCCGAGTGCAGGGAGGTCAGAATCCAACAGCATTAGCAGTCCTTTTTCAGCTTGAATCAGATTTTTGCTCAGCTCCCTCAATTTCAGCAAGAAAATACCTGAAATTACAGGAAAACACACAAACTCATAGTTATGTCCAGAAATATGAATTTTTCCTAGAAACTAATAAAAATATATTAAAAACTAACTAAAACATACTAAAAACTACATGAAATTGACCCCAAAAAGCGTATAAAATATCCGCTCATCACAATACCAAACTTAAACTGTTGCTTGTCCCCAAGCAACTAAAAATAAAGTAGGATAAAAAGAAGAGAATATACAATGAATTCCAAAAATATCTACGAAGATCAGTCTTAATTAGATGAGTGGGGCTATTAGCTTTTTGCTTCTGAACAGTTTTAGCATCTCACTTTATCCTTTGAAGTTCAGAATGATTGGCATCTATAGGAACTCAGAATTCAGATAGTGTTATTGATTCTCCTAGTTTAGTATGTTGATTCTTGAACACAGCTACATTATGAGTCTTGGCCGTGGCCCTTAGCACTCTGTTTTCCAGTATTACCACCGGATATATACATGCCACAGACACATAACTGGGTGAACCTTTTCAGATTGTGACTCAGCTTTGCTAAAGTCCCCAATTAGAGGTGTCCAGGGTTCTTAAGCACACTCTGTTTTTGCTTTGGACCTCAACTTTTACCGCCCAGTCTCAAGTTTTCACTTGACACCTTCACGCCACAAGTACATGGTTAGGGACAGCTTGGTTTAGCCGCTTAGGCCAGGATTTTATTCCTTTAGGCCCTTCTATCCACTGATGCTCAAAGCCTTGGATCCTTTTTATTACCCTTGCTTTTTGGTTTTAAGGGCTATTGGCTTTTTGCTCTTGCCTTTTAGTTTAAAGAGCTTTTGGCTTTTTCTGCTTGCTTTTTCTTTTTCTTGCTTTCTTTTTTTTTTTTTTGCATTTTTTTTCTGCAAGATTTGTTCTTCACTGCTTTTTCTTGCTTCAAGAATCATTTTTATGATTTTTTAGATTATCAAATAACATTTCTCCTTTTTCATCATTCTTTCAAGAGCCAACAATTTTAACATTCATAAACAACAAATTCAAAAGACATATGCACTGTTCAAGCATTCATTCAGAAAACAAAAAGTATTGCCACCACATCAAAATAATTAAACTATTTCAAAATTCGAAATTCATGTACTTCTTTTTCTTTTTCAGAAAATATTTTTCATTTAAGAAAGGTGATGGATTCATAGGACATTCATATCTTTATGACATAGACACTTAGATACTAGTGATCATGTAATAAGACCCAAACATAAATAAACATAAAGCATAGTAAACAAAAAACAGAGAAATAAGAACAAGGAGATTAAGGAACGGGTCCACCTTAGTGAGGGTGGCGTCTTCCTCTTCTTGAAGAACCAATGGTGCTCTTGAGCTCCTCTATGTCTCTTCCTTGTCTTTGTTGCTCCTCCCTCATAGCTCTTTGATCTGCAGTCAAATGCTCTACCACTGAACTATGGACCCTTGAGATGAACCTCTCCATCTCTCATGACTCGGTGATGGAAGCAACTGCCTTCCTTTTCCTCTTTCTAGAGGTTTCTCCGGCCTTAGGTGCCATAAATGGTTATGGAAAAATAAAAAGCAACGCTTTTTTCCACACCAAACTTAAAAGGTTTGCTCGTCCTCGAGCAAAAGAAGATAGAAGGGAGTAGAAGGAGAAGTTTGAATGGGTGGATATGGGAGGGGAATGGTTTGAATTGGAATGGTGAGGTAGGTGGGGATCCTGTGGGGTCCACAGATCCTGAGGGGTCAAGGACTTAGCATCCCTGCTCCATTGAGGCCTGCAAAATGCCCTTAGTGTGCAATCCTGGCATTTAACGCCAGACTGCTGCTTGTTTCTGGCGTTAAACGCCAGCTTTTCCCCTTTCTTGGCATTGAACGCCAACTTGGTGCTTGTTTCTGGCGTTTAACGCCAGCTTGATGCTTCTTTCTGGCGTTAAACGCCAGTTTGATGCTTCTAAATGCCAGTAAGCTCTTCCTCCAGGGTGAGCTGTTTTAAAGCTGTTTTTGACTTTGCTTTGATTTTTATGACTCCATATGATCATCATCCTAAAGAAAACATAAAATAAAAATGGAAAACAGAAAATTAACATAGATAAGTAAAAATTGGGTTGCCTCCCAATAAGCGCTTCTTTATTGTCAATAGCTTGACAGTGAGCTCTCATGGAGCCTCACAGATAATCAGAGCAGGGTTGGGGCCTCTCAACACCAAACTTAGAGTTTGAATGTGGGGGTTTTGTTTGACTCTGTATTGAGAGAAGCTTTTCATGCTTCCTCTCCATGGTTACAGAAGGAGAACATTGTGTCTTATAGTTTGCAATGTCTGCAAACCACAGAGCTTCCTGAATAGCAAATAATTGCTCATCCGGAAAGGTTTCAGAGATCTCAGTAGGAGGGAGGGATGCTCCTGCTACTGGTTCTATCCGGGACAGGTGATCAGCTACTTGATTTTCTGTCCCTTTTTTGTCTCTTATTTCTATATCAAACTCTTGCAGAAGCAACACCCATGTTATGAGCCTGGGTTTTGAATCCTGCTTTGTGAGTAGATATTTAAGAGCAGCATGGTCAGTATACACAATCACTTTTGATCCTACTAAGTAAATTTGGTTGTAGCCTGAATAGCCATCCCAAAAGCAGTAATAATCATGACCTGCTAGTCTTTCTAGCATCTGGTCTATGAATGGTAAAGGAAAATGATCCTTTCTAGTGGCTGTATTGAGCCTTCTATAGTCAATACACATGCTTCACCCTGTAACTGTTCTTGTAGGAACCAGTTCATTTTTTTCATTACGAACCATTGTCATGCCTCCCTTTTTGGGGACAACTTAGACAGGGCTCACCCAGGGGCTATCAGAAATAGGATAAATAATCACAGCCTCCAGTAACTTGGTGACCTCTTTTTGCACCACTTCCTTCATGGCTGGATTTAGCCGCCTCTGTGGTTGAACCACTGGCTTAGCATCATCCTCCAATAGGATCTTGTGCATGCATCTTGCTGGGCTGATGCCCTTAAGGTCACTTATGGACCACCCAAGAGCTGTCTTGTGTGTCCTTAGCACTTGAAGTAGCGCTTCCTCTTCCAGGGGATTTAAAGCAGAGCTTATGATCACCGGAAAAGTGTAACCTTCTCCCAGAAATGCATATTTCAGGGATGGTGGTAATGGTTTGAGCTCGGGTTTAGGAGGTTTTTCCTCCTCCTGAGGAAGTTTCAGAGGCTTTTTCAATTCCTCTGAATCATCCAGATCAGGCTGAGCATCTTTAAAAATGTCCTCTAGCTCTGATTCGAGACTCTCAGTCATATTGACCTCTTCCACCAGGGAGTCAATAATATCAACGTTCAGGCAGTCGTCTGATGTGTCTGGATGTTACATAGCTTTGACAACATTCAACTTAAACTCATCCTCATTGACTCTCAGGGTTATCTCCCCGTTTTGGACGTCAATGAGAGTTCGTCCAGTTGCTAGGAATGGTCTTCCTAGAATGAGAGTTACACTCAGGTGCTCCTCCATTTCCAGCACTACAAAGTCAGTAGGGAAGGCAAATGGCCCAACCTTGACAATCATGTCCTCAATTATGCCTGATGGGTATTTAATGGAGCCATCAGCAAGTTGAAGACAGATCCGGGTTGGTTTGACCTCTTCAGTCAAGCCAAGCTTTCTGATAGTGGATGCAAGGATTAGGTTGATGCTTGCCCCAAGATCACATAAAGTTGTCTTGGTGTAATTACCCTCTAATATGCATGGTATCATAAAGCTCCCGGGATCTTTAAGCTTTTCTGGGAAGCTTTTCAGAATGACTGCACTGCATTCTTCAGTGAGGAGAACTCTTTCATTTTCTCTCCAATCCTTCTTATGACTCAAGATATCTTTCATGAACTTGGCATAAGAGGGTATTTGCTCAAGTGCCTCTGCAAATAGAATCTTTATTTCAAGAGTCCTGAGATAGTCTGCAAAGCGGGCAAATTGCTTACCCTACTCCTCTTGGCGGAGTTTTTTAGGATAAGGAATCTTGGCTTTGTATTCCTCAACCTTGGTTGCTGCAGGTTTAATTCCTACAGAAGTGGTTGGAGAAGCCTTTTTAGAGGGGTTGTTATCAGCACTTGTGTGTGTCTGATCCCTCACTGGCGTTTGAATGCCAGGGTTAGAAGCTTGATTGGTGTTAGACGCCAGCTTCTTACCTATTTCTTGGGTTTGAACGCCAGAACTGAGCTTCCATTAGGCGTTTGACGCTAGCTCCTTGCTTGTTTCTGGCGTTTGAACGCCAGAATTGTTCCTCTCTGGACTCTTACTGTCCTCAGAGGGATTTTGGATAATATTTTGCTCATCCTCTTTCAGTTGTTCTTTTTTTGGCTTTCTGCTGCTCTGAAGTGAGGTATTTAATGTTTTTTCCACTTCTTAATTGAACTGCCTGGTACTCATCTGTTATCTGTTTTGATAACTGCTGTTTTGTCTGATTCAATTGTGCCTCCATATTTTTATTAGCATTTTTAGTGTCTTGTAGCATCTCCTTGAGTTCCGCTAGCTGTTTTGTTAGAAAGCACAATTGTTGATTGAGTTCAGCAACTTGTTCTGGAGGACCAAGTTCAGTAGACACTGCTTTGGCCTCTTCTTTTATGGAGGACCCATTACTTATGTACAGATGCTGATTTCTAGCAACTATATCAATAAGCTCTTGAGCCTCTTCAATAGTTTTTCTCATGTGTAGAGATCCACCAGCTGAGTAGTCTAGAGATACCTGAGCTCTTTCTGTATGCCCATAGTAGATGTCTAATTGCACCCATTCTGAAAACATTTCAGAAGGGCATTTCCTTAGCATCCCTCTGTATCTCTCCCAGGCATTATAAAGGGATTCATCATCCTCTTGTTTAAAGCCTTGGATGTCCAGCCTTAGCTGTGTCATCCTTTTTGGAGGTAAATATTGATTCAGGAATTTGTCTGATAACTGTTTCCATGTTCTTATGCTTGCTGTGGGTTGGTTATTTAACCACCTTTTAGCTTGATCTTTTACAGCAAACGAAAACAGTAACAGCCTGTATACATCCTGATCTACCTCCTTGTCACGTACTTTGTCAGCAATTTGCAAGAATTGTGCCAGAAACTCAGTAGGTTCTTCCTGTGGAAGACCGGAATACTGGCAGTTTTGCTGCACCATGACAATGAGCTGAGGATTTAGCTCAAAACTGCCTACTTTAATGGAGGATATACAGATACTACTCCCATATACAGCAGTAGTGAGACTACCATATGACCCAGAGTCCTTCTGGACTGTTCATTTTCACTTAGATTCATGATAGATAAAATGGAATTGATATGAATTGCAAAGAAAATATATTTTTAAATTTTTTTTTTGAAAACCGAAATTAAAATAAAATAAATGAAAAATTGACTATAATTTCGAAAATTAGAAGAAAAAGAAATAAAAGAAAATTGAAAACTAAATTAATTAATTAAAAAGATTTGAAAAAATGTGGGTGAGGATTTTCGAAAAAAATGAAGAGAGAGAAATTGGTTAAGAATTTTTGAAAAAGATATGTCTTAAAATTAAAGATACTTGTAAGAAAATAACAAAAAAAAAGAAAAGATATGAAAAAGATTTGATTTTAAGATTTGAGATTAGAAAAGATAAGAACCTAGGTAAGAGAAGATAAGGAATTTAAATTAAAAAGTTTTGAAATTTGAAATTTGAAATTTGAAATTGGAAATTTGAAATTTAAAATTTTGAAAATTGAAATTTGAAAATTGAAATTTGAAAGTTGAAATTTTAAAATTGAATTTTTGAATTTTCGAAAAAGTTAACAATATAAGATAAGGATTTGAAAAAGATTTAAATTTTGAAAATATTTGATTTTTAAATTTGAAAATTAGATTTTGAATCTTAAATTTTGAAATTTGAATTTTGAAATTTTAGAAGTTGAAATTTGAAATTTGAAATAAGATAAGATAAAATTTTGAAAAAGATATGATTTTTTTGAAAAAAAAAATTAAATTTTTAAATTTTTAAAACTAAGATAAGATAAAATAGAAATTTTAAAATAAAAATCTGAATTTTTTTGAAAAATTTCGAAATATTTGCTCAAAAATAGTTAGAGAAGATATTTTTTTGATTTTTGAATTTTATGATGAAAAAGAAAAACACACGAAAGACACACAACTTAAAATTTTTAGATCTAATGCTCTTTGTTTTCAAAAATTTTGGAGGGAAAATACCAAGGAACACCAAACTTAAAATTTTAAGATTAAAACACAAGGAAGACTCAAGAATACTTTGAAGACTCACAAGAACACAAGAACATGAAGAAAGATCACCAAACTTAAAATTTTTAGAAAACCAAAATAAAATTTTTGAAAACTAAAGAAAAGTTAACAGGAGAACACCAAACTTAATGTTTGGCACAAGATTTATTCAAAGAAAAATTATTTTTGAAAAAGTTTTAAAAAGAAGATAGCCAATTACCAAGAACATAAGCACAACGCTCTAGCCAATTGAGCTATAAATTTAACGTGTTTTAATAAGGTATTTAATAAATAAATTTTTTTATATACTAATAATTCAAAAATGCACAAGAAAAATAAGAAAAATCACAAAACAAGAAAAACTAAAGATCAAACAAGGAAAATAAACAAGAACAACTTGAAGATTAAGAAAGAACAATGAACACAATTTCGAAAATTTAAAAGAAAATAAAAACATACAATTGACACCAAACTTAAAATATGAAACTAAACTCAAACAAAAAAACTCAATTATCAGTTTATAAAATTTTTAAAAAATTTAAAAAGAGAAAATAAGGATTTTAAAAAAAATTTCAACCAAAAACAATAATAGAAGACTCTAGATCAAAAAGAAAAATTTTTCCTAATCTAAGTAACAAAATAAACCGTCAGTTGTCCAAACTCGAACAATCCCTGGCAACGGTGCCAAAAACTTGGTGCACGAATTGTGAATCACACTTTTCACATCTCGTACCACTAACTAGCAAGTGCACAGGGTCGTCCAAGTAATACCTTACGTGAGTAAGGGTCGAATCCCATGGAGATTGTTGGCTTGAAGCAATCAATGGTTATCTTGTAATTCTTAGTCAGGATATCAATTATAATTATCAGTTTGGATTGCAAAAAATAAAAGAGCATGAATTAAATACTTGTTATGTAGTAATGGAGAATATGTTGGAGTTTTGGAGATACTTTGTCTTCTGAATCTCTGCTTTCCCCCTGTCTTCTTCTTCAAGCACGCAAGGTTCCTCCTATGGCAAGATGTGTGTTGGTGGATCACCGTTGTCAATGGCTACCATTCGTCCTCTCAGTGAAAATGGTCCAGGTGCGCTGTCACCGCACGGCTAATCATCTGTCGGTTCTCACTCATGCTGGAATAGGATCCATTGATCCTTTTGCGTCTGTCACTACGCCCAACCCTTGTGAGTTTGAAGCTCGTCACAGTCATCCAATCCCTGAATCCTACTCGGAATACCACAGATAAGGTTTAGACTTTCCGGATTCTTAAGAATGCTGTCAATGGATTCTAGCTTATACCACAAAGATTCTGATTAAGGAATCCAAGAGATACTCATTCAATCGAAGGTAGAACGGAGGTGGTTGTCAGTCACACGTTCATAGGTTGAGAATGGTGATGAATGTCATGGATCATCACATCCATCATATTGAAGTGCGAATGAACATCTTAGATAGAAACAAGTGTGTTTGAATAGAAAACAGAGATAATTGCATTAACTCATCGAGACACATCAGAGCTCCTCACCCCCCAACAATGGAGTTTAGAGACTCATGCCGTCAAAGAGTACAAAGTTCAGATCTAAAAATGTCATGAGATACCAAATAAATCTCTAAAAGTTGTTTAAATACTAAACTAGTAACCTAGGTTTACAGAAAATGAGTAAACTAAGATAGATAGTGCAGAAATCCACTTCTGGGGCCCACTTGGTGTGTGTTGGGGCTGAGACTTGAGCTTTACATGTGCCTAGGCTGTTTCTAGAGTTAAACGCCAGGTTGTAACCTGTTTCTGGCGTTTAACTCCAACTTGTAACCTGTTTCTGGCGTTTAACGCCAGAATGCAATATAGAACTGGCGTTGAACGCCAGTTTACATTTTCCATCCTTGAACAAAGTATGGACTATTATATATTTCTGGAAAGCCCTGGATGTCTACTTTCTAACGCAATTAAGAGCCTGCCAATTGGACTTCTGTAGCTCTAAAAAATCCATTCCGAGTGCACGGAGGTCAGAATCCAACAGCATCAGCAGTCCTTTTTCAGCCTGAATCAGATTTTTGCTCAGCTCCCTCAATTTCAGCCAGAAAATACCTGAAATTACAGAAAAATACACAAACTCATAGTAAGTCCAGACATATGAATTTTGCCTAGAAACTAATAAAAATATACTAAAAACTAACTAAAACATACTAAAAAGTACATGAAATTGACCCCAAAATGCGTATAAAATATCCGCTCATCAAGAGTCGTCTAGTTAAATGCTTGTGGTGATTATGTATCAAGTGGTAATACTTGAAAACAAAGCATTTAGAGTCAAAGCTTTCAAACACATGGTGCAAAGCACCCAAGAAGCTAAGCAAAGAAAAGAATGAAAAGCTTGTTTCAAGGAAGGAACATAAAGAAAAAGATTTCATAAAATGAGCTAGATAGAAGCATTAATCTTTTGAATCTCTTTTGTGATTGTAGCATGCATAAGAAACTAGCCAACTATGAACATAAAAATTGCTACTCTTCTCACCTTGGTTTGTCAAAATATATTGCATGATTCTTTGTTTGCTTGAGGACAAGCAAAGTTTAAGTTTGGTATTGTGATTACTTGCATTTTTTACCCCTTTTTCTTATCTAAAAGGACCATAAAAAGAGCATAATCTCATTGAATCAATGCAATATCATGAACCAAATGATATATATTATGGTACATTGCTTTGAAATGGGTTGTGTTGAATTTCAGGTGAAAAAGAGCAACAAAAGGGGAAGGAAACAACAAATAAAGTTGGGCGTGCCACTTGAAGCTCTGGGCGTAGCACGCCAAGCTTTTGAAGCCAATTATCAACAATGGGCGTGCTACTTGGAGCTCTGGGCGTGGCACGCCAGGCCAACATTCCAGCAAAGAAGGTTGAAGAATTTTACATGGGCGTGCCACTTGGTGCTATGGGCGTGGCACGCCAAGTTTGTGAAGCCAAGTCTCAAAGAAGGCATGCCACTTGGTGTCTTGGGCGTGGCACGCCAGGCTTAAGTTCCAGAGGAGTAATTTTGAGCCCCACTATGGGCATGGCACACCAAGAAGTGGGCGTGGCACGCCGGGGCATATGGCAACCTGACCTCCTCTCATTCAAATGAAGATATCTTGAGCTACACAACTCCAAATGGGGTGGATCCAGTGCCATTAGAAAGTAGACATCCAGGGCAATCCATCCATATATAACACTTTATAATGGACACTAGAATTGAGAAAGATATTGACCCCGAAAACACAAGGAGAAAAATACGTCACTGTAGAGTTACCAGCTTGACATCTTCATCTTCAAAGGAACATAACTTGAGTTGTAGAGGTCCAAATGATCTGATTTTGGTGACGTTGAAAAGTTGACATCAAGAGCTATCCAATGATATATAACACTCTAGAGTGGACATTAAAACTAAAGGTGAAAAAGGCCATTATTTCAGCGTTGCAAAACCTGGCCGTGCCACTTGATATCGAAGATGTGGCACGCCAGCTCTATTTTCATAACGGGCGTGGCACACCAGGTTCTGGGCATGGCACGCCAGTTCTAATGGCCAGAGAGCATGATTTTGTGCATCATTAAAGGTGTGGCATGCCAAAGAGTGGGCATGGCACGCTAGTTTCATAATATATGGGCGTGGCACCCCAAAGAGTGGGCGTGACACGCCGGGGTACTGACAGACTGACCTCTTCACCTTCAAATGGGTATAACTTGAGCTATAAAGGTCCAAATAAGTTTATTCGAAAGGAGTTGGAAAGATAACATCCAGGGCTTTCCAACAATATATAATACTTCATAGTGGACATTCAATTTGAGGCCCAAACAACTCCATCAATTCAGTTTTGCAAAGTGGGTCATAATCCAAAGTGAAAATTCAAGTAGGAGTGGCACTTGAAACCATACGCCAACTTCTCCCTGCAACCCCTAACCTTCAATCAAGCCCACTCCAACTCTCATTCAAGCTACAATTGTCAACCAATCAATGCCACAAGAAGCATCTAGAATAGTTCATTTTCATTTCATTGTAATTTGCTTTTAATTTCATTTCAATTTGTAATTTAAGAAAGCCTATATAAAGGCCTTAGTTCATAGAATTAGGCATGCTGGATTGGGGGGAAGTCCTAGGACCCTCTCTATTCATCATCAGTTTCCTTTCTTTTCTTTCTTTCTTTTGTAAATATCTTTTAGTTATGAATTACTAACTCTTTCCATTGGGAAAGAGAGCTCTATTGCTATTTGACGGATTAATTGTTTTTATTCTTCTTCTTCTATTCATCTCTCTTTGATTTACTAATTTGTTCTTCATGTAGAATTCAATTATCTTGGGAAAGAGATTGAATGCAATTGGGTTTTATGGGATCCTTAGAAGAGGAAACATAAAACCATGCTTGAAATTCTTTCTCACACTTGAGTAGGATCTGGGTTTTGGTGTTTGGATATGGTGACATATAATCCTCCGTCTACTTGGACCTATGATGATGTGTGGTATAATCAGGGACCATTCTTCATCTCTTCTCATGATCAATTAAACCAAGGAATTGACTATTGATCAAGATTTGAGAGATTGAGTCACCAAGGAATTAGGGCTCAATCAATCATGATTGCCAAGAGGTCAATGAGTTGCATGATTGAAGATGACATGAAATCAATTAATCCGGAGAATGCAATATCTCTTGATCCCAATGTTTATTTTATCTTTCTTTCTTTTATTTACTTTATGGTTATTTACATTTTCTGCACTTTACATTTCTAGCATTTTACTTTCCTGTACTTTACTTTCCTTGCCATTTACTTTCTTGCACTTTATTGCTTTCCTTTACTTTCATGTCATTTACTTTTCTTGTTGCTTATCACTCAAAATTGAATAGTCTAACTAGGATAATCAATCAACTATTGTTTCCTTTAATCCGTTAATCTCTGTGGGATTCGACCCCACTCCTAGTGGGTTATTACTTGACAATATTTGGTGAGCTTGCCAAAGAATGGATTCATCATTTTTATATGGGAGTGAATTTTGGTCATCATTGACTGAGGGTTTTGTGATCTTGGAGAGAGTATAAACTTAATGCCCTTGTCTCTCATGAGGAAGCTGCAAATCAATGAGTTGAAACCCACAAACATAACGTTTAGTTGGCTGACAAGACCTTCAAACAAGCACTAGGAGTGGTAGAAAATGTGCTGGTGAAGGTAGGGAAGTACTTCCTCCCTACAGACTTTGTTATTCTTGAGATGGAAGAAATTTATCTTCATCTAATCATTCTGGAGAGACCATTCTTAGCTACAGCCAAAGCACTCATAGATGTTGAGAAAGGGGAGCTAATGTTGAGAATACATGACGAACAAATGACCTTTCATGTCTTCAAACCATCACATGATTCAGAACAAAAAAATAGAGGCTTGAAGGATGATCATAAGGAAGCAAATTTGGAGGAAGCAAGCAATGAACCACAAGTAGAGCCTCTGAAGGCATCTTTGGTAGAAAAACAGTAAATAAAAGTGGTACAACAATCTAAAAGATCCAAGGAGGAGCTAGAACCATAACTTTCAAAAGGAACTATCAGCAAGGACCCTCCTGACATAAAAATCACTAAATCACCACTTGAAGGAGAAAAGAGGTTTGAGAAAAAGGTGCCAAGAGGGTGGAAAAATAAGAAAATCCCTATGGAGGACTTCTCTCCAGGGGACAGAGTGATATCAATCCACTAACCACTAATCCCACCTCATTTTCCTATAATTCCATCCCAGCTACCTCAAGTGTACACAATCAATAGAATCCTCTCCTTGGAGCATGTAGAAATTCTCAAAGAAGGAAGTGGAGATAGATTCACCATGAGAGGAGAAAACTTGAGACACTACCAACCTCCCTGACAAGGGACAACCATCAAGCTAATAACGTTAAAGAAGTGCTTCATGGGAGGCAACCCATACTTTATATCCTTTTGAGTTTATGCTTTGATAGTAGATAATAAAGTAGTCCTCATAATAATTAAATCAAAAGTGACAAGGATTCAATTGAATTTTCGCATAAAACATATAGTGGACAACAAATTTGGTGTGCAAGACACCTAGGATGATACATAAGGCTCATAATATGTATATCTTAGGAGTTTAATCAACTTTCTTACACCACATGACCAAACACTAAGTTTGGTGTTCACATATGTTACATGCATACTTATAAGGAGTCACAATTTTTTTTATTATTTATGAGAAATACTTAGTTTCTTGTTAAGTTAGACAATTGATGAAATTTTAAAAATTAGTTAGTTGCATTTTATTTTGCCGCCACCAATTGAATTCAATTTTTGTTTATTGTTTTGAATAGGGAAATTGAGAAGGAGATTGATGGAGATGACAATCCAAGGAAGGAGGGAGGATTCGGCTACTTTATGAAGGGCTAGGCACATGCCCTTGAATGGTATTTGGTGCACAAATTGTGAATCACACGTTTCACAACTCGTACCACTAACCAGCAAGTGCACTGGGTCGTCCAAGTAATACCTTACGTGAGTAAGGGTCGAACCCCACGGAGATTGTTGGTTTGAAGCAAGCTATGGTTATCTTCTAACTCTTAGTCAGGATATAATATCAATAATAATTCTTGGTTTTAATTGTAAAAAGTCAAAGGGCATAAAACAAATACTTGTTACTCAATAATAGAGAATATGTTGGGGTTTTGGAGATACTTTGTCTTCTTTATTTCAGTTTTTCTCTTGTACTCCTCTTCACACACGCAAGGCTCCTTCCATGGCAAGCTGTATGTAAGGTGTCACCGTTGTCAATGGTTACTTCCCGTCCTCTCAATGAAAATGGTCCAAATGCTCTGTCACAGCACGGCTAATCATCTGTTGGTTCTCGATCATGTCGGAATAGAATCCCTTGATTCTTTTGCGTCTGTCTCTACGCCCAACAATCGTGAGTTTGAAACTCGTCACAGCCATTCAATCCTTAAATCCTACTCGGAATACCACAGACAAGGTTTAGACTTTCCGGATTCTCATGAATGCCGCTATCAATTCTAGCTTATACCACGAAGATTCTGATTAAGAAATCTAAGAGATACTCATTCAATCTGATGTAGAACGGAGGTGTTTGTCAGGTACACGTTCATGGATTGAGGAAGGTGATGAGTGTCACGGATCATCACCTTCTTCATAGTGAAGCGCGAATGAACATCTTAGATAGGAACAAGCGTGTTTGAATGGAAAACAGAGATAATTGCATTAATTCATCAAGACGCTGCAGAGCTCCTCACCCCCAACAATGGAGTTTAGAGACTCATGCCATCAAAGAGTACAAAGTTCAGATCTAAAAATGTCATGAGGTACAAAATAAATCTCTAAAAGTTGTTTGAATACTAAACTAGTAACCTAGATTTACAGAAAATGAGTAAACTATGATAGATAGCGCAGAAATCCACTTCTGGGGCCCACTTGGTGTGTGCTGGGGCTGAGACTTAAGCTTCTCACGTGCCTGGGCTGTTTTGGGCGTTCAACACCAGGTTGTAACCTGTTTCTGGCGTTGAACTCCAACTTGTAACTTGTTTCTGGCGCTGGACGCCAGACTGCAACATGGAACTGGCATTGAACGCCAGTTTACATCATCTATCCTTGAGCAAAGTATGGATTATTATATATTTCTGGAAAGCTCTGGATGTCTACTTTCCAACGCAATTGAGAGCGCGCCATTTGAAGTTCTGTAGCTCCATAAAATCTACTTTGAGTGCAGGAAGGTCAGAATCCAACAGCATCAGCAGTCCTTTTTCAGCCTGAATCAGATTTTTGCTCAGCTCCCTCAATTTCAGCCAGAAAATACCTGAAATCACAGAAAAACACACAAACTCATAGTAAAGTCCAGAAATGTGATTTTTAATTAAAATCTAATAAAAATATACTAAAAACCAACTAAATCATACTAAAAACTAAGTAAAAACAATGCCAAAAAGCGTATAAATTATCCGCTCATCAGTATTCCTTGGGAAGTGTTACCATGCAAGCATTGGATAGTTGAGTGTGTCATAGATTCCACCCTTGAAGACCGAACCCAACCACCTCATAAAGTAGTGATCCTTGTATCCATGCCACTTTACATACACACCATTCATTCTCACCACACAACATTAATCTCTACCCTTCATTTACCCACCACCTTTTAATATAAATAGCTCACACTCTATGTGACCGAACCCCATAATCACTTCTACACTTCAACTCTTCTACACTTTAATTCTATTGGATTTCATTGTAAGCTCTTTCCATATCTCTTGCCTTCGGTCACCTCATCCCAATTACACCTCCACATCTTTTTCTTATAGTTAGCACTCTTGATCACTCATCCATCTTCCTTCTCAAACCACACCCTCAACTCACTTCACTCACTATACTCGCCACCATCCTCTATATCCTTTCTATTCGGTTCCTCACTTATGGCATCATCAAGCTCCAAGAGAAGAAAGGGAAAGGAGCCTATGGACTAACACCCCTTTGATGAAAGGAAATTCAGGTCCTTATACCATGCATTACAATTCGGGTGGATAGAAGATAAGGAGATAGTGCACGAGCTGGCCTTCCAATTTAAGGAGAATGAATGCCCTGAAATAAGGGAGAAAATTGGAAGGAGAAGGTGGGAACTCCTTGTTGATCCAGTCACAAAAGTGAGTGCAACTCTTGTTAGAGAATTCTATGCAAACGCACTTCGAGAAGACAAGACTGATGACTTTTACAAGAGCTATATAAGGGGGGTGGTGGTTGATTTTAGTCTACTTTCCATGATGAGGGTTCTTAAGCTAAGATCCATACAATTTGAGGAAGCATGTTACCAATCAAGAATAAGTGGTTATCCTGATTGTGAGGAAATTGCAAACGACATCTGTGTTGTAGGGGCTGATTGGGTGAGAGACTCCAACGGAGCACCAAAGTTCATTAGAAGAGAAGACCTCATTCCGGAAGCCAAAGGATGGTTCGAGATAGTAAGGAGGTCCATTCTTTCTAGCTCGAACAATTCCGAAGTTAACAGTAACAAGGAAACTATGGTGCACTGTATAATGAGGGGAGGAGAAATCAAGGTTCATGAAATCATAGCAAAAGGTATTCGAAACATGGCCGGGAAGAATGATCCTGAAGCCTGGCTTGGCTATCCTAGCACTATCTTTTGTTTGTGCAAAAAAGCTAAGGTAGTGTTTGAGGATGAAGACACCCAATGGGTGACAGTTGGTAAGTCAATCACTCCTCAACGAATGAATTATGTTGCACCTGCCCATGTTCAACGAAGGCCCCAAAGAAAGAAAAGAGCAGTGCCACAAGCCTCAGAAAGACAAGCTTCGGGAGGACAAGCCCTAGCCACCTTGGATATGAGCCATGTCCAAGAAGCCATTGATAGCTTATCAAAGCAATATCTAGAAAGCCAAAAGCAACAGAGGAACCTTCAAATGCAAATGATGAACCAACAAGAGGAATTCCAATCCCAAATGATGGATCACTGGTATGCAAAATTGTTACTCTGAGGTTGTAAAATTTGTTGTTTGTTCTCTCCCTGGCAATGGCGCCAATAACAGGTGCACAATACCATGGTCCAAACATAACTTCACAACTTCTCACAACTAAGCAGCAAGTGCACTGGGTCGTCCAAGTAATAAAACCTTACGTGAGTAAGGGTCGATCCCACGGAGATTGTCGGCTTGAAGCAAGCTATGGTCACCTTGTAAATCTCAGTCAGGCGGATATCAAATGGTTATGGAGTTTTCGAATAATAATAATAAATAAATAGAAAATAAAGATAGAAATACTTATGTAATTCATTGGTTAGAATTTCAGATAAGCGTATAGAGATGCTTTCGTTCCTCTGAACCTCTGCTTTCCTGCTGTCTTCATCCAATCAGTCTTACTCCTTTTCATGGCAAGCTTTCTGTAAGGGCATCACCGTTGTCAATGGCTACATCCCATCCTCTCTGTGAAAATGATCCAAATGCTCTGTCACGGCATGGCTAATCATCTGGAGGTTCTCGGTCATGCTCCCACTTGGTGTGTGCTTGGGCTGAGCTTGAAGTTTACACATGCAGAGGCTTCTTCTGGAGTTGAACGCCAAGTTGTAACGTATTTTTGGCGTTCAACTCTGGTTCGTGACGTGTTTCTGGCGTTTAACTCCAGACTGCAGCGTAGAACTGGCGTTCAACGCCCTTTTGCGTCATCTAAACTCGGCCAAAGTATGGACTATTATATATTTCTGGAAAGCCTTGGATGTCTACTTTCCAACGCAATTAGAAGTGCGCCATTTTGAGTTCTGTAGCTTCAAAAAATTCACTTTGAGTACAGGGAGGTTAGAATCCAACAGCATCAGCAGTCCTTCTTCAACCTCTGATTCTGATTTTTGCTCAAGTCCCTCAATTTCAGCCAGAAAATACCTGAAATCACAGAAAAACACACAAACTCATAGTGAAGTCCAGAAATGTGAATTTAACATAAAAACTAATAAAAACATCCCTAAAAGTAACTAGATCCTACTAAAAACATACTAAAAATAATGCCAAAAAGCGTATAAATTATCCGCTCATCACAACACCAAACTTAAATTGTTGCTTGTCCCCAAGCAACTAAAAATCAAATAGGATAAAAAGAAGATAATATACTATAAATTCCAAAATATCAATGAAACATAGCTCCAATCAGATGAGCGGGACTTGTAGCTTTTTGCCTCTTGAATAGTTTTGGCATCTCGCTTTATCCTTTAACCGCTCAGTCTCAAGTTTTCACTTGACACCTTCACGCCACAAGCACATGGTTAGGGACAACTTGGTTTAGCCGCTTAGGCCATGATTTCATTCCTTTAGGCCCTCCTATCCACTGATGCTCAAAGCCTTGGGATCCTTTTTATTTACCCTTGCCTTTTGGTTTTAAGAGTTATTGGCTTTTTGCTCTTGCCTTTTGGTTTTAAGAGCTTTTGGCTTTTTCTGCTTGCTTTTTCTCTTTTTTTTTTATTTTTTTTCGCCATTTTTTTTCTTTCTTTTTTTTTTTCTGCAAGCTTTTGTATTCACTGCTTTTTCTTGCTTCAAGAATCATTTTTATGATTTTTCAGATTATCAAATAACATGTCTCCTGTTCATCATTCTTTCAAGAGCCAACGTATTTAACATTCTAAAACATCAACTTCAAAAGACATATGCAATGTTCAAGCATTCATTCAGAAAACAAAAAGTATTGTCTCCACATCAAAGTAATTAAACTAAGTTCAAGGATAAATTCGAAACTCATGTACTTCTTGTTCTTTTGATTTAAAACATTTTTCATTTAAGAGAGGTGATGGATTCATATTCACTACTTTAAGGCATAGACACTTAGACACTAATGATCATGTAATAAAGACACAAACATAGATAAACACTTAACATAAAGAAAATGAAAAACAGAAAATTTGAGAACAAGGAATGAGTCCACCTTAGTGATGGTGGCGTTTTCTTCTTGAGGAACCAATGATGTCCTTGAGCTCTTCTATGTCTCTTCCTTGTCTTTGTTGCTCCTCCCTCATAGCTCTTTGATCTTCTCTAATTTCATGAAAGATGATGGAGTGCTCTTGATGTTCCACCCTTAGTTGTCCCATGTTGGAGCTTAATTCTCCTAGGAAGGTGTTGATTTGCTCCCAAAAATTCTGTGGAGGAAAGTGCATCCCTTGAGGTATCTCAGGGATCTCTTGATTTGCAGTCAAATGTTCTACCACTGAGCTATAGACCCTTGAGATGAATCTCTCCATCTCTTATGACTCGGAGGTGGAAGTTTTTGTCTTCCCTTTCCCTTTTCTAGAGGTTTCTCCGGTCTTAGGTGCCATCAATGGTAATGAAAAAACAAAAAGCTTATGCTTTTACCACACCAAACTTAGAATGTTGCTCGCCCTCGAGCAAAAGAAGAAAGAATAGAAGAAGAAGAGGAAGAGATGGAGGTGAGTTGATGGTTTGAATTTGAGTGGGTGGGTGTAGGTGGGTTGTATGATGGTTTTAGGGGAGTAATGGATGTGAGTGGTGAATGGAAAACAGAAGGGATGACTGTGAATGGAGAGAGAGAGAGGGTGATATAGGATTATGAGGAGGTAAGGTGAGTGGAGGTATGTGGGGATCCAGTGGGGTCCATAGATCCTGAGGTGTCAAGGATTTACATCCCTGCACCAATTAGGCATGTAAAATGCCTTTGCATGCAATTCTGGCATTTAAACGCCGAATTGATGCTTGTTCTGGGCGTTCAACGCTCAGATGCAGCATGTTTCTGGCGTTGAATGCCAGTTCTATGCTTGTTTCTGGCGTTCAGCGCCAGCTTTCCTCAGTGTGCATTCTTGGCGTCTGAACGCCAGGATGCTGCTTATTTTGGGCGTTCAACGCCAGATCTATGCTCTATTCTGGCGTTGAACGCCAGCCAGATGCTCCTTACTGGCGTTTAAACGCCAGTAAGCCCTTCCTCCAGGGTGTGATTTTTCTTCTGCTGTTCTTGATTCTATTTTTAATTTTTTGATTTATTTTGTGACTCCACGTGATCATGAACCTAATAAAACATGAAAGAACAACAAAAACAAAAATAAAAATAAAATTAGATAAATAAAAATTGGGTTGCCTCCTAACAAGCGCTTCTTTAATGTCAATAGCTTGACAGTGGGCTCTCATGGAGCCTCACAGATGTTCAGAGCATTGTTGAGACTCCCCAACACCAAACTTAGAGTTTGGTTGTGGCCCCCCGACACCAAACTTAGAGTTTGACTGTGTGGGCTCTGGTTGACTCTGTACTGAGAGAAACTTACTGTGCCTCTTTCCCATGTTTATAGAAGGATGACCTTGAGTTTTAAACACAAGGGAGTCCTCATTCAATTGAAGGACTAGTTCACCACCTCTGTCAACATCAATCACAGCTCTTGCTATGGTTAGGAAGGGTCTTCCAAGAATGATGAATTCATCCTCATCCTTCCCAGTGTCCAGGATTATGAAATCAGCAGGGATGTAAAAGCCTTCAACCTTTACTAACATGTCTTCTACTTGTCCATAAGCCTGTTTTCTGATTGTTTCATTCATGAAACTCAGAGTGGACTTAGATAGATCAGAGACTAAGTTTGCTAAATTAGAGGTACTTTGTTCAGAGTTCTCTGTCTGTTGCTGAGTGGATGATGGAAAAGGTTTACTATTGTTAAACCTGTTTCTTCCACCATTATTAAAGCCTTGTTGAGGCTTTTGTTGATCCTTCCATGAGAGATTTGGGTGATTTCTCCATGAGGGGTTATAGGTGTTTCCATATGGTTCACCCATGTTAATTCACCTCTGCTATTGCAGGGTTTTCAGGATCATAAGCTTCTTCTTCAGAAGATGCCTCTTGAGTACTGTTGGATGCAGCTTGCATTCCATTCAGACTCTGAGAAATCATATTGACTTGCTGAGTCAATATTTTTGTTCTGAGCCAATATGGCATTCAGAATATCAATTTCAAGAACTCCCTTCTTCTGAGGCGTCCCATTACTCACAGGATTCCTCTCAGAAGTGTACATAAACTGGTTGTTAGCAACCATGTCAATAAGTTCTTGAGCTTCTGTAGGCGTTTTCTTTAGGTGAATGGATCCACCTGCAGAAGTATCCAATGACATCTTAGCTAATTCAGACAGACCATCATAGAATATATCCAGGATGGTCCATTCTGAAAGTATGTCAGAAGGACACTTTTTGGTCAATTGCTTGTATCTCTCCCAAGCTTCATAGAGAAATTCACCTTCCTTCTATCTGAAGGTTTGAACATCCACTCTAAGCTTACTCAGCTTTTGAGGAGGAAAGAACTAAGCTAAGAAAGCCGTGACCAGCTTATCCCAAGAGTTCAGGCTATCTTTGGGTTGAGAGTCCAACCACACTCTAGCTCTGTCTCTTACAGCAAATGGGAAAAGCATGAGCCTGTAGACTTCAGGATCTACTCCATTAGTCTTAACAGTATCACAGATCTGCAAGAATTCAGTTAAGAACTGAAAAAGATCTTCAGATGGAAGTCCATAAAACTTGCAGTTTTGTTGCATCAGAGAAACTAATTGAGGTTTCAGCTCAAAATTGTTTGCTCCAATGGTAGGGATGGAGATACTTCTTCCATGTAAATTGGAATTAGGTGCAGTAAAGTCACCAAGCATCCTCCTTGTATTATTATTATTTTCGGCTGCCATATCCTCTTCTTGTTCGAAAATTCCTGTAAGGTTGTCTCTGGATTGTTGTATTTTAGCTTCTCTTAGTTTCCTCTTCAGAGTCCTTTCAGGTTCAGGGTCTGCTTCAACAAGAATGTTCTTGTCCTTGCTCCTGCTCATATGAAAAAGAGGGAACAGAAAAATAATAATAATAGGGATCTTTTTTACCCAGGTATAGAGGTTCCCTTGTTGTTAGTAGAAGAAGAAAGGGAATAAGAGTGAAGAAGAATGGATAATCCAAACATAAGGGTGAGGATAGCAGAGATATGAGCTGAAGAGAAGTGTTAGTAGATGAATAAATAAATAGAAGAAGATGAGATGTGAGGGAATTTCGAAAATAATTTTTTTGAAAAAGAGTTAGTGATTTTCGAAAATTGAAGGAGAATTAAAATTAAAATTAAAATTAAAACAATTAATTAATTAAAAAGAATTTTTGAAAAAGAGGGAGGTATTTTCGAAAATTAGAGAGGGGTAGTTAGTTAGGTAGTTTTGAAAGAGATAAGAAACAAACAAAAAGTTAATTAGTTAGTTGAAACAAATTTTGAAAATCAAATTTTAAAAGATAAGAAGCTAAGAAGTTAGAAAAGATATTTGAAAGAGATATGATATGAAAAGGTATGATTTTGAAAAAGATAAGATTTTTAAATTGAAAATTTGATTTGACTTATAAGAAACAATTGAATTTTAAAAATTTTTGAAAAAGTCAATCCAAATTTTCGAAATTTATGAGAGAAAAAAGGAAAGATATTTTTTTTATTTTTGAATTTTTAAAGATGAGAGAGAAAAACATGAAAAATGATGCAATGCATGAAAATTTTGGATCTAAACATGTGATGCATGCAAGAATGCTATGAATGTCAAGATGAACACCAAGAACACTTTGAAGATCATGATGAACATCAAGAACATATTTTTGAAAAATTTTCAAGAAAAGAAAACATGCAAGACACCAAACTTAGAAATTTTTCATGTATAGACACTATGAATGCAAGAATGCATATGAAAAACAAGAAAAGACACAAAACAAGAAAGTATGAAGATCAAACAAGAAGACTGGCCAAGAACAACTTGAAGATCATGAAGAACACTATGAATGCATGAATTTTCGAAAAATGCATAAATTTTTTTAGAAAAAAAATGTAATTGACACCAAACATAAAAATTAACTCAAGACTCAAACAAGAAACACAAAATATTTTTGATTTTTATGATTTTATAATTTTTTTTATTTTTTCGAAAATTAATGTGAAAAAGAAAAATAAAGATTCCAAAATTTTTAATATGAATTCCAGGAATCTTGTGCTCTTTAGTCTAAAGCTCCAATCTGAGGGTTAGACATGGCTTAATAGCCAGCCAAGCTTTAGTATGCTATTACATGCATTGAAGTGATTAGTTGAATCCTCAGTCCAAAGGAATTTAGACATAGCTTTACAGCCAGCCAGGATTCAACAAATCATCATGAAACACTAGAATTCATTCTTAAAAATTCCAAAGAAAAATATATTTTATTTTTTTGAAAATATTTTTTTTTCGAATATTAATTGGGAAAAACGAAAAACAAGAAAATATTTTTGAAAAATTTTTGAAAACTTTTTGAAAATAAAATAAGAAGAAAATTACCCAATCTGAGCAACACGATGAACCGTCAGTTGTCCAAACTCGAACAATCCCCGGCAACGGTGCCAAAAACTTGGTATGCGAAATTGTTACTCTGAGGTTGTAAAATTTGTTGTTCGTTCTCTCCCTGGCAATGGCGCCAATAACAGGTGCACAATACCATGGTCCAAACATAACTTCACAACTTCGCACAACTAAGCAGCAAGTGCACTAGGTCGTCCAAGTAATAAAACCTTACGTGAGTAAGGGTCGATCCCACGGAGATTGTCGGCTTGAAGCAAGCTATGGTCACCTTGTAAATCTCAGTCAGGCGGATATCAAATGGTTATGGAGTTTTCGAATAATAATAATAAATAAATAGAAAATAAAGATAGAAATACTTATGTAATTCATTGGTTAGAATTTCAGATAAGCGTATAGAGATGCTTTCGTTCCTCTGAACCTCTGCTTTCCTGCTGTCTTCATCCAATCAGTCTTACTCCTTTCCATGGCAAGCTTTCTGTAAGGGCATCACCGTTGTCAATGGCTACATCCCATCCTCTGTGTGAAAATGGTCCAAATACTCTGTCACGGCATGGCTAATCATCTGGAGGTTCTCGGTCATGCTGGAATAGGGTTCACCCTCCTTTTGCGTCTGTCACTACGCCCAGCACTCGCGAGTTTGAAGTTCATCACAGCCATCCCTTCCTAGATCCTACTCGGAATACCACAGACAAGGTTTAGACTTTCCGGATCTCAGGAATGGCCATCCATGGGTTCTAACTTATACCACGAAGATACTAATATCTCGGACTCGGTCCTCTGTATTAGATATCTAAGAGATACTCATTCTAGCTTGTTTGTATGTAGAACGGAAGTGTTTGTCAGGCACGCGTTCATAAGTGAGAATGATGATGAGCGTCACATAATCATCACATTCATCATGTTCTTGGGTGCGAATGGATATCTTAGAAGCGGAATAAGTTGAATTGAATAGAAAATAGTAGTACTTTGCATTAAATCATGAGGAACAGCAGAGCTCCACACCTTAATCTATGGTGTGTAGAAACTCTACCGTTGAAAAATACATAAGTGAAAGGTTCAGGCATGGCCGAATGGCCAGCCCCCAAACGTGATCAATAGATCAAAAGATAATCCAAAGATCATAAGATGTCTAAAAGACTAGTAAAAAGTTCTATTTATACTAAACTAACTACTAGGTTTTACAGAAGTAAGTAATTGACGCATAAATCCACTTCCATGGCCCACTTGGTGTGTGCTTGGGCTGAGCTTGAAGTTTACACGTGCAGAGGCTTCTTCTGGAGTTGAACGCCAAGTTGTAACGTGTTTTTGGCGTTCAACTCTGGTTCGCGACGTGTTTCTGGCGTTTAACTCCAGACTGCAGCGTAGAACTGGCGTTCAACGCCCTTTTGCGTTGTCTAAACTCGGCCAAAGTATGGACTATTATATATTTCTGGAAAGCCCTGGATGTCTACTTTCCAACGCAATTGGAAGCGCGCCATTTTGAGTTCTGTAGCTCCAAAAAATCTACTTTGAGTGCAGGGAGGTTAGAATCCAACAACATCAGCAGTCCTTCTTCAACCTTTGATTCTGATATTTGCTCAAGTCCCTCAATTTCAGCCAGAAAATACCTGAAATCATAGAAAAACACACAAACTCATAGTAAAGTCCAAAAATGTGAATTTAACATAAAAACTAATAAAAACATCCCTAAAAGTAACTAGATCCTACTAAAAATATACTAAAAATAATGCCAAAAAGCGTATAAATTATCCGCTCATCAATCACCAAAGAGAGTGGCATAGGCAAATAATGGAGTAGCAACTTGAGCAAGGCATACAAGTTGGTGAATCTGTCAATATGGTAAATCAAAGGCAAGCCCAACAACAGGAGGCCATCCAAAAATTACTCCAAATGCAAGCTCACCAAGATGCACATATTCATGAAATGCGTCGAAGGCAACATGATCACATGGAAGCATTTGATGAGTACATAGCATTTCAAGAAGGAAGTTATCTAAGCAAAGATGGGTATGATATAACCACTCAAGCTAGGCTCAGCTACTTGGTTGGGCAGCTACCCCTGCTGAATCTAAAAATCAAAAGATATGAAGAATTTCATGATGAGCTAGCACAATTAGAGAAAGAGAGAGCAGAGCAGAGCCATGCATCAGTGAGAAAAGCATTGGAGGATTGGAGGAAGGCAAGGATGGAACAAGGGCAAGGAGGTACAAGCAGACAAAATGAAGGAACAACAAAGAAAAAGGACAAACAAGTGGAAGAACATGAACAAGGAAAAAGATAAACAAGGTGGTGGAGATTTCTTTTAAAGCTTTAAATAAGGAAGTGCATGTATGAAACAGAACATGCCTCCATATTTAGTTTATGAATTTCAATTCAGTCATTTGCATTTAGTTTCTTTTAGTTTATCCTTGGCTTGCTAGTTTAAGTGACCATATCATCTCACCTTGCTTAAGTTGTATGTTTTGTCCTTGAGCTTTAATAAAAGAAAATGTAAGAAAAATTTGTGAAAAAAAAGAAGAGTAGAAGTCCAAAGTTTGCAGAATAAAGTTCTAGTGTTTGTGGTGGTATTTGCTAACTAAGTTGGTTCACTAATAAGGTTGAAAGTTAGAATATCTCTTGAAATATGAGCTTCATATGCATTCTATGAGACTTAGATGAATAAAAAGATCCTGGAAAGAAAAAGAAAATGAAAAAGAAGGAAAAGAGCAAACAATAAAGCTAGGCACCAATAGTTTGAATCCTAAGATATGTATCTGTGGTGTTTTTGTGCAAGGATATGTTTTGATGATTAGGTTATAAGGAGTACTTCATCACTTGATAACTTGGGTTAACTAACTTGGGATTATCAACCGAAAGTCCACTATCAAGAGCAACATTGTCACAAAATATTTAGTAACCCAAAAAGGTGCTGGGTACCAAGGTCTTAGGAATGAATAACAAGCTATGTACCTGTGGTGTGTATGTGTTGAGGAGAGCCTTGAGTAAGTAAGTCCTCAGGGTGTTTCAACACCTAGCACCTTAAACCAACTGGTTCGAATTAGCTGAAAGCTTATCATAAAGAGTTGCCTTAACACAGAGCACTTAGCTGAATAAAGTAATAAGCTTCTAAAGAGAAAAAGAGAACAAAAACAAAGCTAAGCTAAGGATCAAGAATAAGAGTCTCATAGATGGCAATAAAGTGAGTATTTAAGAGCAAATTATGGCCTGGAAACCAGCAAGAATATGAACCTAAGTTGTCATGCATGAAACTCCATGAACCAGGTTTGAATTCTCTCAATAAGGACTCATATCTCTCTGTATTTTCATTCATTTTACTTATGTTCTATCACTTGTTTGGGGACAAGCAAGATTTAAGTTTGGTGTTATGATACTAGGGCATCTTGGCTAGTTTCACAAGCAATTTTGAGTATGTTTTAGGTTAGTTTCATGCATTTTCTTAGGCAATAAGCAAGCATTTGGATGAGTAATGCATACATGTCTTGATTCAATCAAACATTGTGAATTCTAAACAATTTCATGAGAATAATGCAAGGATTAATTGATGCGATGAATAATGTATTATCTTGTGATTAGAGCAAAATTTTGATGGAATGGTTTGGTTGATTTCAGGTAAGGGAGAAGCAGAGACAAAGTGGCGTTAGTGGCCACGTTAGTGCCACTAATGCCAGCACCAACGTGGCCAAGGAAAGGCTTGGTGGCGTTAATGGCAATGTTGGTGCCATTAACGCCACCATCAACATGGAAAGCAAGGGTAAAGTGGCGTTAGTGGTGGCGTTACTCACCCACTAACGCCAGCGATGCCAAAGATGCAAGAGAGGAGTGGTGTTAGTGGCCACGTTAGTGCCACTAATGCCAGTGCTAACGTGGAAGAAGGCAGGCTTATGGCGTTAGTAGTGACGTTAATGCCACTAACGCCAGCGATGGTGACCAAAGGCAAAGATTGAGTGGCGTTAGTGGCCACGTTAATGCCACTAACGCCAGGAGCAATGTTGGCTTAGGCAAAGATGTGGCGTTAGTGGCCATGTTAGTGCCATTAACACCAGGAGTAACGTGGATTCAAGGGGTTTTGGGACGTTAGTTACCATGTTGGTGTCACTAACGTCATCAAGCCATGAAATTACACATAACGTTACTCACACTAACGGCTTAACTAACGTGACTATTGCCTCAACTAAACTCTTTCAGCAAGTTGAGCAAAGCCCAATGAGTTTGTTAACTGCTTCAACTAAGGCCAAGGGCCCACATCCAGATACTTGAAGACTCAACTGAGGAGCAGAAAAGTAGTATATATAGGAGTAGTTTTGAACTAGAAAGGAGATTGGAATCTGGGGGATCCAGAATTATAAACACTCACAATTTACTCTTCTATATAATTAGTTTACTTTCTGATGCACTTTAAATTTCGAATTCTATTTCCCAGAGCTATGATCAACTAAATCCCACTTCATTGAGGGAGGGAGCTCTGTTGTAATTTAATGGATCAATAATAGTTCTTATTGTTCTTCTTCTATTCATTCTCCTTGATTTGCTTGAAAGCTTTCGATCTTCACCCAATTGTACAATTGTCTCAAAAGAGAAATTGTTCATACTTGGATTTCCTTGGAACCTTCGAAGAGGAATGAGGAAATCATGCTAGAAATGCTTTCTTATGTCGGACTAGATTGGGGGTTGGACGGATATAGTGACATATAATCCTCCCGATACTTTGATCTAGAAAAACATGTGGTATAATCAGTGATCGTACTTCATCTCTTTCTATAAGCAATTAGATCAAGGAATTGGGCAATTGTTCAAGCTTAGAGAGATTCAATTACCAAGGAATTGGGATTCAATCACCTAAGATTGCTAAGAGATTAATGAGTTGCATGGATTGAGGAAGAGATGAGAATTAACTTGATTCGGAGAATGCAACATCTCCTGAACCCAATGAACTTCCCCATTCTTATCTTCCCATTCTCTATATTCTATTTACATTGATGTTCATCACGCCATTCCCATTTAAATTCTTGCTATTTACTTTCTACAATTTACATTCAGCAATTTACATTTCAGCAGTTTAATTCAACTATTTACCCTTCTGTCATTTACATTTCTTGCTATTTATGTTTCCGCCATTTAAATTTTTACAAATCTCAATTTAATTCTGTTTAGTTCAACTAGACCATTCTTCTGATTAAAGTTGCTCAACCAATCAATCCCTGTAGGATTTGACCTCACTCTACTGTGAAGTTTTACTTGACAATAATTTCGGTATACTTGCCGAAGGGAGTTTGTAGAGATACAAAATCCGCGTATCAAGGCCTTTTCTTGGATAGAAACTCCTTCATGAACTTGACATAGAGAGGCATTTGCTCCAAAACCTTAGCAAATGGAGTGTAGTGCCAATTTCTTAGTGATTTAATCTCCTCTAACCTAGTCGACTACCAATTCCTTTGTCACTTAATATAGATTAGAGGGTTAGGTTTAATTCTAGTTTATTAGCCACAAAAACCCTAATTACCCTAATATAAGAGGATTATATGTCATGTATCCCGTTAAGTCCAAGCAATTAGTGGTTTAGGAGGAGTTTACTTTCAAGCTAGTATTCAAGTGAGATAACTTTTCCAAGAATTAACAAGACTTCATGTAGAATAAGAGTTATTTTTCAATACACTCAAATTAATAAGATGAAGAATGAAAATAATCCTTGAAATTAAATCAATATATTAATTAAAATAGAATGGAAATAGTATCAATCCATAGAATAAACAGAGCTCCTAACCTTAACCAATGAGGTTTAGTTGCTCATGACTTAGAGAGAAAATTATGGTTCGAAAAATGTGAAAGTGCAGAATGAGGTCCCAGAGAAGAGATCCAGCCCGAAGAGCTAAATATTTTTCCTTTTATATCTAACCTAGTTTGATTTGAAAATAAAATTAAATAATAACTACCAAAGCCTAAAAGATTGTGTTTATAAATAATAACCAAAACAAAGTAAAATATAATGAATATGACCCAAATCTAACTAATGAAGCCCTTTTGTTGAAGTTGGATCCGCGCTACTGGCGCTAAACCCCAGAATCGGTATTTAATGCCCCACGAGGTAGTAAGCTTCCCATTTGTTTCTATCTTCCTTGCCCTAAATGCCTGGCTGGGTGTTTAGCACCCCACGAGGTAGTGAGCCACACATGTTACGGTAGTAATCTAACTAAATGCCGCGACATTGGCGTTTAGCACCGTGACACCAGGAAAAAAAGTATAGACTATTATACATTGTGGTAAAGCTCTAGAAGTTGGCTTTCCAATGTCCCTAAAACTACATCAATTAGATCTCTGTAGCTCGTGTTATGCTTGTTGGAGTGTAAAGAGATTAGGGTTGATAGCATCCACTTTCTTCATTTTTTCTTTTGCACGAATTCTGTCAAACGTGCCCGAATCTTTCCTGAAATTAATAAAACCACAATGCACATCAAAGTAGCATCCAAACATGCCTCAAACACTAAAAAATCTCATAAAAACTTAATAAATCTATATCTAAATTGCTAAGAAAATATAGAAAAGATGCTCACACATCACGTACCGACCACAGTAGGGACTAGAAGATCATCCTTACTTCAGGTGCATTCAAATAGCAGACAAAAACTCGGTAAAAGCTCCATAATTCCCATTGTTTTATGCATTATGAACACTTCTTTTGTATAAACCATGTAATGGGTATTTGTTTGTAGATTTAATGGACATCTTTTGTGGAACTAGCACTGGTGGGCTTATGCACTCGATCACCCATAACAAACTGTATTTAAAGGTCATGAAAAATATTGGATAATTATAACACACAAAAATTGAGCAGAAATAGGCTAACATACACCAAAATATGTGAACTCAAATGTAAACTTCCTTTTACACCAACGTAATACCAATTATTCTCTATTCAAAATTCCCAATGACACAAATAAATAATAAATAAAACAAGTAACTAAAGCCCATACCCAAGCCTACTTCTTATTTCACCTGGCCTTTGCATCCTCCTAGTAAACAATTGTTGTATTGAAATTGTCGTGCGCCTCCTACGCTAACCTCTGCATAATCTGCAACATCAATAACCTCATTTTGTCATCAATCAAAAGATACCATTAAAATCACAACAAAAACATAACATAGACAAATAATTACTACAAAAATCTACTTCCTTACGAGAAGATCTTTGTCAAGCTCACTGACTAAAAAACATTATAAGCCATCAAGCCATATGTTCATTTCCTTAAAATAATTTGATTAAAGATAACTCATCATGCTACTGTTATCAAACATTGAATAAAATACCCATAATTGAAGCCAATTCATGGCAAACAATTTCTAACTATATAAGAGAAAAACAGTTACAAAATCTATTCAGGAATCATCAATGTTCAGCTAAGATAATCACAGCTCTAGTGACAGCAATTGTTCAGCCGTTTGGATAATCACTTTGTGGGCATCAATAAAAATATCTATTTAGAGTTTCAGCACATTAGCATCTAGTAAACACAGCAATTCAGCACATTATAGAATAAAATTGTATTATATAAGTGGATTGTACAGTAAAATTATAAAAATTGCAGAGAAGTCCTTGTTAAAGGTATGTATCTGTTAAACACTAAGACAATATACAATGAAATAATGGAACATGCATAAAGATGTTCTGAACAGACACCAGGACTATACCCTTTCACGAATGTCAGCCTTAATGTATCAATTGCACTCTCTTAATCTAGAAAAAAATTCAAGACTACTTTACATTTTTAATGCATTAGCACTTTTCAGTTGCTAGAGATAGAGGAATGGCAAATGTAGACAAAAAAAATGATTGCAGAACAATTAAGCTAATCTATTTATATTAGCATTTTGAAGAACAAATAGAGCTAGCTATATACAGATTGTAGATTACATGTAAACAAGTATCAAATAAATTAACTCACCCACAACGAGTTCAATTCACAGATCACGATAACAGGAACAAGTTGCACAAATAGAAACTTAATTTCAAATTATAATAACAACACACAATAGAAAATTGATTAAAACAGATTGCATAAATACAAATTTAATTTTAACAACATCAATAAAAAGAGCAACACAACAATTAACTACAACTTTGAATACTTCTATTAATCGTTTCAAATCCTTCAAACCAGGAAAAAAAGAGGAAAAATTCACATTAAAGTTGAAGTTTCAGTGTATCGAAAAATCCAAAAAAGGGGATGGCATTGATGAGAAGGAGAAGTGAAGTGGCAGACTTACCATAATTGACGGCGACAGTGAACAACAGTTGTTATTGTAAACTTCAGACGAACAACGAAAAAAGCCACCCAGCCCAGCTTTTGCGATAACAAGAAGAGAGAAATCGCGAAGCGAAGGATGAGAGCAAATACGACTCGTGATTACAGGAACTTTACCCATGGAGGAGCTTGAACGACCCATGCAGAAGCTGCGCACGATCTGTGAAGAAAAAATCCTGCTGGTGAACTCTTCTCCTTCCTCCAAAATGACGAATCGGTAGAGAATGCCAGAACGGGAGAAAAGGTGTGAAATGGTAGTAAATGAGTGAAAATTGAAAAAACGAGAGAATGATAAATACTTGATATCAATGAACATGAAAATGGATTGACAATCAAAGTATAATTTCATTAATTTGAGAGAGATGTTTACAGGAATTTATTTTGGTGGTTAACACTTAGAATTTTTTAAATTTTAGTAGAAAACAATCAAACGAAAAAGTTGAGATAGAGAGAGAGAGAGAGCACATGCGTTAGTTTTAATCGAAGGAGAAAAGCATGTCTTACTTTGATCGACACTACCAAAAAAAAACGAATTTTATATATTAACATATGTATCTTAGTCATAATTGGTATTGATAAATTTGGTATTTTGTTGATAAAATAGACTTTTTTTTATATATAAAATATCATAATCTCATGCGTCATTTAGAATATAACGATTACTAAGAATATAACGATTACTAAATTATCAAAATGACAAATAAAAAACACCACAAATATTACTAAATTAAGGGGGTGACTTTTGGCATTATATAACAGTAGCCTTTTTAACCCCATGAAAATGACATGATGTATTATATTTCCGTTCTCTTGTTATGCAACGGAACCCAGAAGAGAGCAAGTGATGATGATTAAAAAAAATGGTTTAGTTAGGATCGAATCGAAACTTAAAAACTATGGATATGGGATCCAATCCGATGATTTTAGTGCAGATCGGATCAAAATTTTGGCCATATCCGATCTGATCCGATCTGCGTTCATCCCTACGTATAAAATTACTTTACACTGACATAAAAATATAATGTTATTTTAATAAAAAATTAATAAAATTTTATTATTCATATAATTATATTGATAAAATAATTTAAAATAATGTAAAATTTTAATTAAATTAATATTAAATATTAAAAAAAATTATTTTTAATTTTAAATTATTATTTATGACATATAATTTTATAAATATTTGTATAAAATTTAAAATAAAATAAAATTAAAATTAACCTTGAAAGGCTCTAATTACTGTTTACTTTAGCACAAGTCTCCGAGACAGTCTCATAATTAATTAATTACTTAATAGTAAATAATATGCAAAAGTGGGTAATTAAGCCAACAAATGCAAAAGCAAAAAAGCGAGAAAGCACAAATCGGAATAGAATAGAATTCCAGAGAAGATAGAAAGCAGTAACTAATAATAACTAGAGAAGAGAGGAGAGTGTGTCTCTGAGAAACTGAGAAGGGTGCCTTAATTTCATGTGCTTTTGAGTTG
>NC_029793.2:80258827-80273241 GCF_000816755.2 Arachis ipaensis | reverse complement strand
CTCCAATCTCCATATCTCTCTCTAAACTCTTTTCTTTCTCTTCAATTCAACCCTAACTCTGAAGTGTTGCCCAATTTCTCTCTCTAACCGTTTCAATCTCCTCGCTCTTTCGTTCAATTTCTTTTCCCAGGTACTCTGTTGCTTTGCTAATTCCCTTTGCTTAATTGTTTCGTTGTGATTTCTTTTGATCTTTTGCCCCGATTTATTAGCTATCTGGAGTCCCGAATTTGCGAAATTTCCGCTTTTTTGTCCGTTTCTTTCTTTGTATATGTATCATTTTTCGTATAATTTCGTTTTTATTGAATCTTTTAATTTAATGACAAAAAGGTAACTGATTTTTAGGCTTCGAATCTGTCTGGTTCTGTTACTGTTTGGTGATTTGGTTTCTGCTTTCTGAGTTACCTTGAATGGGACTTAAGATCAGCTAATGTAATAGGATTTTTAGTGTGTAAGTTCAAAATACTGGAGCATAAATACAAAATGTTGAAATCTGAAAAGGTTTCGGAGCAAAAGTAGCTCGGAATGGATATCTAGCTTTTTAATTTTAAATTAACTTGTGTTCTTAATTATTATTGTTGTTAAGTCATTTATTGCTTCTGGCATTTTAACAGTGGAATTGAACAAAGAATACACTTGGCAGTTTCCCATTATTGGTGGTCTGTAATTGAAATTGTTATTCAGTTCTTGAAGCTTAGGCAAAAGTATGAGTGGAGGGTGCCTTATTTCTGATTTATAGCTGGTAGAGTTACCAACCATGGGAGCAAACAGTATCACTCGTGATTATATAGTAGGGACCTAGAAGAGGAATAGAGGGAGAGAGTTGGGAGAGAGATCTATGGAAGATTTGTCCAAGTATGCTCATAGTCCTGCTCACTTGGCAGTTGCCAAGCGTGACCATGCTGCCCTAAGATATATTGTCTCTGTACTGCCCCGCCTTGCCAAGGCTGGCGAGGTCAATACAGAGGCTGAATCTCTGAATGCTGAGCTTCGAGCTGATGAGGTATCGGCCGTTATTGATCGCCGCGATGTTCCTGGTAGAGAGACCCCTCTTCATCTTGCAGTCCGTATCAAGGATCCAGTGTCTGCTGATATTTTGATGGCTGCTGGTGCTGATTGGAGCTTACAGAATGAGAATGGTTGGAGTGCTCTCCAAGAGGCTGTGTGCACCAGAGAGGAAGCAATTGCTGCGATCATTGCGAAGCACTATCAACCTCTGGCTTGGGCTAAATGGTGTCGCAGACTTCCCCGGATTGTTGCTTCTGCTGCTCGTATCCGTGACTTTTACATGGAGATTTCTTTCCATTTTGAGAGCTCTGTCATTCCTTTTATTGGTCGGATTGCCCCTTCAGATACATACCGAATTTGGAAGCGTGGTTCTAATCTCCGTGCTGATATGACCTTAGCAGGTTTTGATGGCTTCCGCATACAACGATCAGACCAAACATTTTTGTTCCTTGGAGAGGGCTATACTTCAGAAAATGGCAATTTGACTCTGCCACCAGGCTCTTTGGTTGCTCTTTCCCATAAGGAGAAAGAAATCACCAATGCCTTGGAAGGAGCTGGTAACCAGCCAACAGATGCTGAAGTTGCTCATGAAGTTTCACTGATGTCTCAGACAAATATGTATAGGCCGGGTATTGATGTTACTCAGGCTGAGCTTGTTCCGCATTTGAATTGGAGGCGCCAAGAGAAGACTGAGATGGTTGGGAACTGGAAGGCAAAAGTTTATGACATGCTTCATGTGATGGTAAGTGTGAAGTCAAGACGGGTTCCAGGTGCTATGACAGATGAAGAGCTTTTGGCTGTGGAAGATGGAGAAAGTATGGTAAATGGAGAAAACAATGATGAGTATGACGATGTATTGACTGCTGAGGAAAGAATGCAATTGGATTCTGCATTACGCATGGGGAACAATGATGCCACTTGTCAGGATGAGGAAAATGGAGTCTTTGATGGTCATGAAAACGCTTCAGCAGCTTCCTATGAGAATTGTGAAGCCAATGGAGTGGTGAAAGACAAGAAGAGCTGGTTTGGTTGGAATAAAAAAAACTCAAAAGGCAACAGTGATGAACCTGAGGATCCAAAAACCTCAAAGAAATTTTCAGCACTGGGTCCTGCTGGCGGCCACCAAAGATCTGGTGATCAGCAAAAGCCGTCATCTGAGTTTCAGAAGGAGGACCCAGAGGACACAAAGAAGGGAAAGGATAAAAGCAATAAAAAGAAAAAGAAGAAAGGAGCAGCTAACGAATTTAAGAGTGAGAGTGAGTACAAAAAGGGTTTAAGGCCTGTTTTGTGGTTAACACCAGACTTCCCTTTGAAAACAGATGAGCTTCTGCCTCTACTTGACATCTTAGCAAACAAAGTTAAGGCTATTAGGAGACTCAGAGAACTTTTGACAACTAAACTTCCTCATGGAACCTTTCCTGTGAAGGTAATTCACCTTCCAGTATAACCCTCAGTACTTAAAATTTTTGTAGACTATTGCTCTGTGCGCTTGTGATTACAGTTTGCTAACTTCTTTTCTAATAACTAATAAGTTTATTTGGTACAACTGCATAATATATGCTTTATTCACATGTTTCTTTATACATGATAGTTATAAGTTTTCCCCAAGTGAATTTTAATGTATCAAATTCTTGTAGTTAAGTGTATATATATGGTTCATCTAAATACAGTTATTCCTCCTTGAAACTTGAAAGATTTTCGTTTCTTTTTGGGTTGAGAGACGGTCATCTTTTGTTTTGCAGGGGAGATAAATTATTTTCTTGTGAATCCTGTCACATTAGATTTCTACCTGTCTGGCTCTGAGTGATGATAGTTAATTGTTGCTAAGAGAGTCTATTGATGTACAAAAAAATGGATAATTCTCCTGAAATAGCAATTATCACTTTATCAAATGTGTAACTTAAACTTTGTAACTTCATTACTGAAGATGTTGTGGTGTCACATATAATGCATGGTAAATTCTTCACAGATAAACAAAAATTCAAATTACAGTTGTTTTCTTAATTTCTTTTCGTATTTCACCCAGATTTATTCTCTAAATTTATTCAAGAGAGGAGTATGCTGGTGTCCTGAATGGAATGGACATCTACATCTGAATGATTACAGTTTTCCTGCTAAATTACTGGATCAAAAAATAGTGAAACTCCTGAACATATATGAGACATGTTTGAAGTTGGCAGATATATATTGCACAATTTGTTTGTTGGTTAAATATTCACACACGTCTTTTGTATTTTATAATATACTTCATATATTAAGTTGCTATTACGATAGTAACATGCCTTTTTGTTGATTCACACACTTCTTTTGTTGCTGTATATTGTGTTATTTTCTGGTATGAATTGTGGTGTATTCTGCATCCATGCATGTGTTTCATAGGCCCATAATTTTGTTACTGCCCTTCAGGTAGCTATCCCAATAGTCCCGACGATACGGGTCCTTGTCACTTTCACAAAATTTGAGGAGCTTCAACCAGCAGAGGAGTTCTCTACTCCACTATCCAGCCCAGCATACTTCCAGGATGCCAAATCTAAGGAATCCGAGGGGTCTTCTTCATGGATTTCATGGATGAAAGGAGCTCGCGGCACACCAACCATCGACACTGATAGTCACAGGTATAGTAAGGATGAAGTGGACCCTTTCAGTATACCTTCAGACTACAAATGGGTGGATGCCAATGAGCGGAAACGGCGAATGAAAGCTAAGAGAGCCAAAACCAGGAAACACAAGAAGCAAACTGCTGCAAAAGGAGGAGATGGAGTTCATCTAGGCAGTGAGAATGTGGAAGAACAACAATAATAATAATAGCATGGTGTCTCTGTAATTGTTGCTTTGATCATCTTTGCCGAAAAAGTTAGTCTTTGTGCACAGCTGACTTTACTTTCCACATTGGATTAATTCGCGAAGACTTTGCCAAGATTTTCAGGCAACCAATTATTTCTCATTCCAATAGGGTGCCTGTGTGCTTTTCCCTGTCGCAGTATTGGCTTAAGAAGAGAGAGCTCTAATCATCCGGAAATTGTTGTATACTTGTATTGTCCACACGAGTTGAAAACTTGAAATTGAAGAGGAGAGAGAGAGTCCATGCATATCAATATTTGTATCTACATCTGTATCGACGATTATTGACTTTGCAGTTTTGTGAGTTGTATTTCAGTCTTCCTGTTGTATCCTCAAGTTTTGGTTATTTTGTCAAACTGACTTTGCTGTAGTAAAATTTGTTCAACTATTATTGTATCCAAATTATTGAATTACAGGAACACTTCTGTTTTCTTTTCTTGTTATGATAGGTTGAATCTTTCTTTTTTATTTCTCATCTCTTTTGTCCTTCTTCCAAAGTGGAGAATCCAAAGCTCCCTTCAGCTATATTGCAACTCCTTATCCAACTCTAAAGAAATGTGTGTATCCTGTTTTCTCTGCCCATCTGAAAACGAAGCTAGAGATGTTTTATTGTCGAGCGATGTTATATGAAATTTTCAAATTAATGTATTTGTTAGGACATATACTAATTATCATTTAAAACTGATTTGTTATTTCAATTAGCTATTACTTGAATATGAGAAGAAAGTACATAACAGATGTATATTAGGTTTTTTATATTAGAATGAGCAAATTATAAAGCTTCCGCGCTTAGTTAGTTTTAAATAATTCAATATCCATTTTCTTCTTAAAATCTTCAATTCGGATATGGTAAATGAAAATGTTTTATGGTAATTGAAAATGTTTTAACAGTAAAAAAGTTACAACATGTTGATCAAACTAAAATTAATACAAAAAATTCAGGGGGAATTTTTATCCTAAATAAAAGAAAATACTTGTGATGAAAATTCCTTTTTGACGAGTAGAAGTCACTTTAACAACTAGCAATTACCAAATACCGTAAAAAAAAAAAAAGAAAAAAATACCAAAAGAGATATTTGCATATAAAAAAATTGTGAAAAAAAAGTGTTTTTTTCCCCCATAATTTTAAACTAAAGAAACGGATTAAAATGTTCGTTGTGCCCCCCCTTTCATTCATTTTTCACACCTATTACTCTTCTTCCCCATCATCCTCTTCTTCCAAGAAAGTCTTCGATCACACTGCTCTTTTCTTCGGCATTGATGATCTTCCAACACCTCTTATTCATATCCTTCTGTTACATCTAACTCAACTCGCTTTTCTTTCATTCCACTTTTTCTTGTTAGTCGATAAGTACAAGATACTCAAGAGAAAGGTGAACTGAGTATCAAAAAACGATGATAAATTTTCAATATATAGAGGCGTACTTAAATTAATTATGCAAATAATTTTGTACTAGTATTTTTCTAAGGGTTTGTGAGTGAATCCTAAGTACATATAAAGAGCTATTGTTATTTTCAACTTTGGAGGTTTTCAATATATCAAAATTCAAAGGAAAATTTGAATGAAATCAGAATTAGTTGGAGAGTTGTAGATGGATTCATGTGGGAATTCGGGTTTGCCTATAAATGGAAGACATATCAACACCAAGGAGAGTCAATCAAATAATCAGAGAAGTGAAGTAGCAAAGCAAAACAAAACAACATTAGCTTCTTTTGCTTGTTACATTTAGTGAGCTACTTTCTAGTGAGTGTAATATTGTTGAGAATGTGATATAAAATCGGAATGTTGTGAGAAAGATACACTAGATTTTAGGTACTCTTTAGTGCTCATTAGTTACTACAAATTATAGTAGAAGAATGTCCACTGTGATCACACTATATTATAATTACGATTAAATATAGGGGATATTTTCAGAGTTTGGCTTGTAGTTTTTTCCGTGACGACAATTTTGGAAATTTTCACATTAGATTGAGGGTGTTATTCTGATTCTGAAATAGTACATATTTTACTGTTCATTGTGCGGTACTATTCACTTGTACGGATACTGATCACCTATACAGTTATTATTCACTTGTACAGTTATTGTTCACTTGTACGATTTTACAGCATCCACAGTTTTGTTTGCTGTAATTACTAGAGATACTCTATGTCAATTTTGGTGCGCTTCCACTCATGCTCGTAGTGTTTAATACGCTAGGAGTGTACCTAACTCTGATTATCCCTAACAAGTGATATCAGAGTCACTTGGTTTCAGGATAAAGTTAAATTTGAGTATGCTTTGTGGTTGCAACACTATCTAATCTTCCACATCAGAAAAGAGTTATTCTTTATTAACGGAGAGTTATTCTTGGTTTCAGATCCAAGATGTTGGTACCAAAATTTAAAGTGGATAAATTTGATGGTTCAAATGATTTCAGCTTATATGGAAGCCGAAGGTGGCGTCTCTACTAGACCATTATGGGATAGTAGATGCATTACAAGGTGAAGGTAAATTTTCAACAACGTTTTCTGATGGAACAGTCAGAATAACAGTAGAAGATGTTGATCAAGCTATAATGTTGTTAACGTCACTACCTTCCTCGTACGATAATTTATATGATACCATGGTATATGCTAGATCCGAAATCATAGTGCAAAATATCAAAGATGCATTGATGACAAACGAACACTAGAAATTAGTATCTGGATCCATTGTTGAATAAGCAGCAGATTGATTGTTTGTGACAAGAGGACGTAGTAATGATAGAGGATCCACAAGCTCAAACAAGAGAAGGTCGAAATCTAGGAAGCACAAGTCTGTCA
Organism: Arachis ipaensis; assembly: GCF_000816755.2. NCBI lineage: Eukaryota > Viridiplantae > Streptophyta > Magnoliopsida > Fabales > Fabaceae > Arachis > Arachis ipaensis. The sequence continues at coordinate 80,266,592 of NC_029793.2, read as the reverse complement.
AGTGCTTTCATTGCTAGCAGCTGGGACACATTAGAAGAAATTACCTACAAAAGGACAGAGAAATCAGAAAACTATGCCAACATAATCTGGTTCTACTCTAACCATATTTATTGATAACTACAGAGACAAAAGGATCATGGATTCTAGCGTATCCTTCCACATGACACCTAGCAAAGATCTTTCCATTTCCTACAAAAATAGGAAAGAAAAGGTCAGACAGGGAGATAATAGACTAATTACAGTTGTAGGTGAAGGAGAAGTGCATATTGAATTAAATGATGACACTAGTATATTGATGTATTCATGGCACATACTAGAACTGGGTAAAAACCTGATTTCATTGAGTGCTCTTATGAAAAAGGGGTTACAGATTCATTAGTGAATGTGATTTCTTGAAATTACTAAAAGGCTTAATGGTGGTAATGAAAGGAAGGCGTCATGGTGGGATCTATTTATTGCAGAAGAGCACTATTAGCAAAAATGCTGTTGTCTTATCCTCGAAAAAAGGTGATAATAATGCTATACGACTGTGGCATATGAGGCTTGGTCACATGAGTGAAAAAGGAATATTGGTTTCTGTGAAAACTGTATCTTTGGAAAATAAAAATGAGTAAAGTTCAATGCTGGTAAACATAATAGCAAGCGGATAGATGTCCACGCGTTGGGTGGTGCTCTTTATTTCTTACATTGATTGATGACTATTCTAGAAATATATGGGTTTATTTCCTGAAGAAAAAAAAGAAGTGTTCAAAAAATTCATGTAATAGAAGGCCATGGTCGAGAAGCAAACTGGCGGTCAATCAAGAGACTGAGAATTGACAATGGACGAGAGTTTTATAGTCAATAATTTTTATGGTTTTTTAGAAATACTAGTATAGTGAGGCACCATACTGTACTAGAAACACCATAGCCGGATGAAGTTGCAGAATAAATGAATAGAACACCTATGGAGCCTTCATGATGTGTCCAAACTAATGTAGGTCTTCCCAAGTCATTTTGGGTTAAGGTGGTAAATATAGTTGTATACCTGGTAAATCGATCTCCATCAACTACAATTGATACGAAAATTCCACAAGAGATATGGTTCGGTCGACCCATAAATTATTCTGATTTAAAAATATTTAGTTGCCCTGTGTATGCCTATGTGAGTGATGGTAAACTTATGGTGAGATAAGAAGATGGATATTTTTAGGATATGCGGAGAGGTAAAAGGCTACAGATTATGGTATATAAAGAAAGCGAGTTTTTCTAAGATAGTTGTCAGCAGAAATATCCCTTTTGATGAGGCTACAACGATAATTAAAAATAGGAGTTTAAATTAGATCACACAAATACAAATCATGGTGTCCAGAAGCAGGTAGAGCTAAAGATTGACGACGAAAAGATAAAACAAGAAAAAGAAAATCAACCTAGTACTTCAGGTATTACTTTACCTGAAGTAGAACAACAAGATGAATTAGATGGCATAAATATGGGTGGAGAAATCAAATAAAATCACCATACAATATTGTAACCGAAAAAAGAGATAAATCCAGAAACCTAAAGATATATGGATTATGCTTCTTGTTCGTTTGATCCAACGGAGGTAGATCCTATAACCCTTGCACTTGCTATGACTGATGATGTGGTAGAAGATGAACCATCCTACTATCATGAAATAATTAGTAGCAAGGAGTCAAAGTAGTGGCTAGATGTAATGAATGAGGAGATTCAATCTTTTCATAAAAATTAAATGTGGAAGCTGGTGGAACTTCCAAGGGAAAAGAGTGATTGGATGCAAATGGATCTTCAAAAGAAAGAAAAGAATTCCTCGCATTAGATCATCTCTGTTAAAGGAAAGACTGGTAGCAAAAGGTTATACTTAGAAGGAAGGTATTAGCTTCAATGAATTATTCCCTCACATTGTGAAGCATAGCTCTATTCGAGTTCTATTAACTACTATAAGTATGTTTTACTTAGAGTTTGAACAATTTGATATAAAAATGAATTTCCTACATGGTAAGCTAGGGGAAACAAACTATATGAGTCAACCAGAAGGATTTTTAGAACATGAGGAGGATCATCATGTTTGCTTGTTGAATAAGTCATTTTATAGCTTGAAGCAATCCCTAAGACAATAGAATAAGAGGTTTGATCTTTTATGATTAGTTTTAGTTATAACAGAAAACAATTTGATAACTACATCTACTATAAGGAACTTCTAGATGGTTTGTAGATTTATCTATTGTTGTATGCTGATGATATACTAATTGCAGCTAATAATAAATCTAAAATTAGTGTATTGAAAGCTTAGTTGGGAAAGGAATTTTGAGATGAAGGACTTGGATGCAACAAAGAAAATTCTGAAAATAGAGATTCATATGGAGAGGCATTGAGGTAGGTTGTGTTTAATACAACAGAGTTACATTACAAAAGTACTATGATGCCTCAATATGGATCAAGCTAAACTAGTTCAGACTTGTTAGTTGCACATTTAAGCCATCCTCAAAAAAATGTTCAAAAATTAAGGAGGTGGAGTTTATACCTCATATAGCATTCTCTAGTGCTGTTGGTAGTCTCATGTATACCATGGTATGCACTAGGCTGGATATTTCACAAGCAATAAGTGTAGTTAGTAGATTTATGAGAAACTCTGGAAAGGTATACTGGAAAGTTGTGAAATGGATTATGGGGTACTTGAGAGGTTCCACTAATGTATGTTTGGTGTTTGATGGTAAGGAGAACCATGAAGTTGTTGACCATGTTGATTCTAATTATGCAGGTGATCTAGTTAAAAAGAGGTTGTTGACAGGTTAGGTTATATTTTTGCAGTCTTTGGATGTACTATTATTGGAAGGTGATGTTTCAAGCTATGGTGCATGATGAGCGGATATTTTATACGCTTTTTGGGGTTAATTTCATATAAATTTTAGTATATTTTAGTTAGTTTTTAGTTTATTCTCATTAGTTTCTAGGCAAAATTCATATTTCTGGACTTTACTATGAGTTTGTGTGTTTTTCTGTAATTTCAGGTATTTTCTGGCCGAAATTGAGGGAGCTGAGCAAAAATCTGATTCAGGCTGAAAAAGGATTGCTGATGCTGTTGGATTCTGACATCTCTGCACTCAAAATGGAATTTCTGGAGCTACAAAAGTCCAAATGGCGCGCCTCTAATTGCGTTGGAAAGTAGACATCCAGGGCTTTCCAGCAATATATAATAGTTCATACTTTGCTCAAGGATAGATGACGTAAACTGGTGTTCAACGCCAGTTCCATGCTGCTGTCTGGCGTCCAGCGCCAGAAACAAGTTACAAAGTGGAGTTCAACGCCAGAAACAGGTTACAACCTGGCGTTGAACGCCCAAAACAGCCCAGGCACGTGAGAAGCTTTAGTCTCAGCCCCAGCACACACCAAGTGGGCCCCAGAAGTAGATTTCTGCACTATCTGTCATAGTCTACTCATTTTCTGTAAACCTAGGTTACCAGTTTAGTATTTAAACAACTTTTAGAGATTTATTTTGTATCTCATGACATTTTTAGATCTAAATTTTGTACCTTTTGATGGCATGAGTCTCTAAACTCCATTGTTGGGGGTGAGGAGTTCTGCTGTGCCTCGATGAATTAATGCAAGTATCTCTGTTTTCCATTCAAACATGCGTGTTCCTATCTAAGATATCCATTCGCGCCTAATTATGGAGAAGGTGATGATCCGTGACACTCATCACCTTCCTCAATCCATGAACGTGTGTCTGACAATCACCTCCGTTCTACATCAGATTGAATGAATATCTCTTAGATTCCTTAATCAGAATCTCCGTGGTATAAGCTAGATTCCATTGGCAGCATCCTTGAGAATCCGGAAAGTCTAAACCTTGTCTGTGGTATTCCTAGTAGGATTCTGGGATTGGATGACTGTGACGAGCTTCAAACTCGCGAGTGCTGGGCATAGTGACAGACGCAAAAGGATAGCGAATCCTATTCTGGTATGATCGAGAACCTACAGATGATTAGCCGTGCGGTGACAGCGCACCTGGACCATTTTCACTGAAAGGAAGGATGGTAGCCATTGACAACGGTGATCCTCCAACACACAACTTGCCATAGGAGGGACGTGCGTGCGTGAAGAAGAAGATCGGGAGAAAGCAGAGATTCAAAGGACAAAGCATCTCCAAAACTCCAACATATTCTCCAATACTGCACAACAAGTATTTAATTCGCACTCCTTTATTTTCCACTATTTAAACTGATAATACTTTCCCCCAAAACGGATGACACAGCTAAGGCTGGACATCCAAGGCTTTAAACAAGGAGATAATGAATCTCTTTATGATGCATGGGAGAGATACAGAGAGATGCTACGAAAATACCCCTCTAAAATGTTTTCAGAGTGGGTTCAGTTAGACATCTTCTATTATGGGCTTGCAGAAGGAGCTCAGATGTCTCTAGATTACTCAACTGGTGGATCTATCCACATGAGAAAGACAATTGAAGAGGCTCAAGAGCTCATTGATACAGTTGCCAGGAATCAGCATCTGTACATAAGCAGTGACCCTTCCATAAAAGAAGAGGTTAAAACAGTAACTACTGAACTCAGCCCTGTAAAACAAGCTGCTGAATTCAATCAGCAATTGGACTTTCTAACAAAGCAGTTTGTCGAATTCAAGGATAAACTACAAGAGACAAGGATGGCTAATATAAATATGGAAGAACAATTGAAGCAAACAAAGCAGCAGCTGTCAAGACAAATAACAGAAGAATGCCAAGCAGTTCAATTAAGAAGCGGGAAAACATTAAATACCCCACCTCAAGGCAGCAAAGAGCTAAGGAATGAGCAAACCACCTAAAATTCACCTAAGGACAGTAAGAGCCCAGGGAAAAGTAATTCTGGCATTAAAACGCCAGCAATCTGGTGGAAGGCTGGCGCTGAACGCCCAGACCATGCCCAAGACTGGCGTTCAACGCCAGTAACAAGCAAGGACTGGCGTTCAACGCCAGAAACAAGCAAGAATCTGGCGCTGAACGCCCAAAATGGGCACAGTTCTGGCGTTCAGACGCCAGGAACAGACAAGGAGTTGGCGTCTCACGTCACTCCAGCTTCTAACTCTGGCACTCAATTGCCAGTGAGGGATCAGACACACACAAGTGCTGATGACAACCCCTCTAAAAAGGCTTCTTCAACCACTTCTATAGGAAATAAACCTACAGCAACTAAGGTTGAGGAATATAAAGCCAAGATACCTTATCCTCAAAAACTCTGGAATGAGGAGCAGGATAAGCAATTTGCTCGCTTTGCAGATTATCTCAGGACTCTTGAAATAAAGATTCCATTTGCAGAGGCACTTGAGCAAATACCTTCTTATGCCAAGTTCATGAAAGAGATCTTGAGTCATAAAAAGGATTGGAGAGAAACAGAAAGAGTTCTCCTCACTGAAGAATGCAGTGCAGTCATTCTAAAAAGCTTTCCTGAAAAGCTTAAAGACCCTGGGAGTTTTCTGATACCATGCATATTAGAAGGTAATTGCACTAAGATAGCTTTGTGCGATCTTGGGGCAAGCATCAACCTAATACCTGCATCCACTATCAGAAAGCTTGGCTTAACTGAAGAAGTTAAACCAACCCGGATATGTCTCCAACTTGCTGATGGCTCCATTAAATACCCATCAGGCGTGATTGAAGACATGATTGTTCCACAGAGGCGGCTAAATCCAGTCATGAAGGAAGTGGTGCAGAAAGAGGTCATCAAATTACTGGAGGCTGGGATTATTTCTCCTATTTCTGATAGCCCCTGGGTGAGCCTTGTTCAAGTCGTCCGAAAAAAGGGAGCATGACAATGATTCATAATGAAAAAAATGAACTGGTTCCTACAAGAACAGTTACAGGGTGGCGCATGTGTATTGACTACAAAAGGCTCAATACAGTCACCAGAAAGGATCATTTTCCTTTACCATTCATAGACCAGATGCTAGAAAGACTGGCAGGTCATGATTATTACTGCTTTCTGGATGGCTACTCAGGCTATAACCAGATTGCAGTAGATCCCCAGGATCAAGAGAAAACATCATTCACATGTCCATCTGGAGTGTTTGCTTATAGAAGGATGCCATTTGGGCTGTGTAATGCGCCTGCAACCTTCCAGAGATGCATGCTCTCTATTTTCTCTGATATGGTGGAAAAATTTCTGGAAGTCTTCATGGATGACTTCTCAGTATACGGAGACTCATTCAGCTCCTGTCTTGATCACCTGAAACTTGTTTTGAAGAGATGCCAAGAGACCAACCTAGTTTTAAACTGGGAGAAATGTCACTTCATGGTGACTGAAGGGATTGTCCTTGGGCATAAAATCTCAAACAAGGGGATAGAGGTGGATCAAGCAAAAATAGAGGTAATTGAAAAATTACCACCACCTGCCAACATTAAGGCAATCAGAAGCTTTCTGGGGCATGCAGGATTCTACAGGGGGTTTATAAAGGATTTTTCAAAAATCGCAAAACCTCTAAGCAATCTGCTAGCTGCTGACACGCCATTTGTGTTTGACACAGAGTGTCTGCAGGCGTTTGAAACGCTGAAAGCTAAGCTGGTCACAGCACCAGTCATTTCTGCACCAGACTGGACATTACCATTTGAGCTAATGTGTGATGCCAGTGATCATGCCATTGGTGCAGTAATGGGACAGAGGCATGACAAGCTTCTGCACGTCATTTATTATGCTAGTCGCGTTTTAAATGATGCCCAGAAAAATTACACAACCACAGAAAAAGAATTACTTGCAGTGGTTTATGCCATTGACAAGTTCAGATCATACTTAGTAGGATCAAAAGTGATTGTGTATACTGACCATGCTGCTCTTAAATATTTACTCACAAAGCAGGATTCAAAACCCAGGCTCATCAGATGGGTGTTGCTTCTGCAAGAGTTTGATATAGAAATAAGAGACAGAAAAGGGACAGAGAACCAAGTGGCTGATCATCTGTCCCGGATAGAGCCAGTAGAAGGGACGTCCCTCCCCTTTCTTGAGAACTAATATCTTTTTCAAATCTCCACATTATCTTTTTCAAAATCTAGATTTATCTTTTTCAAAAATTTTTCATATCTTTTCAATTTTAAACTATATCCTCTCTTATCATATCTTCTATCTTATCTTTTCCAAATCAATCTTTTTATCATATCTTTTCAAAATTTTCGAACCCACCCCCCTCCCTTTATATAAGGGTTCGGCCTCCACCCTCCTCCATCAACAATTGCACCTAGCTCTCCTTCTATCCCTCTCCTTTCTTTTCTTTTGCTTGCGGACAAGCAAACCTCTAAGTTTGGTGTGTTTATCCGTGATCACTAAGAGCATGGCTCCTAAGGGAAAATAATCCACTTCAAAAGGCAAGAAAGAGAGCATTCCAAAACCACTTTGGAATCAAGGGAAGTTCTTATCTAAAGAACATTCAGACCATTATTATAAAAAAATGGGTCTAAGATCAGTGATCCCGGAAGTTAGATTCGATCTGAAAGAAGACGAATATCCAGAGATCCAGGAGCAAATTCGAATCAGGAACTGGGAGGTCCTGGCTAATCCTGAAAAGAAAGTGGGAAGGAATATGGTCTAGGAGTTCTATGCTAATATGTGGCATACAGACAGACAAAGACTATCTGGATCTGATATCTATGACTATCGAACCGTGGTCAGAGGAAAGATTATTCATACCCACCCTGACAAGATCAGAGAGATCTTAAAGCTACCTCAGCTAAAAGATGATCCAAACTTCTTCAATAGGAGAATGATGAGAACAAACAAGAGC
>NC_029793.2:80130857-80258783 GCF_000816755.2 Arachis ipaensis | reverse complement strand
TTCTGAATGAATGCTTGAACAGTGCATATATCTTTTGAATTTGATGTTTATGAGTGTTAAATATGTTGGCTCTTGAAAGAATGATGAACAAGAGACATGTTATTGATAATCTGAAAAATCATAAAAATGATTCTTTAAGCAAGAAAAAGCAGCAAAGAACAAAGCTTGCAGAAAAAAAAAATAAATTAATAGAAAGAAAAAGAAAAGCAAGCAGAAAAAGCCAAAAGCTCTTAAAACCAAAAGGCAAGGGTAAATGAAAAGGATCCCAAGGCTTTGAGCATCAGTGGATAGGAGGGCCTAAAGGAACAAAATCCTGGCCTAAGCGGCTAAACCAGGCTGTCCCTAACCATGTGCTTGTGGCGTGAAGGTGTCAAGTGAAAACTTGAGACTGAGCGGTTAAAGTCAAGGTCCAAAGCAAAAAGAAGAGTGTGCTTAAGAACCCTGGACACCTCTAATTGGGGACTTTAGCAAAGCTGAGTCACAATCTAAAAGGGTTCACCCAATTATGTGTCTGTGGCATTTATGTATCCGGTGGTAATACTGGAAAACAAAGTGCTTAGGGCCACGGCCAAGACTCATAAAGTAGTTGTGTTCAAGAATCATCATACTGAAATAGGAGAATCAATAACTCTATCTGAATTCTAAGTTCCTATAGATGCCAATCACTCTGAGCTTCAATGGATAAAGTGAGAAGGCAAAACTGTTCGGAAGCAAAAAGCTACTAGTCCCGCTCATCTAATTAGAATCTGAGCTTCACTCAAAAACTCTGAGATATTATTGCTTCTTGACTTATTAGTCTTCTATTTTATTTGTCTAGTTGCTTGAGGACAAGCAACAGTTCAAGTTTGGTGTTGTGATGAGCGGATATTTTATACGCTTTTTGGGGTTAATTTCATATAGGTTTTAGTATATTTTAGTTAGTTTTTAGTTTATTCTCATTAGTTTCTAGGCAAAATTCATATTTCTGGACTTTACTATGAGTTTGTGTATTTTTCTGTAATTTCAGGTATTTTTCTGGCTGAAATTGAGGGAGCTGAGCAAAAATCTGATTCAGGCTGAAAAAGGACTGCTGATGCTGTTGGATTCTGACCTCTCTGCACTCAAAATGGAATTTCTGGAGCTACAGGAGTCCAAATGGCGTGCTTCCAATTGCGTTAGAAAGTAGACATCCAGGGCTTTCCAGAAATAAATAATAGTCCATAGTTTACTCAAGGATAGATGACGTAAACCGGCGTTTAACGCCAGTTCCATGCTGCTGTCTGGCGTCCAGCGCCAGAAACAAGTTACAAAACCAAGGTCCTCCAATGTGGCTTCTATTGGCCCACACTCTATAAAGATTCCCGAGAGTTCATACGTAACTGTGACAGTTGCTAAAGAGCTGGTAATCTGCCTCATGGTTATGCCATGCCTCAACAAGGAATCTTGGAGATTGAGTTGTTTGACGTATGGGGAATTGACTTCATGGGATCTTTCCCACCATCATTCTCAAACACTTATATTCTGGTGGCAGTTGACTATGTATCAAAATGGGTTGAGGCCATTGCCACACCCACCAATGATACTAAAATAGTGCTGAAGTTCCTCCAGAAAAATATCTTCAGCAGGTTTGGGGTCCCTAGAGTACTAATCAGTGATGGGGGCACTCACTTCTGCAACAAACAGCTTTACTCTGCCATCGTCCGGTATGGGATTCGCCATAAGGTGGCGACTCCATATCATCCACAGACTAATGGACAAGCTGAAGTCTCTAACAGAGAGCTAAAAAGAATCCTAGAACGGACTGTAAATACCCGTAGAAAGGATTGGGCAAGAAGCTTGGATGATGCTCTGTGGGCATACAGAACAGCATTCAAGACTTTTATAGGGACCTCTCCATACCAACTGGTCTATGGTAAGGCATGTCACCTGCCCGTGGAACTGGAACATAAAGCCTACTGGGCAACCAGATTCCTGAACTTTGATGCTAAATTAGCTGGAGAAAAAAGATTGCTCCAACATCCTTGAGAATCCGGAAAGTCTAAACCTTGTCTGTGGTATTCCTAGTAGGATTCTGGGATTGGATGACTATGACGAGCTTCAAACTAGCGAGTGCTGGGCGTAGTGACAGACGCAAAAGGATAGCGAATCCTATTCCGGTATGATCGAGAACCTACAGATGATTAGCCGTGCGGTGACAGCGCACCTGGACCATTTTCACTGAAAGGAAGGATGGTAGCCATTGACAACGGTGATCCTCCAACACACAGCTTGCCATAGGAGGGACGTGCGTGGGTGAAGAAGAAGATCGGGAGAAAGCAGAGATTCAAAGGACAAAGCATCTCCAAAACTCCAACATATTCTCCAATACTGCACAACAAGTATTTAATTCACACTCCTTTATTTTCCACTATTTAAACTGACAAACATAATTGACTTTCTGACTAAGATTTACAAGATAACCATAGATTACATTGTTAAAACACTTTAAATTTATAGCTCAGTTAGTTAGAGCGTGGTGCTTATGTTCTTGATAATTGGCTATCCTATTTTTAAAATCTTTTTCAAAATTCTTTGAATTCTTTGAATAAATCCTGTGCCAAACTCTAAGTTTGGTGTTTTCTTGTTGATTTTTCTTTATTTTTTGAAAATTTTAGTTTGGTTTTCTAAAAATTTTAAGTTAGGTGTTCTTTCTTCATGTTCTTGTGTTCTTGTGAGTCTTCAAAGTGTTCTTGAGTTTTCCTTGTGTCTTAATCTTAAAATTTTAAGTTTGGTGTTCCTTGGTGTTTTCCCTCCAAAATTTTTGAAAACAAGGAGCATTAGATCTAAAAATTTTAAATCTTGTGCTATTTTATTGTTTTTCTCTCTCCTCTTTAAATTCAAAAATATCTTTTCTCTCTAACTTTAAAACAAATTTTCAAAAATTAATTTTAAAAATTCAGAATTTTTTAAAATTTAAAATCTTTTCCAAATCATATCTTTTTCAAAACTTCCTTACCACTTTCTCTCCCCTCATTTTTTTTTCGAAAATCTTCACCTATTTTTATTTATTTTATTTCAATTTATTTTATTTTCGAAATAAATAAATAAATAAATAAATAAAAATAAAACTTTTTATTTTACATCATCTCCCTTTCTCCATCATGGATCTAAGTGGAAATGAACAGTCCAGGAGGACTCTGGGGTCATATGCTGACCCCTCTACTGCTTCATATGGGAGTAGTTTCTGCATACCCTCCATTGGAGTCAGTAGCTTCGAGTTGAATCCTCAACTCATTATCATGGTGCAGCAAAATTGCCAGTATTCTGGTCTTCCACAGGAAGAACCTACAGAGTTTCTGGCACAATTTTTACAAATTGATGACACAGTACATGATGAGGAAATAGATCAGGATGTCTACAGACTATTACTGTTTCCATTTGCTGTAAAAGATCAAGCTAAGAGGTGGTTAAATAACCAACCTAAGGCCAGCAATTTTTAATTGTTTGGTGTAAACAAGACCCGAATGGCGACTCGTGGACGAGGATGAGGTTGAAGATGGAGAGGTAATGAAGGAACCGATCCAGTAAATAATTCAGTTGACTTTATGACTACTTTGGAGAATATGGCCACTGGCATGTAGGCTACTGCTGAGATATTAGGAGAGCAGGCTGGGAATGGAAATGGTGGAGGAGGCAATGAGCCTAATGGGGGAAATAGAAGACCAATGAATTTGGCTACCTTCTTGAAGGTGAATCCTCCTAACTTTAAGGGTACGACTAACCCTTCTGAGGTGGATAATTAGTTCCAAGTATGGAGAGAGCTCTGCAAGCTCAATGGTGCGGAATTTCTAGATCCACAAACTAATTGGCAAGTGCACCGGGTCGTACCATGTAATACCTTAGGTGAGTGAGGGTTGATCCCATGAGGATTGATGGACTGAGCAACAATGGTTGAATGATTGGTTTAGTTAGGCAAGCAAAAAGTGATTGTTGTGGGATTCAAAGCATTAAATAGTAATTAAAAGAATAAGAAAGCACAAACAATGAGAATAGTGTGAAATGTTTGAGAGAAAACAGTTACGGTTTCGGAGATGTTTACTTTTCAGGATTAAATTTTCTTACCAACTATTTTAATCATGCAAGATTCATTTCATGGCAAACTGTAATTGACTAGACCCTAATGTCTTAGTAATTTAGTCTCCTCTAACCGAAATTAACCGCCAATGTCTTGGTCACTTAATGTAGATTAGAGAGTTAAGTTCAATTCTAGTTTATGGTCACAAAAACCCTAACCCAAAGTTAAGAGGATTATATGTCACGTATTTCGATTAGTTCAAGTAATTAGCAATTTAGGAGAAATTTGCTTTCAAACTGTTGTTCAAGCGAGATAACTCTTTCAAGAATCACAAGAACACATATAGGACAAGGGTTATACTATCGTTCTACCCAGATTCATATGGTGAAGAACAAAAGCAATCCTTGAAACTGAATCAATACATTAATTAAAATAGAAAAGTAATAGTCTCAATCCATAGGAATAAACAGGGCTCCTAACCTTAACCAAGGAGGTTTAGTGGCTCATGACTTAGAGAGAAAAAAAGGGTTCCGAAAAGTGTAAAAGTGCGAAAGTGAGAAGATCCCCCCAAAGGGTTGAATCTTTTCCCTTTTAGATCTAACCTAATTTGATTTGAAAGTAAAATAAAATAATAAATCCTAAACCTAAAAGATTTTATTTGTAAATAAAAATTACAAAAATAAAAGATAAAATAATAATTAAAAGCTAAATCCAACTAAAGATGCTCCAAGAGTGAGGTGAGATCCGGATTGCCTGGTGCTAAACTCCAGGATTGGCGTTTAGCGCCCAAAGGGGTAGAAACTCCTTTCCAACGCTGGGTTGCTGGCGCTAAACGCTAGCTTGGGGTTTAGCGCCCTAGCAGGAAGCTTCAAAACTTCTCTTTTTTGCACCAAACTCTGCTAAATTGCTTTGAATTTCACCTAAAATAATTAAAACAGAAAAACAACTCAAAGTAGTATCTAAGGAGGATTTTAACACTAAAATATACTTAAACTCATTAAATTCTAACTTAAAATAAGCAGAAAATGGGTATAAGATGCTCATGCATCACAACACCAAACTTGAACTGTTGCTTGTCCTCAAGCAACTAAAAATAATATAGGACTGAAGAAGAGAAAATGCCTAAGACTTGAATGTTTATTTAAGCTCCTGTTTAATTACTGAGTGGGGTTTATGGTACTATGATTCTGAATAGGTTCAGCATTTCACTATCCTTTGAGGCTCAGAAATGTTGATGCCTTTTAGAACTAGAACTCGGATGATATTATGGATTCTCTTCTTCCTTAAGCTCTGATTAATCCTTGAACACAGCTTTTTATTTTCTTTTCTTTGGTGCTTTACAACTTGAGCCTAGCCGTGACTCTAAGTGTTTTGTCTCAAGCTTTACTCGACACAAAAACACCACAAGCACTTAACTGAGGAACTCCTTGAGTTCTAATTTCTTCTTTTAATTTCTCTCAGTCAGTGGTGCTCAGAGCCTTTGGCATACTTTGTTAAATTGCATCCGGTCACGACTCTTAGTGCTCTGTCTCAAGGATTCCTTGAAATATTCACACCACAAGTGTATGGTTAGGACAATAACTCTTTTGAGTTTTTTAATCAAACTTGACCTTCCTAACCATTGATGCTCAGAGTCTTGGACCTTTATTTTTATTTTTTTTCTTTTTTATTATTTTTTTATTTTTTCTATTTGTTTTGCTTCAAGGATCAATGTCTTACTTAGTCTAGAGAATCCATAACATTTCTCTAAGTTCCTGTACCTCAAGAACCAACATTCTTAACTTCAATATCAAATATGCACTATTCAGTTCATGCATTCAGAATCAGAGATAATACCACCACATCAAAGTAACTAGATTAACTCATAATATATAACTCAAGCCTCATGTATTTTACTACTTCTTTTCTACTTCTTTTGATTTTTCAAGTTCAGTGAGCAATACATGAGACATCTTTTAAAATAAACATAAATCTCAAAATAGATAACTAAGGTAGAAAATAATAAAATACTACTAATGATCATGAAAATACTTCAAACAGATAATAGAAAATAAGATAAAGTACTGAAAAATAGAAAATAAATAAAGCAAAGGATAATGAAACTTAACCACCTCAGTCACGGTGACTGCTGCTCCCTCCCAGGAATCCTGATAAACCACTATTTTATGATTTATCTTGTGCTAAATTGACTGGTTTCTATCAGTTCTTCGCACACTTATTCATACAAATTGCATGGTTTTACAAATCCTTTCTAATTTTGTTCCATGATTGAAAACTTGCTTCCTAAGCCTTTAAAATTATCAATTTTTAATTCCCCTTTATACCATTCGATGCAGTGATCTGTGTGTTAAGTATTTTCAGGCTTTATAGGGTAGGAATGGCTTAAAAGATGGAGAGGAAGCTTGCAAAAGTGGAAGGAACACAAGAAATAAAGGAGCTGACCAGCAAGGATCGACGCGCACGCATGGCTCACGCGTTCGTGTGACTTGGAGCATTTCACAGTGAAGCGTACGCGTGACCAGCAAAGTCGCACAACGATGCGTACGCGTGACAGAGCGACGTGCTGCATTAATCAGAACTCGCAGGGGGTGATTTTGGGCTTGTTTTGGACCCCGTTTCCGGCTCAGAAACACAGACTATAGCCAGGGGGCAAGCAAAGACTCAAGACACATTCACATTCACTTAGTTTAGTTTTTAGTTTTGGAATTCTAGAGAGAAAAACATTACTTCTTCTAGGGTTCTACACATTCTTAGATTTTGAGTTTTATGCTTTTGGGTTGGATCTTGAGAGAGTTACTACCTTCGATTGAAGTCTTCATTACTATAGTTTGCTTTTCTATCACTCTATTCTTTCCTTTTCCATTTAGTTGTTCCAATTCATGTTCGGATTTAGTTAAGTTAAATTTATTAATATAGGGAACTATTTTTATATTTACTTCCATTGCTTGCTAATTTCTCTGAATTAATTATCAGTTTTAATTTTGCTTTTGTTAATTTTAATTCAATTACCATGTTTCCCATCTACTCCCTTTACATGTCTATGAAAATGGCATTCATGTTAATGGAGTAGAGCTCCAAACTTGGCTTTGGAGTTGATCAATAGTAAACCCTTGAGTTGGAATCCTCAAGTATTGACATGTAATTGGAAATTGCTGCCAACTGGATTTTTACTAACTCTAATCCTTCCTTGGGAGGTGATTTGGACTTGTGAATTAGAGTTAGTATTACCTACTTGACTTTCCTCTATTAGTTAGAGGATAACTAAGCAGAAGTAACAACCTTTTTCTATTATACTTGAGGAAGTCAACATGGATAGAAATTCCAATTGATCTTCTCCTAGCCAAGGCTTTTCATTTTAAATACACAACATATCTTGTTAATTTCTCCTTGCTTAATTCCTATTTATTTATTTTTCCGTTTCCAACTTCTAAAATTTCTCAGACGATTCCTGACCAATAAATTGCACTCTTTTGTCAACTCTTTGGGAGACGAACTGGGAATTCCACTCCCAGTTAATTGATTCTAAATTGTGACAACTCTTTTTAAATTGATAAGTGAACTTTTCGTCCGTTAAGAATTGTACTTGCAATGCTATTTTTATTATAAATTCTTAACCGTCAATTTTTGGTGCCGTTACTGGGGAGTTGCAACAGTGTGCTAAATTATTGGTTGGTGTAAATATTTTTTTTATATTTACATAATTGCATTTTCATTTTATTTTTATTTGTGTGTTTTTTATTTTTAGTAGTTTTATAGTTTAATTTTCTTAATATATTTTATTACCATGAGCTTTATGTTTCTTTCATTGAAAGACGCGTTCACTATCGGATTCGAGCTTAGCCGCGTTTGACCCCAAAATTGAAAAAACTATTTCATGTATTAGGCAAGCTCGGCGTCGGTTAGCCTCTGATGGTGGTGGAAGGGTTTTTACTAATTCACCAGTCTTATCTGAGGATGAATTTGAAGCACCATTTGAGGAAGAAACAAGCTCCTCTTCTACTGATTTTGTTGATTTAAGTGCAGGTAATATGGCAGAGCCTAGAAGGATTACTCTCCTGGAAGCAGGAGCTCCGGACTTTACAATACAACCATATCAAGCGTGTCATCCAAATTTGGCTGCGGATTTCGAACTGAAGACCGCTTTGATTAATCTACTGCCCAAGTTTCATGGCCTACTTGCTCAAGAACCTATCAAGCACCTTAGGGATTTTCAGACAGCCTGCTCAACTACTAGGTGTCATGGTGCGGATGAGGTTACTATTTGGTTATATGCCTTCCCATTTTCTCTTGAGGGAAAGGCAAGGGAGTGGTTCTATACTCAACCTAAAGCAGTTGTTACTAATTGGGATCTGCTCAGAAGGGAATTTCTGGACAATTTCTTTCCAGTAGAAGTTACAGATAGACTGGGGAAAGAAATTTCCTGCATTATCCAATGCGAATTAGAGACTCTTTACGAGTATTGGAAACGCTTCAGGAATCTCCTAGACTCATGTCCCCGTCACAAGATCGACCAGTTAGTGTTGATTAGCTATTTCTGCCAAGGCATGAAGCCTCAAGACAATACTATATTAGATGCTGCGAGTAATGGCTCTCTGACTAAGTACAAGACGGCGACAGAAGCGTGGCAACTAATCACCGATCTAGTTGAGTCACCCGAAATGCAAGGCACAGGAACAACCATCCCAAGGCAATTGCGGAGGTTTTCTCTAGTAGTGAGACAGCTACTCTCACAAAGACTCTGGGAGAGATGACCAATATACTGATGCAGCTCCAGCTTAATCGACAACAACCTCAGCCTCCTCCACAACAACAGTGCCAATAGTTAGTCTCTCAGAGAGTGTGTGGAATATGCGCCTGCTATTCTCACTACACTGATGAATGTCCTCAACTCCAACAAGAAGATAACACCTTGGCAGCTACTAATACTTATTACAACTGTCCGAATCAAGGGTATTATCAACAAGGCGGTAATTATAATCAAGGTGGGAACTACAATCAAGGTTGGCAAGACAACTCCAACCAAGGATGGAGAGACAATTCCAACCACGGGTGGAGAGACAATACCAACCAAGAATGGAGGGACATCTATAATCAAGGAGGCAGAGACAACGGTGGAAATCAGAGATGGAACAACAACAACAACTATCAGCAGAACCTGTATCAACAGAACCCTCCATACCAGCAGCAGAACCAAGGCCAGACTTACCGAGCACCTCACCAAAGGCAAGCTCAAGTGCCTCAAAACAACAAACTACAAGCCCCTCAAATTACTTACCCCTCCCTCCTCCAATGATGAGATGCTTCGCTCTATTTTGAAAGGACAAAAAGACCTTCAAAGTGCACTCAACTCTAGCATCAATGGTCTTAACTCCATTTTACAAGCTCTCATATCCCTGATGGAACCACCTTTTACCCCCAACAGTCAACCTTCAAGCTCCAGTGCACTTCTCTCTCAACCTCTACCCAACCCCAAAGGTGGAATCAATGCCATTACTTTGAGGTCCGGTACCAAATTGCAAGAGAGAAGTCCCATGGAGCCAAGCTCAAAAGAAGACATTCGAGTTGAAGACATTGTTGAGGTAGAAGATGTTGAAGAAGAGGATGATGTACAAGATACGGCTCAAGAAGAAGCGGCTCAACCAAGGAATGGAGTACCTAAGGAAGATGATACTGTGAGAGAAGCCATTCCCATTCCTTTTCCACACCTTGCTAGGAGGACCAAGAAGCAAGTGGAGCTAGACCCTAAGATGGTGGAGATCTTCAAAAAGGTTAAGGTAACTATTCCCCTTTTTGATGCTATTCGCCAGGTACCTAAGTATGCTAAGTTTCTAAAAGATTTATGCATGAATAAAGATAAAATACATGATTTAGAAACTATACCTCTAGGTAGCTCTATTTCTGCTTTAATGGGTGCTATACCGGAGAAATGTGGTGATCCCGGTCCCTGCATGGTTACTTGTACTATAGAGGGTGTACAATTTTTTGATTACATGTGTGATTTAGGTGCATGTGTGAGTATTATGCCATTATCTATATATGATGCCTTGAGGCTCCCACCCTTGAAAAGGTCGGCAACATGTTTTGTTTTGGCAGATAAGAGCATAATCTCAGTGGTTGGAATTGCTGATGACGTCTTGGTGAGCATTAAGGGGTTGACATTTCCTATAGACTTCTACATTTTAGAGATGCCTCCTAATGACTTAGGAAGACCTTCGTCCATCTTGCTTGGAAGGCCATTTTTGAAGACTTTGAGATTTAAACTGGATGCCTTCTCAAGTACTTACTCTTTCGAGATAGATGGCAGAGTAGTGAGCTTCAGCCTGGATGAAGCTATGAAGGACCCACCAGAAGATCACTTCATCTTTCACTGTGACATTATTGAAGAGATTGTGGCTGAAGTTCACCAAGAGGCAGCAGAAGAGAAGAACATGGAGCAAGATGCAAGTGTGGAGAAATCCTATGAGCATACTAAAGACACCTTGCTACCTCCAATGGCTCCGGATGATCAAGTGCCAAGCCATGGGTTGAAAATGGAGTTGAAGCCTGGTGCACGAAAATTACTTCACACTATGTAATTCCGCATAACTAACCAGCAAGTGCACTGGGTCGTCCAAGTAATACCTTACGTGAGTAAGGGTCGATCCCACGGAGATTGTTGGCTTGAAGCAAGCTATGGTTATTTTGTTATTCTTAGTCAGGATATCAATTATAATTATCAGTTTGAATTACAAAAAAATAAAAGAGTATGAAATAAATACTTATTATGCAGTAATGGAGAATATGTTGGGGTTTTGGAGATGCTTTGTCTTCTGAATTTCAGCTTTTCTCTTGTATTCCTCTTCCCTCATGCATGCAAAAGTGCAAAGTTCCTTCCATGGCAAGCTGTGTGTTGGTGGATCACCGTTGTCAATGGCTACCATCCGTCCTCTCGGTGAAAAGGGTCCACGTGCGCTGTCACTACACGGCTAATCATCTGTCGGTTCCCACTCATGCTGGAATAGGATCCATTGATCCTTTTGCGTCTATCACTACGCCCAACACTCGCGAGTTTGAAGCTCGTCACAGCCATCCAATCCCAGAATCCTACTCAGAATACCACAGACAAGGTTTAGACTTTTCGGATTCTCATGAATGCCGCCATCAATCTAACTTATACCACAAAGATTCTGATTAAGGAGTCTATGCGATACTCATTCAATCTGATGTAGAACGGAGGTGGTTGTCAGACACACGTTCATGGATTGAGGAAGGTGATGAGTGTCACGGATCATCACCTTCTCTATAATTAAGTGCGAATGAATATCTTAGATAGGAACACGCATATTTGAATGGAAAATAGAAATACTTGCATTAATTCATCGAGACGCTGCAGAGCTCCTCACCCCCAACAATGGGGTTTAGAGACTCATGCTGCCAAAAGGTACAAATTTCAGATCTAAAATGTCATGAGATACAAAATAAATCTCTAAAAGTTGTTTAAATACTAAACTAGTAACCTAGGTTTACAGAAAATGAGTAAACTATGATAGATAGTGCAGAAATCCACTTCTGGGGCCCACTTGGTGTGTGCTGGGGCTGAGACTTAAGCTTCTCATGTGACTGGGCTGTTTTGGGCGTTCAACGCCAGGTTGTAACCTGTTGTTGGCGTTGAACTCCAACTTGTAACCTGTTTCTGGCGCTGGACGCCAGACTACAACATGGAACTGTCGTTGAACGCCTGTTTACGTCATCTATCCTTGAGCAAAGTATGGACTATTATATATTTCTGGAAAGCCCTAGATGTCTACTTTCCAACGCAATTGGAAGCGCGCCAATTGGACTGTTGTAGCTCCAGAAAATCCATTCCGAGTGTTGAGAGGTCAGAATCCAACAACATCAGCAGTCCTTTTTCAGCCCGAATCAGATTTTTGCTCAGCTCCCTCAATTTTAGCCAGAAAATACCTGAAATTACAGAAAAATACAAAAACTCATAGTAAAGTCCAGAAATATGAATTTTGCCTAAAAACTAATGAAAGTATACTAAAAACTAACCAAATCATACTAAAAACTATATGAAATTAACCCCAAAAAGCATATAAAATATCCGCTCATCAAAGCCCCTTCCACCCCACCTCAAGTATGCTTATCTTGAGGATAATCAGAAGCTCCCAGTCATTATTGCAAAGGAACTTACTTCCCAACAAGAGGAGCAATTGCTTAGTGTGCTTAGAAGACACAAGAAAGCTATTGGGTGGAGTTTGGCAGACATAGTAGGCATCAGCCCTCAAGTCTGTGAGCACCGGATACTTCTAGAGGAGGGAGCAAGGCCTATCCATCAACATCAAAGGCGGTTGAACCCTACCATTTTAGAAGTTGTCACGAAGGAAGTGACCAGACTCCTTGAAGCCGACATCATCTATCCAATCTCGGATAGTGAATGGGTTAGCCCAGTACAGGTAGTTCCAAAGAAGTCTGGCGTCACAAAAGTGAAGAATGAGCATGGGGAACTCATGGCTACAAGAGTGCAAAACTCCTGGAGGGTGTGCATTGACTATAGGCGTCTGAACCAGGCTACTCACAAGGATCACTACCCGCTACCTTTCATCGACAAATGCTTGATCGCCTGTCAGGTAAATCACACTACTATTTTTTAGATGGTTATACTGGAAATTTTCAAATTCATATAGCTCCAGAAGATCAGGAGAAAACTACTTTTACATGCCCCTTTGGAATGTATGCATATAAGAGAATGCCTTTTGGCTTATGTAATGCACCGGCTACATTTCAAAGATGCATGATAAGTATTTTCTCAGATCTTCTTGAGAACTATATGGAAGTTTTTATGGATGACTTTAGTGTTTATGGTGATTCATTTGACCTTTGTTTGGATAGTTTAGCTAGAGTATTAGAAAGGTGTGTTAGTTCAAACCTTGTACTTAATTTTGAAAAATGTCATTTTATGGTAAAACAAGGTATTGTTCTAGGACATGTTGTTTCTAATACTGGTATATCTGTTGATCCTGCAAAGGTAGATGTTATTTCTGGTTTACCTTACCCCTCCTCTGTGAGGGAAGTCCGTTCGTTTCTTGGTCATGTAGGTTTCTACCGACGATTCATCAAGGACTTCAGTAAGGTTGCACTGCCTTTGTCCCGACTGCTGCAAAAGGACGTTGAGTTCGAGCCGAGTGAAGGCTTGACTTGAGTCGGCCATTTGAGATAATGTGTGACACATCCAACTATATGGTAGGAGCGGCACTAGCTTAGCGCGAAGGTAAGGACCCTTATATAATTGCTTATGCTTCTAAGACTTTAGACGGTGCTCAGTCTAATTATACTACCACTGAAAAAGAGCTTTTGGCCATTTTTTTTGCTTTGGATAAATTCTGAGCTTATTTACTTGGTACTAAGGTGGTAGTATATTCAGACCATGCAGCTCTAAAATATCTGTTAGCTAAAGAAGAGTCCAAACCAAGGTTAATCTGTTGGATATTGTTGCTGCAAGAATTTGACTTAGAGATCAAAGAAAGGAGTGGCTCCCAAAATTTAGTGGCGGACCACTTGAGTCGCCTAGAGCATATTGAAAGTGGCTCCACTCCTATCAATGATGCTTTTCCACTTGATAGCTTGCAAGCAATATCTGAGGTGGTCTCTTGGTATGCACCTATAGCTAATTATTTGGTTAGTCGTACCTTTCCTCCTAATTTTACTAAGCATCAAAAGGACAAGCATAAAAGCGAGTCCAAATATTATATATGGGATGACCCATATTTATGGAGATATAGTGCTGACCAAATAATTAGAAGGTGTGTGCCACAATCAGAATTTCAGTAAATTTTAGAGGCCTGCCACTTTTCTAAGAGTGGTGGACACTTTGGTCCTCAAAGAACTACTAGAAAAATTTTAGACTGTGGATTCTGGTGGCCCACACTTTTTAAGGATGCAACTACTTTCTGTGAATCTTGCCCCCATGCCAACGGTTTGGGAATATATCCAAGAGGGATGAGATGCCCCAACAACTTATGTTGTTCTATGAAATTTTTTATGTTTGGGATATTGACTTCATGGGTCCATTTCCAAACTCTAATGGTTTCTTATACATATTGTTAGCTGTTGATTATGTTTCTAAATGGGTGGAAGCAATTCCTACCCGTATTGATGATGCTAACGATGTTGTCTCTTTTGTTCAAAATAATATTATCTGTCGCTTTGGATCACCACGAGCAATCGTGAGTGTTCAAGGCACTCATTTTTGTAACAGGAGAATGACAAGTATGCTGAAGAAACATGGAATTATTCACAAGGTAGCGACGGCTTACCATCCCCAAACTAATGGGCAAGCCGAGGTGTCTAACAGAGAGATAAAGCACATATTGAAGAAGATTGTCAAGCCTCATAGAAGAGACTAGAGTACCAGGCTTGCAGATGCACTTTGGGCTTATCGGACAGCTTACAAGACGCCCATCGAAATGAGTCCATTCTGCCTAGTTTATGGAAAGGCTTGTCACCTCCCAGTGGAGGTGGAGCACAAAGCTTTATGGGCGGTGAGGGAATGCAACTTAGGACTGGGGGGAGCCGGGGCTGAACGGAAGTTGCAACTACAGGAACTAGAGTGCCTTCGACTAGAAGTGTACGAGAACTCGAGGCTCTAAAAGGAGAGGGTGAAGGCTGTGCATGACAAGAACATCAAGAGAAGAGAGTTTAGACCTGGGGAGTTAGTCTTCCTCTACAACTCAAGGTTGAGACTCATGCCAGGCAAGTTAAGATCAAGGTGGGAAGGACCCTATAGAGTGGAAAAGGTGGAGGCATATGGAGTCTTCCACCTGAGTCACCCTTCAAGCCACACTTTCTTCAAGGTCAACGGCCGCCGCTTGAAGCTATATCATGGTAAGAAGATGAAGAACAACAAGGAGCTGGAGATATTCCTCTTAGTGGATCCAGCAACAGAAGAAGACTGAGCTAGTGGACCGTCCAAATTAAGGACGTTAAAGAAAAGTGCTAGGTGAGAGAAAACCCACCATGGTATGATCTTTCCATTTTATTATTAGTTCTATTTTATTTTATCAGTGTTAAATTCTGTATAAGTACTTCAATTTTTACAGAAAAAAAGGCCTACCATGCATGCGCGAGCCTGACGCGCACGCATGAGATCGCGGACATGCATCATACTGAAAGGATGCCTGAATGACGCGTCCGCACGGCCAACCAGAAAGTTGTGCTAAGGCTGTGCGGAAAGGAGGCCAAGGGCGCGAGCGTAAGTCATGCGTACGCGTAACCCACGCGTACGCGTAACCACACATACGCATAACCCACGCGTACGCGTCGACGCCCAAACTCAAATCATGCTGAACTTGTGCTGGAACCATGCCACAACATGACCTAGACAGAAAGTTGTGCCAGGTTTGTGCTGGAGGGGTGCTGGGCGCATACTACTGCCCACGCGTACACGTCACGTAACGCGTACGTGTCGCCCCACCCCCAAAGATAATGCTAAAGTGGTGCTGGACCTGTGCTTCCTGCATGGCTTGAATAGAGAGTCACGCCGAGTCCATGTGGGTACCGTGCAAAATGCGCGGATCAAACCCACCCGTACGCATGCCTGCGCGTGCGCGTCGCCTTCAATTTTTGCAACCCATGCGTGCGTGTAGGTGACGTTTACGCATCGATATGCATTTTTGAATACTAATCACGCAGACTGATGAACGGATATTTTATACGATTTTTGGGGTTAATTTCATATAGTTTTTAGTATGTTTTAGTTAGTTTTTAGTTTATTTTCATTAGTTTCTAGGCAAAATTCATATTTCTGGACTTTACTATGAGTTTGTGTATTTTTCTGTAATTTCAGGTATTTTTTGGCTGAAATATAGGGAGCTGAGCAAAAATCTGATTCAGGCTAAAAAAGGACTGCTGATGCTGTTGGATTCTAACCTCTCTACACTCGGAATGGAATTTCTGGAGCTACAGAAGTCCAAATGGCGCGCTTCTAATTGCGTTGGAAAGTAGACATCCAGGGATTTTCAGCAATATATAATAGTCCATGCTTTGCTCAAGGATAGACGACGTAAACTGGCATTCAACGCCAGTTCCATGTTGCTGTCTGGCGTCCAGCGCCAGAAACAAGTTACAAGTTGGAGTTCAACGCCAGAAAAGGATCCAAAGCTGGTGTTGAACGCCCAAAACAGCCCTATGCACGTGATTAGCTTAAGTCTCAGCCCCAGCACACACCAAGTGGGCCCCAGAAGTGGATTTCTGCACCATCTATCATAGTTTGTTCATTTTCTGTAAACCTAGGTTACTGGTTTAGTATTTAAACAACTTTTAGAGGTTTATTTCGCATCTCAGGACATTTTAGATCTGAACTTTGTACCTTTTGACAGCATGAGTCTCTAAACTCGATTGTTGGGGGTGAGGAGCTCTGCTGTGTCTCGATGAATTAATGCAAGTATTTTTGTTTTCCATTCAAACATGCGTGTTCCTATCTAAGATATCCATTCGTACTTCAATATGAATATGATGAACGTGACAATCATCATCATTCCTCCACGAACGCGTGCCTGACAACTACTTACGTTCCACCGTAGAATAAATGAATATCTCTTAGATCTCTTAATCAGAATTTTCGTGGTATAAGCTAGATGATGGCAGCATTCAAGAGAATCCGGAAAGTCTAAACCTTGTCTGTGGTATTCCGAGTAGGATTCAGGGATTGAATGACTGTGACGAGCTTCAAACTCGCGAGTGCTGGGCGTAGTGACAGACGCAAAAGGATAGTAAATCCTATTCCGGTACGATTGAGAACCTGCAGATGATTAGCCATACTGTGACAGCGAAAGGTTCTGTTGTTTAACTCTAGGCTCAGGCTATTCCCCGGGAAACTGAAGTCCCGGTGGAGGGGACCATATGTGATTACAAGTGTATCACCATATGGTTATGTGGAGCTTCAAGATATTGATTCTGACAAGAAGTTCATTGTTAATGGACAGAGAATCAAGCACTATCTTGAAGGTAATGTTGAGCAAGAGTGCTCAAGGCTGAAGCTAGATTAAAAGCTCAGCAAGGTCCAGCTAAAGACAATAAAGAAGCGCTTGCTGGGAGGCAACCCAGCCATGGGGCATCACTTCCTCTAAGCATTTTGCCCTATTCTTGATTTTATTTGTTTATATAAAATTCACTGATACTAAGGTAAAGAGTCAATTGTATAAGTTCACAGGGTTACAGAAGGATTCTGCACACAAAACAGAGAAAAAGAGCTCACTGGCAAGAAAACGCCAGTAAGGATAGCCATCTGGACGTTAAACGCCAGACAGAAGCATCTTCTGGGCGTTGAACGCCAGAAAGAAGCTCCTTCTGGGCGTTTAACGCCAGATTTACAGCATCCTGGGCATTCGGAAGAACGCCCAGTGACAAAGGAGTTCCTGGCGTTTAATGCCAGAAAGAAGCAACAGCTGGGCGTTGAACGCCCAGGAGAGGCAGCATTTGGGCGTTGAACGCCCAAAACATGCAGCGTTTGGGCGTTCAGACGCCAGGATGGTGAGGAGGAGGTGAATTCGTTTTTACTTCATATTTTTCATTCTAAATTTAATTTTCATGTTTCAATTCATGATTTCTTGCATAAACATGTTAAGAACCCTGATTTCTAAAATCCCTAATTTCTAAAAACCCTATTTTAAAAAATATCAAATATATCTTAATCCATAAGCACAAATCCTTTTTTTTTATCCAATTCAACCCTTTTTCAAAATTTTTAAAACAAATCTATCTCTTTTCATTCAAAAATCTTTTCAACTAATCAATATCTTTTTCAAATTTCCATACTATCTTTTTCAAAAATCTAAATCTATCTTTTTCAAATATCTTTCATATCTTTTCAATCTTAAATCATATCTTCTATCTTATCTTTCTTTGTATTTTCGAAATAACCCACCCCCTCTCCCTTTAAATATGGGTTCGGCCTCCCTTCCCTCTCATCCACCATCCTACACTAGCTCTCCTTCTATCCCTCTCCTTTCTTTTCTTTTGCTTGAGGACAAGCAAACCTTTAAGTTTGGTGTGTTTATCCGTGATCACTAAACCATACCCACTAAGATCATGGCTCCTAAAGGAAAACAACCCACTCCAAGAGGCAAGAAAGAGAGTGTTCCAAAACCACTTTGGAATCAAGGAAAGTTCTTAACTAAAGAACATTTAGACCATTATTACAAAATAATGGGTCTAAGATCAGTGATCCCGGAAGTTAGATTCGATCTGAAAGATGACGAATATCCGGAGATCCAGGAGTAAATCCGAATCAGGAACTGGGAGATTCTAGCCAATCCTGAAACAAAAGTGGGAAGGAATATGGTCCAGGAGTTCTATGCTAATATGTGGCAAACAGACAAGCAAAGACTATATAGATCTGCTCCCTATGACTATCGGACCTTGGTCAGAGGAAAGATTGTTCATACCATCCCTGACAAGATCAGAAGCTTGATTTCTATGCTCTGCAAGGACGCTGGAGTAAGGATGGGAATAACTGAGTATATCTCAGTTGAGCGGCCAATCACCAAAGCATCAATGGAAAAACAACAATCATAGGATGACCCCATCAAGAAGAGAACACAGGAAATTCTCCCAGAAATCCCTCAATCTGAATACTGGGAGTATCTTGAAACATCTATTACCAAGATGCAAGAAGCTATGGAACAAATACAGAAACAACAGAAGGAACAAAGTAGTATTCTTTGCTATTTGCTTAAAGAATTGGGGACTTTAGCAAAGCTGAGTCACAATCTAAAAAGGTTCACCCAATTATGTGTCTGTGGCATTTATGTATCCGGTGGCAATATTAAGTTTGGTGTTGTGATGAGCGGATATTTTATACGCTTTTTGGGGTTAATTTCATATAGTTTTTAGTATGTTTTAGTTAGTTTTTAGTTTATTTTCATTAGTTTCTAGGCAAAATTTATATTTCTGGACTTTACTATGAGTTTGTGTTTTTTTCTGTAATTTCAGGTATTTTCTGGCTGAAATTGAGGGAGTTGAGCAAAAATTTGATTCAGGCTGAAAAAGGACTGCTGATGCTGTTGGATTGTGACCTCTCTGCACTCGGAATGGAGTTTCTAGAGCTATAGAAGTCCAAATGGCGCGCTTCCAATTGCGTTGGAAAGTAAACATCCAGGGCTTTCCAGAAATATATAATAGTCCATACTTTGCTCAAGGATAGAGAACGTAAACTGGCGTTCAACGCCAGTTCTATGTTGCTGTCTGGCGTCCAGCGCCAGAAACAAGTTACAAGTTGGAGTTCAACGCCAGAAAAGGATCCAAAGCTGGCGTTGAACGCCCAAAACAGCCCTATGCACGTGATTAGCTTAAGTCTCAGCCCCAGCACACACCAAGTGGGCCCCATAAGTGGATTTCTGCACCATCTATCATAGTTTGTTCATTTCTGTAAACCTAGGTTACTGGTTTAGTATTTAAACAACTTTTAGAGGTTTATTTCGCATCTCAATGTACTTGCTCTTGTTGTTGTTCTTCTTGAGTTTCTTCACTCTGTCCCCATGTGGTTGATGGTTGGCTGGTGTTAACTGCTGCAACTTGGAGGCTATTAATCCTCTTGGCCATTTGCTCAAATTGTTGTTGAATTTGCTGCTGCATCATCTTGTTTTGAGCCAGGATTGAATCCACTCCTTCTAGCTCCATTACTCCTCTCCTTTGTGATGGTTGGCGGCCTCTTTGATGAGCAAAGAAATATTGGTTGTTGGACACCATATCAATGAGTTCTTGAGCCTCTTCTGCAGTTTTCATGAGTTGCAAGGAACCTCCAGCTGAATGATCCAAAGCTTCCTGGGATTTCAGTGTTAAGCCTTCATAGAAGTTCTGCAGCTTCTCCCACTCATTAAACATGGCAGGGGGACATTTCCTTATCAGAGCCTTGTACCTCTCCCATGCCTCATAGATGGGTTCGGCCTCCATTTGTGTACATGTTTGTACCTCAGCCTTTAACCTTGTAATCCTCTGAGGTGGATAAAATTTTGCAAGGAATTTAGTTACCAAATCATCCCAGTTGTTAATGCTGTCCCTTGGAAACGATTCCAACCATTGAGTGGCCTTGTCCCTGAGAGAAAATGGGAATAGCATCAGTTTGTAACTGTCAGGGGGCACTCCATTAGTTTTGACAGTGTTGCATATCCTCAAGAAAGTGGATAAATGTTGGTGTGGGTCCTCAAGTGGTCCTCCACCAAAGGAGCAGTTGTTCTGAACCAAAGTGATGAGTTGTGGCTTGAGTTCAAAATTGTTGGCATTGACATTTGGAGCCAAGATGCTGCTCCCACAATGTCTAGAATTTGCAAAGGTGTAGGAAGCCAAAACTCTCCTCTGGGGTGGGTTGCCATTGTTGTTGTCTTCTCCACCTGGTGGATTGGTTAAATGTTCCTCCATCTCTTGGAATTCTTCATCTGATTCCTCTTCTCCAACAATATTTTTTTCTCTTTCAGCTCTTCTTAACCTCCTGAGAGTTCTTTCGTCTTGTTCATGAAAATTGGGTATGGTTCTTCTTGTACCTGACATACAAGCAGAGCATGAGAAATGCACAAAATCAGTGACACTTCAATTTACTGCCAGATTGAAGTGTTAGTTAGTTTAAGCAAAAAATCAAACAGTTAGTGGGTTAATCAAAATTTAAGAAAAAGTGCTTGATCTAGATTACCACCTCACTTAATCATTGTCAATCTAATCAATCCCCGGCAACGGCGCCAAGGCCTTTGCTCTTGGTGGAATTGGGTTAAAAGAGGCCTTGGTTGATTGCTCTTGAAGTTTGAAGAAGAACCAAAGTGAACCAATTGAACCGGGTTTGTGTTTTGCAAAAGTTGGACCAAAAGTTTGAGCCAAAGTTAGGGGTCTAACTTTGGCTCCAACTTTTCATATCAGCTAGCACATTTTGCTGATATCAACGTTGGCCTTGCCTAGTGTGCTTGTGGCGCCAACGTTAGCCACCAAGTTAGGGGGCTAACGTTGGCGCAAACTTTTGCTCCTTCCCTATTGAATTTTCATGTGCCAACGTTAGCCTCCAAGTTAGGGGGCTAACGTTGGCGCAAACGTTGGATGGCCAGGGAGGAATTCATGTGCCAACGTTAGCCTCAAAGTTAGGGGGCTAACGTTGGCGCAAACTTTTGGTGCTCAGGGGAGAAATTCATGTGCCAACGTTAGCCTCAAAGTTAGGGGGCTAACGTTGGCGCAAACTTTCGGAGCCCAGGGGAGAATTTTCAAGTTCCAACGTTAGCCTCCAAGTTAGGGGGCTAACGTTGGGGCTAACTTTTCAACCAAAAGTTTGTGCAAAAGTTTGATGCTAACTTTAGGTCCAGCTTCTTGCTTCCTGGTTCAATTTCACTTATTCCATTGTCCTCTCTTCACTCCTAGCCATTCCTTCTTGCTTCAACCTTTCTCCAAGCTTTCTTCACCTATCATTAATCAACCAAACTCATCAAAGCTATGCTCAAAATCATGAGATATTCATTCTTTCATAATATGCAACAAATATAGCATAAAAACCACGTAAGGTATTACTTGGACGACCCAGTGCACTTGCTGGTTAGTGGTACGAGTTGTAAAAAGTGTGATTTACAATTCGTGCACCACAGACCTAGTCTGTGCCGTTTCTCCCTCCCCTCGTTTGTTTCCTTCTTTTAATCCTTTCTCTCTTCTTTCTTCTTTCTTCTTCCCTCTTCACTATTCCTCATCCCCCATCCTCCAGCGGACCTCCACTGGCGACCACCGTTCTCCGGCGCTAACTTTCTCCTCTCACTTTTATTCCTCTTCTTCATCTACTATTTCTCCTTCTATTCTTCCCCCATCACTCCCACTTACCATTACTCTTTCTTGCATTTAAGGTTTCATTCTTCTATCATTACCTTCTCTATTTTTATTTAATTTAGTTCTATCTCATTAAGTTATTTTTCTTTTTTGTTGTACTTTATGCTCTTATTTCTTGCTCAATGTTAGTTATTTTCTTTTCAATTTACTCTATGTATGACATTGGTGTTGGATTACTATTCTCTTTATATACTCATTGGATTAATTGGTTCTACTTGATTTATTAGATATCATATTGTTTTCTCATGGGGATTATATGTTGATTTTGGTCTATTTGCTTATTGAATAATACAATGCACACTACATATTTGTGAAAAGGTTTTAATGAACCCTTACTTTAATTTTGCCCTTATTTTTGAATTCCTTGCTACTTTTTCACTACACTTATTTTCTTAGTGCATTCTTCATCATAATTACTTGTATCTTTACCACTCTCCTTTTTCCTACTTTTCAGCATGACGACCGCGAAAGGAAAGGAGAAATCTTCTAAGAAGACGGTTTCAGAAAGGCAAGCACCAAAGTCACCCACCACTCAGAAACCTTCTAAGAAATCAAAGGTGGATATCTGCATTGATGAGTCAGACAAGAAAATCCCTGCTAAGGATACAGCGCGTTTCGCCAACCGCTATTATGAAAGGATGCATGCAAGTGTTATGGAGCAGAATCTCCATCGTGAACGACTTCTCTGGGTACCATACCATTTACACCATTATGTGGAGGATCGAATGAAGAAGAGACGTTGGGGCTTCTTGAACCGAGATCCAATTGAAGTCAACTTGTCTTGGGTCGACAAATTCTATGCCAATTATTACTCACCGACCCTTGACTCAATCTACATGCATCAGAAGCAAGTCCCTATTTCAGAAGATGCCCTTCACCGAGTGCTTGGCATTCCACCCAATCCAGAAGGGTTGGATGCCTTCCAAGAAGAGAAAATTGCTCGCAAAGGTTACATTTTTGATTGGGACCCCGTCGTCAAGACCATTGCTAAGCTCGGAACTACTTGGATTTATGGGAGAAACAGGACTACTCCAAAAGGGGCTTTCGGCTAATGATTTGACCGATGAGGCTCATCTATGGCAACAAATCATGTCTCATTATGTCTGGCCGAGTACTCATGAGTCCTCTATCACCGGGGACATGGCCGTGCTTGTATGGTGCATCCTGACTAAACAACCAATTAGCATCCCTAGACTCCTTCGTCGGGCCATGGGCCAAGTTCACACGGCTGGCAACATCCCCTTTCCAGCCTTAGTCACAATACTAGCATTTTCAGCTGGTATTTCGGATGAAGCAGATGACATAAAGAGCACAATTCCCTTGGTGGGTGAACTGGTTCCCCATGGGAAGTGGATTATACCACAATTTCCACCCAAGAGTCCGAATGACAACCCATCTGTGGATGTCCCATCCTCTTCTGCCCCACCATCATCAAGTACCTATGCAACACCACCATCCAACACCCAACTGCTGCTTGAGATCCTAGAGAGGCTAAACTGGCACGGCCGGCAGATGGAACAAATTGAGCGCCGCAACAAGCGCCGTTACACTTACTTGAAGGAGCTCATTAGTTCTCCTAACCTACCTCCGGAGGAGCCCGACACTTCGGACTTTACTTCCCTTAATGGTGACACAAGTGATCCAGCTATGGACCCGGAGGTTCCCCTGTCCACCCATCATTTGGCCATTGGAAATGGAGATCCCGGGCACACCTTGCCGATCACTGATGGCACGGAGGACCGTGCTAAGCCTTAAGTGTGGGGAGGTCAGTACCTGACTTTCGGAGGTAATCTCTTTCTCTCTCAACACCAAAATTTTAATTTTTTCTTTTGTTAGATAGGATAGATTGCATGGTAGTAGTTGCTTGCATGTATGTACTGCTTGGTTGAAGTAATGAGATTCTTTTCAAGACCCTATTTTATTGCACTTCCATAATTCAAATAAAAAAATTTGTTACAGTTGTTTGAAGATTTTAATTTGGAACATGGTTTCAAGAGCTAAGAACACACAACCTGTGAGATTTTGAGCTTAATAATATGGTTACATTATTTAACCATGATTTTTTATTCTTGTGTATTTTCTTCTCTATGATTGCAATCTTTGGTTTGTTCCATTCTATATGTCCATTATTTGGTGTATATTCATGCATACATGTAATTGAGGCCATCATTTGATATTAGCTCACTTATCCCAAATAACCTACCATTTCATTTGCCTTTATTTGCCACTTTGAGCCTTTTTAATCCCATTTGTTCTTTATATTACAACATCACTAGCCTTAAGCGAAAAATAAAATTAATTATCCTATTTGAATCTTTGGTTAGCTTAAGATAATGAGTGTGTATCAAATAAGTGTGGGAAAATGTGAAAACTTTGGTTGATGAGAATGGGTTTTATTTTTATTGACAAATATTGAGAATTTGGGTGCTTACTCATGTGAAATTATAAAAGCCATATGCATTGATTTACTATGGTTCATATTTAAATATATATATATATATATAGAAAAGAAAAAAAAGAGAATATATATATATATATATATATATATATATATTCTCTTTTTTTTCTTTTCTATATATATATATATTCTCTTTTTTTTCTTTTCTATATATATATATATTCTCTTTTTTTTCTTTTCTATATATATATATATTCTCTTTTTTTTCTTTTCTATATATATATATATTCTCTTTTTTTTCTTTTCTATATATATATATATTCTCTTTTTTTTCTTTTCTATATATATATATATTCTCTTTTTTTTCTTTTCTATATATATATATATTCTCTTTTTTTTCTTTTCTATATATATATATATTCTCTTTTTTTTCTTTTCTATATATATATATATTCTCTTTTTTTTCTTTTCTATATATATATATATTCTCTTTTTTTTCTTTTCTATATATATATATATTCTCTTTTTTTTCTTTTCTATATATATATATATTCTCTTTTTTTTCTTTTCTATATATATATATATTCTCTTTTTTTTCTTTTCTATATATATATATATAGAAAAGAAAAAAAAGAGAAGAAATAAATGAATAGGGGATAAAACTACCCTAATGTTAAATTCAATAAAAAGATCAATGCATATGTGGTGAAATTAAAAATTGATACATGAGTATGTGAAAATTTGCAAAAGTGAGAATTTGGGTAGCTAAGCATGATTTTAGAATTATATAGAGTGTGTTTGTGTTAGGTGAGAACTTAGGTTAGTCAAAGATTCAAATTATAGCTCACTTGGCCATACATATATCCTCACGCTTACCTTAGCCCCATTACAACCTTGAAAAGCTCTCATGATGTTTGCGTTTGTACACTAAATATTTGTTGATTGGTTAGATAAAGAACAAAGTTTTAGAAAGCATGACTAGAGGAGAGTAGAGTAGATTAACCCTAGACACTTGAGCGATTAGAGCACATATACACATCTAGTGAGGGTTCAATGCTTAATTCTGTGTTCCCGGCTTTCATGAGCGCTCTTCTTACAAGTTTACTTGTTCCTTATTGTGTGATTTGAATTAGTGGAATCTGATTTATGTTTGTCTTGGAGAACTTTTTTACTTTTAACCAAGTAGGTAGAAACATCTTAGCATATAGTTGCATTCATATACATAGGTAGCATTGCATGAGTCTTATTTTCCCCCATTCATTCTTTTGGTCTCCTTGAGCTTAGCATGAGGACATGATAATGTTTAAGTGTGGGAAGATTGATAAACCACTATTTTATGGTTTATCTTGTGCTAAATTGAGTGATTTTTATCAGTTCTTTGCACACTTATTCATACAAATTGCATGGTTTTATAAATCCTTCCTAATTTTGTTCCATGATTGAAAACTTGCTTCCTAAGCCTTTAAATTATCAATTTTTAATTTCCCTTTATATCATTCAATGCCATGATCTGTGTGTTAAGTGTTTTCAGGCTTTATAGGACAGGAATGGTTTAAAGGATGGAGAGAAAGCTTGCAAAAGTGGAAGGAACACAAGGAACAAAGGAGCTGACCAGCGAGGATCGACGCGCATGCATGGCTCACGCGTTCGCGTGACTTAGAGCATTTCACAGCGACGCGTACGCATGACCAGTGAAGTCGCACAGCGACGCGTACGCGTGAGCCAAGTGATGAGCGGATAATTTATACCCTTTTTGGCATTGTTTTTACATAGTTTTTAGTTTGTTTTAGTTACTTTTTATTATATTTTTTATTAGTTTTTATGCAAAAATCACATTTCTGGAATTTACTATGAGTTTGTGTGTTTTTCTGTGATTTCAGGTATTTTTTAGCTGAAATTGAGGGATCTTAGCAAAAATCTGATTCAGCGGCTGAGAAAGGACTGCATATGCTGTTGGATTCTGACCCTCCTGCACGCGAAGTGGCTTTTTTGGAGCTGCAAAAGCCCAATTTGCACGCTCTCAATTGCGTTGGAAAGTAAACATCTTGGGCTTTCCAAAAATATATAATTTTTTATACTTTGCTTGAGGTTTGATGGCCCAAACTGGCGTCTAAACGCCAGCCAGAGACCATTTTCTAGCATAAAACGCCAGAACTAGCACCAAAACTGGAGTTAAACACCCAAATTGGCATCCAAGCTGGCGTTTAACTCTAGAAAAGGCCTATGCATGTGTAAAGCTCAATGCTCAGCCCAAGCACACACCAAGTGGGCCCCGAAAGTGGATTTCTGCACTATCTGCACTTAGTTACTTATTTTCTGTAATTCTTAGTAACCAGTTTTAGTATAAATAGCACTTTTACTATTGTATTCGTAGTTTTGGAACACATCTTATGCCATATTTCACTTTTGGGAGGCTGGCCATTCGGCCATGTCTAGACCTTTTTCTCTTATGTATTTTCTACGGTGGAGTTTCTACACCTCATAGATTAAGGTGCGGAGCTCTGTTGTTCTTCATGAATTAATGCAAGTACTATTGTTTCTCTTTCAATTCATGCTTACTTCTTCTCCAAGATATACTCTCGTACTTAATTCAGTTAAGTCAGAATGAAGGGGTGACCCGTGACAATCACCCACTATCTTCGTTACTTGCTTAGCCAAGATCCGTGTGCCTGACAACCACAAGCAGTCTACATGATGTTCAACGTAGTCATTGGACGAAAGCTGAAGTATAGTCTCTTGGGTCTCTGATTCTTGGACCGAGTTCATGAGATTAGAACATTCGTGGTAGAGGCTAGAACCAATTGGCAACATTCCTGAGATCCAGAAAGTCTAAACCTTCTTTGTGGTATTCCGAGTAGGATCTGGGAAGGGATGACTATGACGAGCTTCAAACTCGCGAATGTTGGGCGCAGTGACAGTGTGCAAAAGGATAGAGAGATCCTATTCCGACACAAGTGAGAACCGATAGATGATTAGCCGTGCGGTAGCTGTACCTGGTATTTTTCATCCGAGACAAGAAATCCGACAGTTGATTAGCTGTGCAGAAACTGTACTTGGACCATTTTCACTGAGAGGATCATACAGCTTGCCATGGAAGGGAGCACGCATGATTAAATGAAGACAATAGGAAAGCAGAGGTTCAGAAGCAACAAAGTATCTCCAAACGCTTATCTGAAATTCCCACCAACGAATTACATAAGTATCTTTATTTTAATTTACGTTTTATTTATCTTTCAATTATCAAAACTCATAACCAATTGAATCCGACTGACTAAGATTTACAGGATGACCATAGCTTGCTTCAAGCCTACAATCTCCGTAAAATCGACCCTTACTCGCGTAAGGTATTACCTGAACGACCTAGTGCACTTGCTGGTTAGTTGTGCGGAGTTTTGAAAAGTGTGATTGCAATTCCGTGCCCCAAGCTTTTGGCATCGTTGCCGGGGATTGTTTGAGTTTGGATAACTGACGGTTCATCTTGTTGCTTAGATTGGGTAATTTTAACTTATAATTAAAATAAAAACAAAAATATTTTTCTTTTCTTTTAATTAATTTTTGAATATTCTCTCTCTCTCATCTCTTTCTATTTATTTTATTTATTTACTAAAACTTCTCTTGTACTCATAATTCGAACCCTCTCTCTCTATGTGTTCGAATATTTTCTTCCTTCTTCATTCTATTCTTCTTTTTCTCTAACACATAAAGGAATCTCTATACTGTGACATAGAGGATTCCTCTTCTTTTCTATTCTCTTCTTTTTCATATGAGCAGGAACAGGGATAAAGACATTCTTGTTGAAGCTGATCCTGAACCTGAAAGGACTCTGAAGAGGAAGCTAAGAGAAGCTAAAGTACAACACTCTGGAAAGGACCTAACAATAAATTTCGAAAAAGAAGCAGATATGGAAGCCAAACCCAACAACAATGCTAGAGATGCAAGGAAGATGCTTGGTGACTTTACTACACCAACTTCCAACTTCTATGGAAGAAGCATCTCAATTCCTGCAATTGGAGCAAAAAATTTTGAGCTTAAGCCTCAATTAGTTTCTCTAATGCAGTAGAATTGCAAGTTTCATGGACTTCTATTGGAAGATCCTCATAGTTCTTAGCTGAATTCTCGTAAATCTGTGACACTGTTAAGACCAATGGGGTTGATCCTGAGGTCTACAGACTTATGATTTTCCCCTTTGTTGTAAAAGACAGAGCTAGGATATGGTTGGACTCACAACCTAAAGAAAGCCTGAACTCTTGGGAAAAGTTGGTCAATGCTTTCTTGGCCAAATTATTTCCACCTCAAAAGATGAGCAAGCTTAGAGTGGAAGTCCAAACCTTCAGACAGAAGGAAGGTGAATCCTTCTATGAAGCTTGGGAAAGATACAAGCAATTAATCAGAAGGTGTCCTTCTGACATGCTTTCAGAATGGAGCATCTTATGTATATTCTATGATGGTCTGTCTGAATTGTCAAAGATGTCATTGGACCACTCTGCTGGTGGATCTCTTCATCTAAAGAAAACACCTGCAGAAGCCCAAGAACTCATTGAAATGGTTGCAAATAACCAGTTCATTTATACTTCTAAAAGAAATCCTGTGAATAATGGGATGACTCAGAAGAAATGAGTTCTTGAGATTAATACTCTGAATGCCATATTGGCTCAGAATAAAATATTGACTCAGCAAGTCAATATGATTTCTCAGAATCTGACTGGAATGCAAGCTGCATCCGGTAGTACTAAAGAAGCTTCCTCTGAAGGAGAAGCTTATCACCCTGAGAATCCTAGAATGGAAGAAGTGAATTATATGGGAGAATCCTATGGAAACACTTACAATCCTTCCTGGAGGAATCATCCTAATTTCTCATGGAAGGATTAGCAGAAGCCTAATCAAGGCTTCAATAATAATAATGGTGGGAGAAATAGGTTTGGCAGTAGCAAGCCTTTTCCATTATCTTCTCAGCAACAGACAGAGAATTCTAAGTAGAGCCTCTCTGACTTAGCAACCATAGTCTCTGATCTATGTAAGATCACTCTCAGTTTCATGACTGAAACAAGGTCCTCCATCAGAAATTTGGAGGCACAAGTGGGTCAGCTGAGTACAAGAGTTACTGAAACTCCTCCTAGTACTCTCCCAAGCAATACCGAAGAGAATCCCAAAAGAGATTGCAAGGCCATAACTATATCCAAAGTGGCCGAACCTAGAGAGAGTAAAAAGGTAGTGATTTTCAGTGAGGAAGACGTTGCTGGACGTCTACTGACTAATAAGAAGTTCCCTATTGAGGAACCAAAGGAATCTGAGGCTCATATAGAGACCATAGAGATTCTATGGAACTTAGTGCTGCAGTTCATGAGCTCTGATAAAGATTCTTCCTCTGATGAGGATGAAGATCTTGTTGAAAAGCAAGTAGCTCAGTATCTAGGAGCAATCATGAAACTGAATGCCTTAGTTCAACAGAAATTACCTCAGAAGAAACTGGATCCCGAAAAGTTCTTAATACCTTGTACCATAGGCACCATGACCTTTGAGAAGACTCTGTGTGACCTGGGGTCAGGAATAAACCTCATGCCACTCTCTGTAATGGAAAAACTAGGGATCTTTGAGGTACAAGCTGCAAGAATCTCACTAGAGATGGCAGACAAATCAATGACATAGGTTTATGGACATGTAGAGGATGTCTTAGTGAAGGTTGAAGGCCTGTACATCCTGATACGCCACAAAGACTATGTTGGTATAGAATTTCTAAATAAAATCCCGTTGCAAGTATAGCTCTTCCCAACAACAATCCTCGAGTATCAAATTTAGAAGAAATTTGGTTGTCACAAGTTCAACCCCAATAAAAGTAACCGAAGTATTCAAACCTCGGGTCGTCTCACAAGGAATGGGCAAACATGTGCTTCAACATTGGTTAGAAATCCGGGGTTGCAAGTCATGAGCAAGAAATTAAACTAGGAATCTTAACAAGCAAGTAATCTTAGAATACAACAAAATAATGCAAACAATTAGAGCAAAATGTAAATAATTCCAAACTCATAAAATAACATCCAAAGTAATTCTATTCTAAACTAAACAAGTAACTACAACTCAGATAAAGCAATCAAGATTTTTGGGTTTTCAAATATGTATGATAAAAGCAACTTTTGGCTAGGCATGGGAATTGAGATCAGTATCCTTGTCTAATAGCCATATCTTGACAATTATGAGGAACCGAACTCATTAAGTCTACTTCTATACTTGAAGTATGTTAAATGGTTTGGTCAACATCAACCCATAAGGTCCAACCTAACTACCAATTAACTTGGTAGTAGGCTAGTGTCAATGGCTATTAAATTGACCACTAAGGGTTCCTAAATCATCAAATCCATTAGACCCAATGACTTAAGCTTACCCAATTCCGTTAGCTTAGGCCAAGAGTAAAGAGAACTACTTCATAATCAAAGGAAACATTTCATCAAACACATGGTAAGCATTAATAAAAGATCTAATTAAATTGCAATTAAATTGGAACTAAGAAGTACCCACTAACAATTATCAAGATACAATCACTCAAACAACACAATTAATCATGGAAATCATCAATGCAACAATAACAAATCAAGATCTACAAAATTCATAAAATGGGTATAAAATGACAAAAACAAAGAAACATAAAACTAACATAAGATCTAAACAAAATTATACTAGAGAATTCAAATTTAACAATTACAACTAGTAATTAACAAGATCCAATTCAGAATTCAACAAGGAAAGAAGGGTTTCTCTCTCTAGAAGAACAAAGAACCAAAAAATAGCTAAAATTATGTCTATGTGCAAAATGATTGATCCCCCCCTTTCCCCTAGCATCCTTGGGTCTTTTCCATGCAAAAACAACTTGAATTTGGGCCTGATGAGCCTCAGAAATTGCCAGGCACGATTTCCTTTAATGAGGTCACGTGGAGCTTTCCACGAGCTCGCGCCATGCATGCGTGCGTGCCGATTGCTTTTGTGATCCACGCGAGCGCGCCATGTGCGCGTGCGCGCCGATGGAATTTCTCTGATCCGCGCGGATGCGTCCATCCTTGTGCGCTGCTTCCAACTATCCTCATCCACGCGTGCGCGTGAAGTGTGCGTGCGCGTCGGTGCTGAAGTTCCCAAAATCTAAATCTTCATGTTCCTTCCTTTTGTGCATGCTTTCTTTCTCTCTTCTAGGCCATTCTTGTTCTATAAATCCTGAAATCACTCAACAAATATATCATGGCATCGAATGGCAATAAAAGAGAATCAAAATATAGCAATTTTAAGGCAAAATAAGCATGTTTTCCATCATGAAGCAATATTAAGAAGAGAACACAAAACCATGCATTTCTTGTGAATAAGTGTGAGAAATATTGACAAAAACCCCCAAATTCTACACAATATAAACCACAAAATTGGGGTTTATCAAATCTCCCCACACTTAAACCAAGCATGTCCTCATGCTTAAAATAAAAAGACCAAAGATCATGGTAAGAAAGGGTTTATGCAATGCAATTTTTCCTAAATGAATGCATGCAACTAAAGTAAAATCATCTATCTACTTGGTCAAGGGTAAATCTATCCTCCAAGAACACATATGAGCATACGGGGTGAAAATGATATGTAGTTCATGAATCCTACCAATTTGAACATTAACATGAAGTGCATATAACTTGCTAGATGAACGCTTGTAAAAGCCGGGGACAAGGAGTTGAGCATCGAACCCTCACCGGAAGTGTATCTGCTCTATTCGCTTGAGTGTATAGGGTTTGTCACTCAATCCTTTCCTAATCATGCTTTCCAAGATTTGTCTTTCATCTAACAATCAACAATTACTTAATGCATGCTTACAAGTATCATGAGGTCTTGTTCATGGGTTGTAATGGGGTTAGGGTGAAGGTAAGGATGTATATGGTCAAGTGAGCTTAAAATTTGAGTTCTTGATTAACCTAAGATCCCACTAGACACATAGAATAACCTATACAACTATAATACATTACCTAGCTACCCATGGGTTTCACTTTTCGCATACTCATGCATTCTCTTTAATTCACATCTCATATGCATTGTTATTATTACCTTGTCTTGGGGCATTTTTTTCCCCTTTCATGGCTTTCTCTTTTTCTATTTTTGTTTCTTACATTGTCATATATACACATAAAAAAAATTTTTTTTTGGTCCCCTTTTTCTTGGGTCATGTACAAAAGTTCTAATGCACATGGCTCAATCATTCAATACATGAGTATGTTCCCACTTTCCAAAATTTCCAATTACAATTACAAATACACACCTTTATATCTACCCAAGTTCCCAAGTACACCCTCCCATTTGAATGACACACACCCTAACTTACCTAAGCTAATCAAGGATCAAAATCTAGGGACATTCAATGTTTTTCACTTAGGGTTGTTGATGTGCTCTATTTAGAACAAAAAGGGTTTATCATGGGCTCAAAATTGGTTAGCAATGGTAGATAAAAAGGGTTAAGGTCATTTGGGAAAAGTGACTATTAAAATGATGGCCTCAGTCATGTAAATGCATTTATACACAAAGTAATGGACATGTAGAATCAGACAAAGTAAGGATTATAATCATAGAGATAG
Source organism: Arachis ipaensis (assembly GCF_000816755.2). Taxonomy (NCBI): domain Eukaryota; kingdom Viridiplantae; phylum Streptophyta; class Magnoliopsida; order Fabales; family Fabaceae; genus Arachis; species Arachis ipaensis. Next base: position 80,225,938 of record NC_029793.2, on the reverse strand, counting down.
AACAATGTACACAAGAATGGGAATTAATGGTTAGAAGATATAACCATACAATAGGCTCAAAACTTACATGCTTGTGTTCTTAGCTCAATCACTATGTTCCAAAATACATTCTCGAAGCAAGTTTTCCGCAAAATTTTTTTTTTTTAGAATTGGTAGGGTACCCCAAAACACTGTTTCCTGGGGAAGAAGTCATTATTTTGACCAAGCACTCTATAGGAACTAACTATCATGCAAGGAGTATTTACAAGCAAAACTAACTACACATGCAATGTACTAACTACTAAGCAAAAGATAAATCCATGGGTGTTGAAAGGAAGAGATTGTTACCCATGGAGATCCGTCGAACGACCTCCCCACACTTAGAATTTAGCACGGTCCTCCGTGCTACCAACAATGCGCAAAGGAAGGTCGGGACCGGAACCTTCACTATCCCCTCCATCAGAGCTCCTGTCACTTGGGTTTGAGGTGGATGTGAATATTCCGGGTTCCTCCATGCTAGGGGTAACACAACGCAGAAGCTTCTTGATGTGAGTGTATCGGCGTTGGTTACGCCGCTCATATCTATCAATCTTCCGGTGTAGATCTTCTATCTTTTGATGTGTGGATCTTTGCCGTGGTGGTGACGATGAGGTAGAAGGAATAGTAGATGGAAGAGTTATGTCAAGGCTTGGGTTGTTCATGGGAAGATGTAAGTATTTTTCGCTTGGGACCACATCGCCCTTAGCTGGAATTATAGCCTTCGTGTCCATATCATCCCAAGGAACACCCGCAGCAGAAACTAAATCAGATACCAATGCTGGAAATGGAAAATTTCCCCAGGCGTGGACTTGTCCCATCTCTTGCTTGACAAGAAGTTGAATGTTCACCGGTCTCTCCGTGAGAATACACCAAACAAGCAAAGTGAGATCCGCCATGAAGGACGACTTGTGGGTGCTAGGTAGCTGATAAACCACTATTTTATGGTTTATATTGTGTTTATTTATGTGGTTTTATCATGATCTTTACCCACTTATTCATTAAATAACATGCATTTATAATTCCTTCCTAAAGTTATTACATGATTGAAAACTTGCTTCCTAGAGACTTTTAATTATGTATTTTATTTCTCCTTTATTCCATTCGATGCCGTGATCTGTGTGTTAAGTGTTTTAGGCTTTATAGGGCATGAATGAGTTGGAGATTAGAGAGGAAGCTTGCAAAAATGGAAGGAACACAAGGAATTGAGGAGATGACCAGCGAGAAGTGACGCGGCCGCATGGATCACGCGACCGCGCGAAAGAAAGGAAATCACAGTGACGTGGCCGCATGGATGACGCGACCGCGCGGCATGGAAAAGCACGAGTGACGCGGCCGCATGGATGACGCGACCGCATGGCAAAGCAGAAAGCCGAATGACGCGGCCGCATGGATGACGCGACCGCGTGACATGCGCGATCTGCATAATCTGCAGAATCGCTGGGGGCGATTTTGGGCCTTATTTTGACCCAGTTTTCGGCCCAGAAAAGCAGACTAGAGCCAGAGAACATGCAGAAACCAACAACAACATTCATTCCGCATAGATTTAGTTTTTAGATCTAGTTTTCCTCTCCTCTAGGTTTTTCTCTCTACACATTCATAGTTTTTAGGATTTGTTATGTTTATTGTTTTTGTATTGGTATATTGAGAAGAGTTATTGCCTCATCAAGACTTCGACATTCTAGTTCGTTCTACTTACTCTTCCATGTTCGTTAATTTACTTAATTTTACCATTGGATTATTTTAGCATTTATCAATACAAGATTTACTTTTATTTTTAATTAATCTTTTGATCATTATTTATCATGTCTTTCTTTAATCCCTTTTCTTATGTTATGAATTTTACATTTACAATGAGCGAGTAGTTCCCTAACTTGATGGGGAGTTGATTGAAAGGAACCCTTGGGTTAGGATGCTCAAGAGAGAGAGTGTAATTGGGTTTATTGTTGGATTGCTCTCTAGTCACTAACACCAATCCTCCCAAGAGTGGATTGGAACTTGTGGATAGAACAGCATTCCAACTCGTTTGACTTACCCTTACTTAGTAAGGGACAACTAAACAGAATAATCCCTAATTATCAACTAATCTTGAGACTACTGCAACAAGAATAAGGCTTCCAGCTAATCAACTCCCAGTCAAGGCTTTTATTTAAATTTATATAAATTCTCTAATTTAATTTTCTGCCATTCAACTCAAACCTTTTTGAAAACATCTGATTAATAAAATAGCACACTTTTCCGCAACTCATTGGGAGATGACCTGGGACTCATACTCCCAGTTTTTTTATTTTAATTTTTGTGACACCCTTCTAAATTGATGAGCGGATTTCTGGTTGGTTGAGAACTATACTTGCAACGCATATTTTATAATCATTCTTAACTCGCCAATTTCCGCCCGCATCAATTTTTGACGCCGTTGCCGGGAAGTTGCAATAGAGTGCTAAAGTTATTAATTAGAATTTATTTATTTACATTTTATTTTATTTTGCTACTATGAGCTACTTGTTTCTTTCGTTAGGTGACACGTTCGCTTCTTGATCCAAGCTTGCTAATATTCGATCCTGAGATTGAAAGAACTATTTCACGAATAAGGCAAGCTCGATATCGGTTAGTCCTCTCTGAGGGCGGATCTGAAACGTCATTTGAGAAAGAAATCAGCCCCCGTTCTACTGATTTGGTTGTTTCACGCGCAGGTAACATGGTAGCAGCCAGGAGAGTTACTATCCAGGAGGTTGGAGCCCCTGATTTTACAATGCAACCATTTCAAGCGCATCACCCAGTGGTAGCTATAGATTTTGAAATAAAGACCGCATTGCTCAATTTAATGCCCAAGTTTCATGGCTTACCTGCTCAAGAGCCTATTAAACACTTGAGAGATTTTCAGGCAGCCTGTTCTACTGTCAAGTGTGAGGGTGCAGATGAAACTTCAATTTTGCTGAAAGCTTTCCCGTTTTCTCTTGAGGGAAAGGCAAGAGAGTGGTACTACACTCAACCAGCAGTAATTGTATCTAACTGGGATACACTGGGAAGAGAATTCTTGGAAAAGTTCTTTCTAGCTGAAGTTACTGATAAACTGAGGAAAGATATTTCCATGATTGTTCAGGATGACTCCGAGACACTTTATGAATATTGAGAACGCTTCAATAATCTTCTGGAAGCTTGCCCCCACCATATGATTGACAAGATAGTGTTACTCAGTTATGTCACACAGGGAACGAGGCCCCAAGATAAGACCACATTGGAAAGTGCTAGCAATGGGTCTATGAAAAAGTACAAGACCATTGATGAGGCATGACAATTGATCAGCGACTTAGCTGAATCTACTAGTAATCACAGGCAGAAACAAGGCCGTGTAAAAGCTGTTGCAGAAGTATCCTCTAGCAGAGAGACTGCTGCTTTAACTCAGAGTATCTGTGAAATGACCAACTTGCTGAAGCAAATGTAATTGAATCAACAACAAGTTCAGCAAGCTCAACCTTCTCCAGCACAGCAAAACCAACAGTTAGTCCCACAGAGACTTTGTGGAATCTACACTGATTACAGCCATTATACTGATGAATATCCGCAGCTCCAGCAGGAAGACAACACCGTGGCAGCCACACATAATTTCTATGACCGCCCCAACCAAGGTACAATCAAGGTGGCAATTACAACCACGGATGGCAAGACAATTCTAACCAGAATTGGAGGGACAACAACAACAGAGGAGGCAGAGATAATCAGGAAAATCAGAGGTGGAATAACAACAACAACAGGCAGCAGAATCAGAATCAGCCTTACAGAGCACCTCACCTAAGGTAATCCCAAAGACCACAGAATACCCAACAGCAGACCTCTCAATTTACCCATCCTTCTTCATCTACCAATGATGACTTACTACAATCTATTGATCGGAGACAACAGACCATGGAAAATAACATTAATGCCACTCTAAATGGTCTGAATGCTACTTTACAAGCTCTTGTCTCACAGATTGGTTCAATGAATAACTCCAATAATCAACCTTTGAGCTCCAGTGGTATTCTCTCTCAACCATTACCCAATCCCAAGGGTGGTATTAATGCCATCACCCTGAGGTCCGGAACCACACTGCAGGAGAGGAATCAAGAGGAGACAAACCCACCAGAACACGCCTCAGCTGAAGAGGTAGTAGAGATAGAAGATGTTGAAGAAGAAGAGGACATACAGGACATGGCTGAAGAAGAAGAAGTGCAGCCACAGAAGGAAGCACTAAAAGGCGCAGACACTGCAGAAAACACCACTCCCATCCCATTTTCACAACTTGCAAGGAAGCCCAGGAAGCAGCTGGAACCTGATCCAAAAATGGTAGAGATATTCAAAAAGGTTGAGGTAACTGTTCCTCTATTTGATGTTATTCAATAGGTACCTAAGTATGCTAAGTTTCTAAAAGATTTATGTATACATAAAGATAAAATTAATGAATTAGAAACTATTCCTTTAGGAAGTTCCATATCTGCTTTAATGGGAGGTTTACCTGAAAAGTGTAGTGACCCAGGTCCTTGTATAGTTAATTGTACTATTGGTGGTGTGATAATTTCTGATTGCATGTGTGATTTAGGAGCATGTGTGAGTATAATGCCTTTGTCTATATATGATGTTTTGAGGCTCCCTCCCTTAAAAAGGTCGGCAGCTCGTTTTGTGTTAGCAGATAAAAGCATTATTACAGTGGTTGGAGTTGCTGAAGATGTACTAGTAGGCATTAAGGTACTCACGTTCCCCACTGATTTTTATATCCTGGAAATGCCCCAAAATGACTCAGACAAGCCATCATCAATCCTACTCGGAAGACCATTTCTGAAGACCTCAAAGTTTAAATTAGATGCTTTTTCAGGAACATACTCTTTTGAAATAGATGGCAGAGTAGTAATCTTCAATCTGAATGGAGTTATGAAGCATCCTCCACAGTACAAGTGGTGCCAAAGAAGTCTGGAGTCACTGCAGTGAAGAATGAGCATGGAGAGCTCTTGACAACCAGAGTTCAGAACGACTGGAGGGTCTGCATTGATTACAGACGCCTCAACCCGTAAGGACGTAAGGATCACTATCCTCTTCCATTCATTGATCAAATGCTGGATTGACTATCCTAGAGGTTGTCAAAAAGGAAGTGACCAGACTACTAGAGGCAGATATCATCTATCCCATCTCAGACAGTGAATGGATAAGCCCAGTACAAGTGGTGCCAGAGAAGTCTGGAGTCACTGCAGTGAAGAATGAGCATGGAGAGCTCTTGACAACCAGAGTTCAGAACGACTGGAGGGTCTGCATTGATTACAGACGCCTCAACCAAGCAACCCGTAAGGATCACTATCCTCTTCCATTCATTGATCAAATGCTGGATTGCCTGTTAGGTAAATAACATTATTGTTTTCTAGATGGTTACACAGGTTATTTCCAGATTCATATAGCTCCTGAGGATCAGGAAAAGATCACTTTTACATGTTCTTTTGGGACTTATGCTTACAAGAGAATTCCCTTTGGCTTGTGCAATGCACCAGCTACTTTCCAAAGGTGCATGATGAGTCTTTTCTCTAATCTTATTGAAGACTGTATGGAAGTTTTTATGGATGATTTTAGTGTTTATGGCGATTCCTTTAGCCTTTGCTTAGATGGATTATCTAGAGTGTTAGACAGATGTGTCAGTACTAACCTGGTATTAAATTTTGAAAAATGTCACTTTATGGTAAAACAAGGGATTGTACTAGGACATGTTGTGTCTAATACTGACATTTCTGTAGATCCAGCAAAGGTGGATGTTATTTCTAGTTTACCTTACCCCTCTTCTGTGAGGGAGGTCCGTTCTTTCCTTGGCCATGCAGGTTTTTACAGGAGATTCATTAAGGACTTCAGTAAGGTAGCACTTCTCTTATCCAGATTACTGCAGAAAGATATTGAGTTTGAGTTCCGTGAAAATTGCAAACAAGCGTTTGATAAGTTGAAAACCGCCCTGACTCAAGCTCCAATTGTGAGAGGACCAAACTGGAGTCAACCATTTGAAATAATGTGCGATGCTTCCAACCATGCAGTAGGAGCAGCACTGTCTCAGCGTGAAGGTAAGGATCCTTTTGTTATTGCTTACGCGTCTAAAACTTTAGATGCCGCTCAGTCGAATTACACTACTACTGAGAAAGAGCTTCTTGCTATTGTGTTTGCTCTAGATAAATTCTGAGCCTATTTACTTGGTACTGCTAGAAAAATCTTAAACTGTGGATTCTGGTGACCTACTCTTTTTAGAGACGCTGCTGAATTTTGTAGATCTTGTTTCCCATGCCAGAAATTTGGTAATATATCCAGGAGGGATGAGATGCCTCAACAGATTATGCTTTTCTGTGAAATTTTTGATGTTTGGGGCATTGACTTCATGGGTCCATTTACAAATTCTAATGGTTATTTCTATATATTGTTAGCTGTGGATTATGTTTCCAAATGGGTAGAAGCAATTCCTACCCGCAATGATGATGCTAACATTGTTGTTTCCTTTGTGAGAAACTATATTATCTGTCGCTTTGGATCACCACAAGCAATCGTGAGCGATCAAGGCACCCATTTTTGTAATAGGAGACTAACAGGACTAATGAAGAAGAATGGGATAATTTATAAAGTTGCAACAGCCTACCATCCTCAGACTAATGGGCAAGCCGAGGTGTCAAATAGAGAGATAAAGCGTATCTTGCAGAAGATAGTCAAACCTCATAGAAGAGACTGGAGCACCAGGCTACAAGATGCACTCTGGGCATACAGAACAGCATACAAAACACCCATTGGGATGAGTCCTTTCCGCTTAGTTTATGGAAAAGCTTGTCATCTTCCTGTTGAAATAGAGCATAAAGCCTTTTAGGCAGTAAAGGAATGCAACATGGGAATTGGAAAAGCCGGAGCCGAAAGGAAGTTGCAACTACAAGAATTGGAAAGCCTTCGCCTAGAAGCTTATGAGAACTCAAGATTATACAAGGAGAAGATGAAGGCTGTACATGATCAGCACATCAAGAGGAAAGAGTTCCAACCTGGGGACTTAGTCCTCCTCTATAAATCTCGACTAAGGCTCATGCCAGGCAAGTTGAGATCAAGATGGGAAGGTCTATACAGAGTAGAGAAGGCCGAACAGTACGGAGTTTATCACCTAAGCCATCCTTCAAGCTCTGAACCTATCAAAGTTAATGGACATCGTTTAAAGCTGTACCATGGCGAGAAGCTGAAGAAGAACAAGGAGCTCGAGATCTTCCTCTTGGAAGATCTCCACATAGCCGAAGACTGAGCTAATGGAGCATCCAACTTACGGACGTTAAAGCAAAGTGCTAGGTGGGAGACAACCCACCATGGTATGATCGTTCTTTTCCCTATTTTTAATTTTCTTATTCAATAACTCTTCTCTTCATTAGTATATTTCGTGCATCTGCATTTACATACCTTCATTTTAAAAAAAAAAATCACGTGACGCGACCGCCTCATTGACGCGTCCGCGTCGCAGGGAGCTGGGAGACAATATTAATATGAACAGAGAGTTACGTAGGAGTAGGGCTGGAGGCGTGCCAATGGCACAATTCGTCCCACGTGACCGCGTCGCTGATGCGACCGCGTCATATGGGAATAATGGCCTCCCACGCGACCGCGTGCCCCACGTGGCCGCGTGACCTGGATTTCGACGTAACAAGGGTGCACAGCCGAAAGTTGTGCTAGAGTGGTGCTGGACGCACAGTCCCTCTTACGCGATCGCGTGCCCCACGCGACCGCGTCGTATCCCACTAATTGACCACTCACGCGATCGCATGGGCGCATGCCCCATGCGATCGCGTCACCCAAAATTTGGCACTAATATGATTTTGAACAGAGAGTTGTGCGAGTGTGAGGCAACCCTCGCGCTATTAGCCTAAAACGGGTCACGCGACCGCGTGACCGACGCGATCGCGTCATTGAGTTTAAGCGCAAGGCGCGCAACCGCGTGCCCCATGCGACCGCGTCGCTTGCGCCGCACAGCCTCCCTAATTTTGCCAATTATCATATCTTTTCCCCCAAATCCTATTTTTCTCTTTTCCCTCCTTATTTCTTCTCCTTCCCTTCTTCCCTTCTTCCTTCTTTCTCACTTTTTACTCTCTCTCACCCCCATTAACAAGGTTTTTCTTTCTCCTTCCCTCCTTACTTTTCTATTATTCTTATTATTTTTCTATGTTATCTTCTTTTCTTTTCTTTTTACCTTCATTGTTCATATTTTCTTTTTCTTTCTTTTCCCTTTTTACTTGGTGTTATCAATTTATTTGAGTCACTATTTATTATTATATGCTTGTGGAGTGTTGTAAATTTGTTTGACAATTATATATTGCTTTTTAAGGGATTACTTGCATGTTCAAATTCTTATTTTCAAAAGCTTTTTCTACATGCATGCTATGTGTTTGTGAAAAAGTCCATATGGCATTATGAACTTCTTTACATTTTTCTACTCTCATATTCAATGCTTGCTTTTCACAAATTCCCTTTACTATTTTATTTATTGCATTTAATTGTCAATACAAACGTGATGGTTTGTTACGAGTGATGCTTGATCTATGCTACTCATGCCCTTTGCCGGCATGCCAATAAACACCTTGCATTCACTTGTCATCATATGCACTAGTTATTTTCCATTAATGAGTTTTCACATGTACTCATGAGAGTGTGTTAATATCATTTACCTTTTTATGTGCATTTATAACCATCCTTTCCATTCTCTTCCTTGCTCTATCCCTTTCAATTTAATCTACTTTCTCTTCCCTTTTTCAGGATGGCCACCAAGAAAGAAAAAGAGAAAGCTACTCCCAAACAACCAACAAGAAGAGGTACAAAGAGAGCATTAGTGGTAGAACCCTCTTCAACTGCGGTAAAGCCCTCAACAAAGAAAATTAAGAGGATCATAAAGGTTGACGATAAAGAAAGAGCCTTCCCAGCAAAGGACACTGCGCGATTCCCCAATCGCTACTGTGAGCAGATGTTCCCCATCCTGGCTGAAAGGAGTTACAACAACGAATACCTTCTTCTCTTCCCAAACCATATTGCTAGATTTGTTGAGCCGCAGATTGCCCGAAGACAATAGGGTTTCCTACAAAGACAGCCAAGGCAGGTCAATCTTTCTTGGGTAGTCGAGTTCTACTCCGACTACCACCTAGCAACCCTGCAGTCTGTCTATGTCCGTCAAAAGCAAGTCCCCATTACAGAAGAGGCCATTCAAAAATTTCTAAGTCTTCCCCCTGTTCCAGAAGGATTAGATGCCTTTCAAGAAGCCGCACTCAAGCGCTATATGTACCAATTTGACTGGGACGCCGTTCTCAGAGTTATCGCATTACCTGGTAGCCGATGGATCTACGGATACCATCGTACCCGCCCTAAGGGAATTTCGGCTTCAGCACTTACCTTGGAGGCTCACGTATGAGCACAGATTATGTCCCATTACGTCTTTCCGAACACTCACGAGTCCTCCTTCACTGCGGACATGGCCGTTCTACTATGGTGCATCCTTACAGACTAACCTCTGAATCTACCAAGACATATCCAGAATGCCATGGGACACGTACAAATCGCTGGCAACTTACTTTTTCCAGCCCTGGTCTCCGCTCTTGTCTCAGCAGCCGGAGTCTCCTACAGAGCTGGGGACACCAAAGCCATGCTTCCAAGGGATGATCAATATGTCCCCAACGGGAAATACCTTAGACTTCCAGCAGCCATTGTCAGCCAGCCTACTGAACCAGTTGAAGATATTCCTTCTTCAACACCACAAGCACCTATAACAGCCCAACTGCTCCAGCAGATACTTGAAAAGTTGGATCGGCAAGAACACAAAGCTAAGATGAGAGAGCGCCGTAACAAGCGCCGATTCACATACCTCAAGGAGCTAATCATGGGAAAATTCAAGGACTCAGATACCCCAGACTCCACTTCTTTTACCAGCACAGGGAGCCATGATGGTCCCGACTGTGGAGATACTGCTACCAGCCCACCTTTGTTCTTGACAGATGGCACCGAGGACGGTGCAAAGCCTTAAGTGTGGGGAGGTCGGTCAGTACCTGACTTCCAGAGGTAATTTCTCTTCCCTAGTACTAACAAATTAGGATATTTAGTTAGATTTTTCTTTTGCAGAATAGGATAAATTGCATAGTAATAGATTAGTTGCATGCATGTTCTGCTTGATTATAAAGACAATAGGTTTCTTCTAAGACCCTATCTTTGGAACAAAAATTTCACTAATTTTAATTAAAACTTTTATGTTAAATTTGCTTGAAGTTGTATTTGGAACATGATTTTTGAGCTAAAGAACACACAACCTGTGAGATTTGAGCCTTTATGAATGGTTACATTATTTAACCATAATTATTTTATTCTTGTGTGTTTACTTCTCTATGATTGTAGTCTATATTTTGTTTCATCCTATATGTCCAATGTTTATTATATTTATATGTTTGCATATGATTGAGGCTATTATTTGTTTAGCTCACTTATCCAAATAAAGCCTACCCTTTCAATTACCTTTGTTAGCCACTTTGAGCCTTTAAATCCCATTTGTTCTATATTTTACCATATTACTAGCCTTAAGCGGAAAAGCAATTATATATCCCAAATTGAATCTTTGGTTAGCTTAAGATAGAATTGTATGTGTTATTTAAGTATGGGAAATTGTGGGAACAAAGGATAATAAGGGAATGAGTCATGATAATATTATGGATATTTGGATACCTACTCATGTGAAACTATAAGAATTAAAAATCTATGTGCATTGATAAGCTGTGTTATTTTTATGTTTCTATGTTAAAAAAAAATCCAAAAATACTCAATAAATAAATAAGGGGACAAAATTACCCCAATGTTAATTTACGAATTCAAAGATCAATGCATGTATGATAAAATCAAAATAAAAGGTTGATACATGAGTATGGATGTGAAAGAGATTTCTGGGTAGCTAGGTATGAATTCTAAAGTTATATAGAATATATATATAGGTTATGTTAAGGCTTGGGTCAATTAAAGATTCAATTTATAAGCTTACTTAGCCATATATGTATCCTTACCCTTACCTTGGCTCCATTACAACCTTGAAAAGACCTCATGATGTTTGCATTGGTATATTAAATGTTGTTGATTGGCTAGGAGAAGAACAAAAAAAGTTAGATAGCATGATTAGAGAAGGATAGAGTGATGACCTTATACACTAGAGAGACTAGAGTTTACATACATCATCAGTGAGGGTTCCATGCTTGAATTTCTATGTTCCCTGCTTTCATGAGCTATCTTGCATTTTTATCTGTTCTTACTGTATAAGAATTGAGTTAGTGGAATTTGATTTGTAATTATTTTGAAGAGCTTATTTACTTTAGATCAAGTGGAGAAAAAAAAATCATATAGTTGCATTCATATATATAGGTTGCATTGCATTTCATAGGTTTTACATGTTCTTACTCATTCATTTTATCTCCTTCAACTAAGCATGAGGACATGCTAATGTTTAAGTGTGGGGAGGTTGATAAACCACTATTTTATGGTTTATATTATGTTTATTTATGTGGTTTTATCATGATCTTTACCCACTTATTCATTAAATAAGCATGCATTTATAATTCCTTCCTAAAGTTATTACATGATTGAAAACTTGCTTCCTAGAGACTTTTAATTATGTATTTTATTTCTCCTTTATTCCATTCGATGCCGTGATCTGTGTGTTAAGTGTTTCAGGCTTTATAGGGCATGAATGAGTTGGAGATTAGAGAGGAAGCTTGCAAAAATGGAAGGAACACAAGGAATTGAGGAGATGACCAGTGAGAAGCGACGCGGTCGCATGGATCACGCGACCGTGCGAAAGAAAGGAAATCACAGTGACGCGGCCGCATAGATGACGCGACCGCGCGGCATGGAAAAGCACGAGTGACGCGGCCGCATGGATGACGCGACCGTGTGGCAAAGCAGAAAGCCGAATGACGCGGCCGCATGGATGATGCGACCGCGTGACATGCGCGATCTGCACAATCTACAGAATCGCTGGGGGCAATTTCGGGCCTTATTTTGACCCAGTTTTTGGCCCAGAAAAGCAGACTAGAGCCAGAGAACATGCAGAAACCAACAACAACATTCATTCCGCATAGTTTTAGCTTTTAGATCTTGTTTTCCTCTCCTCTAGGTTTTTCTCTCTACACATTCATAGTTTTTAGGATTTGTTATGTTCATTGTTTTTGCATTGGGATATTAAGAAGAGTTATTGCCTCATCAAGACTTCGACATTCTAGTTCGTTCTATTTACTTGTCTCTTACTCTTCCATGTTCCTTAATTTACTTAATTTTACCATTGGATTATTTTAGCATTTATCAATACAAGAATCACTTTTATTTTTAATTAATCTTTTGATCATTATTTATCATGTCTTTCTTTAATCCCTTTTCTTATGTTATGAATTTTACATTTACAATGAGCGAGTAGTTTCCTAACTTGATGGGGAGTTGATTGAAAGGAACCCTTGGGTTAGGATGCTCAAGAGAGAGATTGTAATTGGGTTTATTATTGGATTGCTCTCTAGTCACTAACACTAATCCTCCCAAGAGTGGATTGGAACTTGTGGATAGAACAGCATTCCAACTCGTTTGACTTACCCTTACTTAGTAAGGGACAACCAAACAGAATAATCCCCAATTATCAATTAATCTTGAGAGTACTGCAATAAGAATAGGGCTTCCAGCTAATCAACTCCTAGTCAAGGCTTCTATTTAAATTTATATAAATTCTCTAATTTAATTTTCTGCCATTCAACTCAAATCTTTTTGAAAACATCTGATTAATAAAATACCACACTTTTCTGCAACTCGTTGGGAGACGACCTGGGACTCATACTCCCAGTATTTTGATTTTAATTTCTGTGACACCCTTCTAAATTGATGAGCGGATTTCTGATTGGTTGAGAACAATACTTGCAACGCATATTTTATAATCATTCTTAACTCGCCAATTTCCGCCCACATCAGTAGCACATAGTGGGATAGGATCTGGGCCTAAGCTCTAGCTTCTACAGTGAGGAAACGTGCGTCAGTGCACTTAGGCCTCATCCTGAATCGACCATGGGTCCAAAGTGTCTCTGGTTCAGTAATGACTCGGAGGATCGAGTCCCAATCAAATCCAAATTTTTCTCGCTGACGCAAGACCTCTTCGTAGCCATCCATGTCACTTGGTACTGGTAAAACATTAAGCACATGCTGAATAGCTTCTTCTGAAACTGAGACTTGCTTCCGGTGCACGTATACCGATTGAAGAGAGGAAAGATGGTAGTTAGTGTAGAACTCAACCACCCACGAGAGGTTGACCTCTTGTGGTTTTCTCAGAAGAAACTCCCATCCTCGCCTTTCAATGCGAGGTAGAATACAAGGAGCAACCTTGTCCGGCGGAGCGAGTAGATGCTCAGCATGATAGTTCCTCTCAACCATGGTGGGGAACACAAGTTCACAGAAGCGGTTAGGGAACTTTGAAGAATCCTTTGCCGGTTTGCTCTTCTCGTTCTCATTAATAGGAGTGGGTGTCTTCGCCTTCTTAGATAGGGGTTTGGCTTCTAATGAAGAATGCGCCTTAGAGGTTGACCTTTGGGGTGCCCTTTTTGTGGCCAGTTTCCTTGAATCTTTCTCCTTGCCTTTCTTGGTGGCCTTCCTGAAAAAGGAAAGGAAAAAGGAAAACATGAAACCTAAAAAATCAGCTCAACAAAAATATGCAAGTGAAAGATAGTGCCCAAAAGAAATAGTGCAACAAAGTAATCATAGAGACATGGGTCACAACACTTGGCATGGGATGCAAGAGGTAGTGAAGCATGCAAAATGGCAAGAGAAGAATAATCTCAAGCATCCATAACAAAGAGCAAGTCATGTTCAATGAGTATCTAATTAGCAAGCAAAGCGGACTCAATGCATTCAGAAGACAACAAGTGAGTGAGGAGGAAGCACCAAATTGAAGATACATGATTGAAATAAACCAAAATGGCATATGTGCATTTCCACGAACACTTGGTGTGCAATTATCAAGAAATGAGCAATTATGAGTTACTCAACCAATTAGAAGCTCAAAATGAAACATCAATCATCACACAACATCACTTACATGACAAAGATAATGAAAAACAATCAAGAAGATCTATTGAAGCAATTGAAAACTCAAATTCAACATCCATGGAAAACAAGAAAAAGGAAATCAACAAGAAAATAAGTAAATAAACAAGAAAAATCTAACAAGTAAATCAACAAGGTAGAATAAGTATAATCACGTAGCTAAAAGAGAAAATAAGTAAATCAACAAGAAAAATCTAACTAGAAGAAGGGATTATGCAAAGAAGGTAAAAGATGAGACATGGAAGAAGTAGCACCTTGAAAAATGTAAAAGAACAAGGTAGAATTTCTTTTGTGAAGATGAGATAGAGGTAGAAGAGATGTAGGGCCACCGGAAGTGGTGGTGGTCGCCGGTAAGTAACCGGAGACGGTGGTGGTGGATTGTGGAAGAAAAAGAGAAGAGAGGTGATGGAGTAGGAAGAAGAAGAAAGAAATAAGAAAGAGAGGTGGGAGAGGGACAGAACAGGGGGCGCCAGTTTTAAAACTGGTTCGCGCAATCGGCGGGCACGCGCACGGTGCGCTGGCGCATCGGTGAGGGTTGGGCAAGGGACGCGTACGCGTCAATGGCACTGACGCGCAAGTATAGCTGTGCCCCTAGCATAGGATTGGCACAAATTTGGCCTAAGTCTCAGGTAATTTGTACCAGAGTTGGCATGAAGCACAGGCGCGCAGACGCGCACAGTGCGCAGACACGTGCCTGAGTGAATTGGCGACTGGCGCGGACGTGCGCAGTGCGCGGACGTGTCGGTATGGGCAAAGGCTAGGCACAAGCATGGCATAACTCTCTGATTTTTGTACCAGGGAGTTCTTATAGCGCCATTGGCGCGCGCGCGCGCAGTGAACATGCGCGTCGGTGGTCAAATTGCAAGGGGCGCGCAGGCGGCACGTACGCTGACGCGTGGGCGCCTAGCACGAAATGGACACAAAGTGGGCATGACTCTCAGATTTTTGGCCCAAGAGTTTGAGATACACCTCCGGCGCGCGCGCGAACGGTGCGCTCGCGTGTGGATGCCCTTTTTCCTTGCTTTGTTTTTCACATAACATAGAGAAAAGCTATTCTAGCACAATTTTGGCAGGTGTTTAAGCTAGTAGTCAAGAGAACACTTCACAAATTCATACACTTTTTCAAAACATAGCATTCTCTTCACTTCAACAATTCATCCATACCAAAATAAGGAAATCTATATGAATATCCTAATCATCCAACAAGATCAACAAAACTAGCAATCCTATGCAATCAACAACATCAAGAAGTCACAAAATTCATAAGAATCTAATGCTAACAACAAGATGGTATACACAAGGAAGATCTTACCACGGTCGGGTGCCTCCCACCAAGCACTTTTCTTTAACGTCCTTAAGTTGGACGCTCAGTCACTTAAGCTTCTCCTCTTCTAGGTGCATCCGTTAGCAGGAACACCTCTAGCTCTTTTGGGAGCTTGTAGCCATGGTACTTCTTCACTCTATGTCCATTCACCTTGAAATTTGCTTCACTTTTAGGATCAAACAATTCCACCACTCCATAGGGCTTTATCTCCTTCACATTGAAGGGTCCTTCCCACCTAGAACAGAGCTTGCCAGGCATGAATCTAAGCCTCGAGTTGTAGAGGAGAACCTCATCACCTTCTTGGAAATTCTTCTTCCTGATGTGATAGTCATGAAATGCCTTAGTATTTTCCTTGTAAATCCGAGCATTCTCATACGCTTCGTTCCTCAAACACTCGAGCTTCTCTAGCTGTAATTCCTTGGCCACTCCCGCCTTGGTTGGATCCATGTTGCACTGCTTTACCGCCCAATAGGCTTTGTGCTCGATTTTCACCGGAAGGTGGCATGCCTTACCATAGACGATCCAGAAGGGACTCATCCCTAACGGAGTCTTGTAGGCCATCCTATACGCCCACAGTGCATCTCCTAGCCAGAAGCTCCAATCCTTCCTTTGTGGATTAACCACTTTCTCCAAGATTCTCTTGATTTCCCGGTTGGTTTGCGGATGATAAGCAGTGGCAACCTTATGCAATACCCCATAGCACTTGAGCATTGTCTCTACTTTTCTATTACAAAAGTGGGATCTTTGGTCGCTCACGATTGCTCGTGGCGACCCATAATGGCATACAATGTGATTTTTAATAAAAGAAACAACAGTATTGGCATCGTCAAGGCGGGTAGGTATTGCTTCTACTCACTTTGACACGTAGTCAACCACTAACAGGATATATAGATACCCACTTGAGTTGGGAAACGGTCCCATAAAGTAAATGCCCATACATCAAATATCTCACAGAACAACATAGGTTGCTGAGGCATCTCATCCCTTTGGGACGTGTTGGGACGTGTTTCCCGACTTCTGACACTGATGGCAAGACACATTGAACCGGTTAGCATCCTTAAATAAGGTTGGCCACCAGAAGTCACAATCTAACACCTTTTTAGCTGTTCTTTGTGGGCCAAAGTGGCCACCACATTTGGACGAATGGCAAGCTTCAAGAATGGGTTGAATTTCAGATTCCGGCACACATATTCGAATTACTTGGTCTACGCCCCTCTTCCACAAGTGAGGGTCATCCCAAATGTAGTATTTGGAATCACTCCCCAACTTGTCCCTTTGCTTTTTAGAAAAGTTGGGAGGGAAGATTTTTGCAACCAAGTAGTTCGCCATTGGGGCAAATCATGAAAAGCTATCCGACACAACATGCAAACTATCCAATGGAAATGAGTAATTGATCGGAGATGGGTCAAATTTTAAATTCTCAAGGTGGCTTAAATGATCTGCAACTAAGTTTTGAGACCCACTCCAGTCCCTAATCTCAATGTCGAATTCTTGCAAAAGCAAGATCCAACGTATGAGTCTAGGCTTTGACTCGTTCTTTGTCAATAAGTACTTTAAAGCTGCATGATCCATGTATACCACTTTCTTGGACCCTAGCAAATAAGATCTGAATTTATCTAAAGCATGAACAATAGCTAGGAGTTCCTTTTCTATAGTGGTATAGTTGGATTGTGCTGCATCCAGTGTTTTAGAAGAGTAAGCAATGACATAAGGGAGTTTGCCATCGTGCTGTGCAAGCGCGGCACCTACAGCATGGTTTGACGTATCGCACATTATCTCGAATGGCAACGTCCAGTTGGGGCCTCGCACAACCGGTGCTATGGTAAGAACTCTCCTTAGCTCTTCAAATGCTTTCACACATGCACTGTCAAACTCAAAATCTACATCTTTTTGGAGTAAGCGCGACAATGGCAAAGCAATTTTGCTGAAATCTTTGATAAAGCGCCTGTAAAATCCTGCATGTCCCAAAAATGAGCAAACCTCCCTCACAGATGAGGGGTGAGGTAAAGTGGTGATAACATTGAACTTGGTCGGGTCTACCGAAATGCCTTCATGAGATACTACATGTCCTAACACTATACCTTGCCTTACCATAAAGTGACATTTCTCAAAATTCAAGACAAGGTTAGTATCAACACATCTAGCTAAGACCTTGGCCAAGTTCTCTAAGAAACAATCAAATGAAGTTCCATAAACACTGAATTTATTCATAAAGACTTCCAGATAATTCGCCATTAGATCGAAAAAGACACTAGTCATACACCGCTGCAAAGTAGCAGGTGCATTTAGTCCAAATGGCATCTTTTTGTAGGCAAAGGTGCCAAAAGGGCAAGTGAATGTGGTCTTTTCCTGATCTTCAGGAGCAATGTGAATTTGGAAGTAACCAGTGAATCCATCAAGAAAGCAATAATGGGATTTACCTGCCAAATGGTCCAACATCTGATCAATAAAGGGCAAAGGGTAGTGGTCCTTTCTTGTAGCAGCGTTCAACCTCCTATAATCGATGCACACTCGCCACGCATTTTGTACTCTCTTGGTGACCACTTCACCATCATCCTTTTTAACCGCAGTGATGCCCAATTTCTTGGGAACAACCTGGACCGGGCTCACCCATTCACTGTCAGAAATTGGGTATATGATACCCGCATCAAGTAGCCTAGTGACCTCCTTCTTTACTACATCAAGGATGGTTGGGTTGAGCCTCTTTTGTGGTTTCCTAACCGGCCTAGCTCCCTCTTGGAGAAATATACGATGCATGCACTTGCGAGGGTCAATCTCCACAATATTGGCTAGGCTCCAACCAATTGCCTTTTTGTACCTTCTTAGAACATCTAGGAGCATTTCTTCTTCTTCACTCGAAAGCTCACTAGCAATAATGACCGAAAACTTTTGGTTGTCCTCTAAGAAAGCATACTTCAAATGAGATGGAAGAGGCTTCAGTTCACTTTTTGCCTCAAGCTGAGGTTCATTTTCATCAAGCTCACAGAGTTCATTCTCAACAACTTTCTCTTGTTCATCCTCTTGGTCATCCGTCTCTTCAACAATATGGTAGCACAACTTGTTGTGGTCTTCTTCTCGCACTTCTGCTACCACTTCATCAATTACATCACATCGGAGAATGAAATGCTCTTCAGGGGGATGCTTCATGGCTTCTTCCAAATTGAACTTGATAGTCTTGTCTCCAACCTCAAAGGAATACGTGCCAGTGAAGTCATCTAACTTGAATTTAGAGGTCTTGAGGAAGGGTCTACCAAGTAGAACGGAGGATGAGCTTCTATTTTCTATTGGAGGCATTTCAAGGATGTAAAAGTCAACCGGAAAGACCAAGTCCTTGATTGCCACAAGGACATCTTCTGTTATTCCCATCACAGTGATCACACTCTTATCGGCTAAGGCAAACTTTGCCGCCGACTTCTTTAATGGAGCTAAATTCAATCGCACAAAGATAGAGAGTGGCATGATGCTTATGCAAGCTCCTAGGTCACACATACAGTCATGAAAAGTACATCCACCAATACAACAGGACACCAAACAAGGTCCAGGGTTACCACATTTCTTTGGAATAGGTTCCATCAAGGAAGAAATTGAACTACCCAAGGATAATGTCTCCAACTCTCCTATTCTATCCTTGTGTGTACACTTGAAGCATGTTTAAATCGAATTCTGGAGTTTTCTTTGATTTCTTTACCAAGGAAGGGAATGGGATAGGAATGGACTCATCCACTATAGCTTTCCTCTTAGGCTCCTTAAGGCTTACACCTTCTTCATCTTGCCTTTTGTTTACCTCATTCTCTTTATGCGGAGCTTCAACAATCACTTCTTCCTCATGAATGTCTTCCATGACCCTAGGAGGTATCTCCTCCAATGTAGTCTCTGACCGTAGAGTGATGGCGTTGAGACCGCCCTTGGGGTTTGGTTGGGGTTGGGAAGGAAGGCTAGAAGAGCTTGAGGGTTGGTTGGTGTTGTTGGAGGACATGGCCATCTTTGAGATCATATCGGTGATATTGGCCAATTGAGCATTCATGGCCTCGAATTGAGCCTTATAGCCCTCGTCCCGTTTATCCACAGTGGCTCTAAATTCATCAACCTGATTGGTGGAAGATGAAGAGGATTGGTTGGATTGTTGTCTATGGTGTGGTGCTTGGTATTTGGTGTAGTTGTTTTAGTTTTGGTTGTGATAATTTTGGTTGGCTTGGTGGTTGTTGTTGTTGTGGTGGTATTGAGATGAAGATTGGTTGTTGTTGTAATGAGAAGAAGAGTTGTTCCACCTTTGGTTTTGATTGCTCCCTTGTGCATTATCCCTCCACCCTTGATTTTGATTACTACCATGAGTAGTTGTTTTGGCCATGAGAAGGGTAGGGCAGACGGTTGTTGTAATTCACATTGGCCACAACAAGAGCATGCTCCTCTTGAATTTGATGGCATTGATCGGTGTAATGTGTGGTGCTAGAGCACGAACCACAAATTCTAGGAGGGCCTTCAAGTTGAGCAACTTGAGGTGGGGCTTGGATGGCTTGGATGGAGTAGTATTCCTTTTGATATTTTTTTATTTGAGTGAGGATAGTAGTCATGTCCCCAAGCGCCTTGGTTAAGCTTGCTTCGGAAGGGGATGGTTCTACCACACCCTTGAGAGGATTAATTTTCACCCTTACATGTTGTGTAGCCTCAGCAACATCATTTATCAATTTCTAAGCTTCTCCCTCCGTCTTGTTCTTTGAAAGGGAACTGCCACTAGAAGCGGTGAGCAATCTTCTATCTTTCGCACAAAGACCTCCAATGAAGTAACTAATGAGCAAATGAGTGTTCAATCTATGGTGTGGATAAGATTCCAATAGCCTCTTGAACCGAGTCCAATACTCATACAAACTCTCTTGATCCTTTTGCATTATACCCGAAATCTCCTTCCGGATGTAGTCAGTTTTCTCCGGTGGGAAGAATTTATCCAGAAACTCTCTTCTCAAGAAATCCCAATTGGTCACAATCTCATCTGGTTGTGAATAAAACCATATCTTTTCTTGCCCTTCAAGAGAGAAAGGGAAGGCAAAAACCATAATAGCCAACTCATCGGCTCCATGCCTTCGAGCCGTAGAACAAGCAACTTGAAAATCTCTTAGATGTCGGATGGGGTCTTGACCCGGCAACCCATGATACTTAGGAAGCAGATTTATCAAGCTACTCTTCAACTCAAAGTTTGGATCAAGGTTGGGATACCTTGCTTGCAAAGGTTGGAGTATGATATCCGGAGCTCCTTGCTCATGCAAAGTGATCCGTCGTGGTTCCACCATGTATGGCTCACCTGTAGGATGTAAAGATGTATTAGTAGTGCCAACAGAAGAATAGGAAGTAGCGGACTCCAAGTCACTCTTGGTACCGTCTAGTGATTCGGTATGTTCCTCAAGAGATTCCGAAGTACTAGCCGTATAATCCAACCGCCGTCTAGCTTGCCGAGTGTGTAACAAGGTTCTTTCAATCTCAGGGTCAAACTCGGCTAAGCTAGAATCCGGTTGAGACTGAGTCATCAAACTTGGGAGTCATAGCACACATACAAAAGAAATCTAAACTATAGCTAAGTATTGAAAGAAAGTAAGCTATCTACAATATTCACATATTCACATAACCAATATCAAGGCATATGTTGCAACCATTCCCCGACAACGGCGCCAAAAATTTGATGCGCCCCAAAGACTATGTTGGTATAGAATTTCTCAATAAAATCCCGTTGCAAGTATAACTCTTCCCAACAACAATCCTCGAGTATCAAATTTAGAAGGAATTTGGTTGTCACAAGAAGTATTCAAACCTCGGGTCCTCTCACAAGGAATGGGCAAACATGTGCTTCAACATTGGTTAGAAATCTGGGGTTGCAAGTCATGAGCAAGAAATTAAACTAGGAATCTTAACAATCAAGTAATCTTGGAATGCAAGAAACTAATGCAAACAATTAGAGCAAAATATAAATAATTCCAAACTCATAAAATAACATCCAAAGTAATTCTATTCTAAACTAAACAAGTAACTACAACTAAGATAAAGCAATCAAGATTTTTGGATTTTCAAATATGTATGATAAAAGCAACTCTTGGCTAGGCATGGGAATTGAGATCACTATCCTTGTCTAATAACCATATCTTGGCAATTATGAGGAACCGAACTCATTAAGTCTACTTCTATACTTGAAGTATGTTAAATGGTTTGGTCAACATCAACCCATAAGTTCCAACCTAACTACCAATTAACTTGGTAGTAGGCTAGTGTCAATGGCTATTAAATTGACCACTAAGGGTTCCCAAATCATCAAATCTATTAGACCCAATGACTCAAGCTTACCCAATTCCCTTAGCCTAGGCCAAGAGTAAAGAGAACTACTCCATAATCAAAGGAAACATTTCATCAAACACATGGTAAGCATTAATAAAAGATCTAATTAAATTGCAATTAAATTGGAACTAACAAATACCCACTAACAATTATCAACATACAATCACTCAAACAACACAATTAATCATGGAAATCATCAATGCAACAATAACAAATCAAGATCTACAAAATTCATGAAATGGGTATAAAATGACAAACAACAAAGAAACATAAAACTAACACAAGATCTAAACAAAATTATACTAGAGAATTCAAATTTAACAATTACAACTAGTAATTAACAAGATCCAATTCAGAACTCAACAAGAGAAGATCAAATAAGAGCTAAATCTAGAGAGGAACAAGGGTTTCTCTCTCTAGAAGAACAAAGAACCAAAAACTAGCTAAAATTATGTCTATGTGTAAAATGATTGATCCCCCTTTCCCCCTAGCATCCTTGGGTCTTTTCCATGCAGAAACAGCTTGAATTTGGGCCTGATGAGCCTCAAAAATCACCAGGCACGATTTCCTTTAATGAGGTCACGTGCAACTTTCCGTGCGTGCGCGCCGATTACTTTTGTGATCCACGCGAGCGCGCCATGTGCGCGTGCGCGTCAATGGAATTTCTCTGATCCGCGCGGATGCATCCATCTTTGTGCGCCGCTTCCAACTATCCTCATCCACGCGTGCGCGTGAAGTGCGCGTGCGCGTCGGTGCTGAAGTTCCCAAAATTCAAATCTTCATGTTCCTTCCTTTTGTGCATGCTTTCTTTCTCTCTTCTAGGCCATTCTTGTCATATAAATCCTGAAATCACTCAACAAATACATCACAGCATCGAATGGCAATAAAAGAGAATCAAAATATAGTAATTCTAAGGCAAAATAAGCATGTTTTTCATCATGAAGCAATATTAGGAAGAGAACACAAAACCATGCATTTCTTGTGAATAAGTGTGAGAAATATTGACAAAAACCCCCAAATTTTACACAATATAAACCACAAAATTGGGGTTTATCACATCCCTACTGATTTCATAATCCTAGACACTAGGAAGGATGAGGATGAATCCATTATCCTTAGAAGACCCTTTCTAGCCACAGCAAGAGCTGTGATTGATGTGGACAGAGGAGAGTTAGTCCTTCAATTGAATGAGGACTACCTTGTGTTTAAGGCTCAAGGATCTTCTTCTGTAACCATGGAGAGGAAGCATGAAAAGCTTCCCTCAATACAGAGTCAAACAGAGCCCCCACACTCAACTTTTAAGTTTGGTGTTGGGAGGCCACAATCATGCTTTGAGTATTTGTGAAGCTCTGTAAGAGCTCACTATCAAGCTATTGACATTAAAGAAGCACTTATTGGGAGGCAACCCAATGTTATTTAATTATATTTATTTTTTATAGACATTTGTTTTCCATTGCCATGTTATGTTTTCTTTAGGTTGATGATCATTTGGAGTCATAAAAACAGCTACAGAATTAAAGCAGAATAAAAAACAGCATCAAAAATAGCACACCCTGGAGGACAAGCTTACTAGCGTTTAAACGCCAGTAAGGATAGCAGAATGGGCGTTTAACGCCCATGCAGGCAGCATTCTGGGCGTTAAATGCCAGAATGGGCAGCATTCTGGGCGTTTAACGCCAGAAACGGCAGCATTCTGTGTGTTCAGAAAAACGCCCAGTAAAGAAGGATTCCTAGCGTTTAACGCCAGCCAGGGTATCTGGCTGGGTGTTAAACGCCCAAATAGGCAGTCAAGTGGGTGTTAAACGCCAGAATGGATAGCATTCTGGGCGTTTAACGCCAGGATGACACAAGGGAGGTAATTTTATTTCCAATTTAATTTTTTTTTCAAATTTTCATGTTTTAATTCATAATTGTTTGCATCAAACATATTTTAAACGTTCATCTTTCAATTTCTATTTTCGAAAATTAATAATCTTTCTAATTCTTTTTAATTCTTTTTCAATTTTTTTTCAATTCCTTCCAAAACGTTTTCAAAACTTACATATCTTTTCAAATTCTTTTCAACTCTTTTAAATTTCTCTTGCATACAGTAATAAGTTTTCAATATTAATTACATCATTCCTCTTCTACTCCCTTCTATCTTATTTTGCTCGAGGACGAGCAAACCTTCTAAGTTTGGTGTGGAAAAAGCTTTGCTTTTTGTTTTTCCATAACCATTAATGACACCTAAGGCCAGAGAAACCTCTAGGAAGAAGAAAGGGAAGGCAGTTGCTTCCAATTCTGAGTCATGGGAGATGAAAATATTCATCTCAAAAGCCCATCACTAGAAAGAGGATGGAGCAATCAAGAGAGCCCACTCATGGACCTCAACAAGAGCCATGAGGGAAGAGCAACAAAGGCAAGGAATAGATATTGAGGAGCTCAAGCACTCCATAGGATCTTTAAGAGGAAG
Organism: Arachis ipaensis; assembly: GCF_000816755.2. NCBI lineage: Eukaryota > Viridiplantae > Streptophyta > Magnoliopsida > Fabales > Fabaceae > Arachis > Arachis ipaensis. Next base: position 80,201,717 of record NC_029793.2, on the reverse strand, counting down.
AACTAGCTGCCGTCACTAAGGTGGACCCGTTCTTTAATTTCCTTGTTCTTATTTTTCTATTTTCGGTTTTTATGCTTTATGTTTTGTCTATGTTTTTGTCTTTATTACATGATCATTAGTGTTTAGTGTCTATGTCTTAAAGCTATTAATGTTCCATGAATCTTTCACCTTAAATGAAAAATATTTTTTGAAAAAGAAAAAGAAGTACATGAATTTTGAATTCTATCTTGAAAATAATTTAATTATTGTGATGTAGTGGCAATACTTTTTGTTTTCTGAATGAATGCTTGAACAGTGCATATTTTTTATAGTGAAGTTTATGAATGTTAAAATTGTTGGCTCTTGAAAGAATAATGAAAAAGGAGAAATGTTATTGATAATCTGAAAAATCATAAAATTGATTCTTGAAGCAAGAAAAAGCAGTGAAAAACACAAAGCTTATGGAAAAAAAAAGGGCAAAAAATAAAGAAAAAGAAAAGAGAAAGAAAAAGAAAAAGCAAGTAGAAAAAGCCAATAACCCTTTAAACTAAAAGGAAAGGGTAAAAAAGTTCCAAGGCTTTGAGCATCAATGGATAGGAGGGCCCAAAGAAATAAAATCCTGGCCTAAGCGGCTAAATCAAGCTGTCCCTAACCATGTGCTTGTGGCGTGAAGGTGTTAAGTGAAAAGCTTGAGACTGAGCGGTTAAAGTCGTGGTCCAAAGCAAAAAGAGTGTGCTTAAGAACTCTGGGCACCTCTAACTGGGGACTCTAGCAAAGCTAAGTCACAATCTGAAAAGGTTCACCCAGTTATGTGTTTGTGGCATTTATATATCCGGTGGTAATACTGGAAAACAAAATGCTTAGGGTCACGACCAAGACTCATAAAGTAGCTGTGTTCAAGAATCAACATACTAAACTAGGAGAATCAATAACACTATCTGAATTCTGAGTTCCTATGGATGCCAATCATTCTGAACTTCAAAGGATAAAGTGAGATGCCAAAACTGTTCAGAAGCAAAAAGCTACTAGTCCCGCTCATCTAATTGGAACTAAGCTTCATTGATATTTTGAAATTTATTGTATTTTCTCTTCTTCTTATCCTATTTTGTTTTTAGTTGCTTGGAGATAAGCAACAATTTAAGTTTGGTGTTGTGATGAGCGGATATTTTATACCCTTTTTGGCATTATTATTACATAGTTTTTAGTATGTTTTAGTTACTTTTTATTATATTTTTTATTAATTTTTTATGCAAAAATCATATTTCTGGACTTTACTATGAGTTTGTGTGTTTTTCTGTGATTTTAGGTATTTTCTGGCTGAAATTGAGGGATCTGAGCAAAAATCTGATTCAGAGGCTGAGAAAGGACTGCAGATGTTGTTGGATTCTGACCCTCCTGCACGCGATGTAGAATTTTTGGAGCTACAGAAACCCAATTGGTGCGCTCTAAATTGCGTTGAAAAGTAGACATCTTGGGCTTTCCAGAAATGTATAATTGTCCATACTTTTCCCGATATTTGATGGCCCAAACTGGCGTCTAAACGCCAGCCAGAGACCCTTTTCTGGCGTAAAACGCCAGAACTGGCACCAGAATTGGAGTTAAACGCCCTAATTGGCATCCAAGCTAGCATTTAACTCTAGAAAAGGCCTATGCACGTGTAAAGCTCAATGCTCATCCTAAGCACGCACCAAGTGGGCCCCGGAAGTAGATTTCTACACTATCTGCACTTAGTTACTTATTTTCTATAATCCTTAGTAACTAGTTTTAGTATAAATAGCACTTTTACTATTGTATTCATAGTTTTAGAACACATCTTATGCCATATTTCACTTTTGGGAGGCTGGCCATTCGGCCATGCCTAGACCTTTTTCTCTTATGTATTTTCTACGGTGGAGTTTCTACACCTCATAGATTAAGGTGCGGAGCTCTGCTGTTCTTCATGAATTAATGCAAGTACTATTATTTCTCTTTCAATCACCCACGATCTTCGTTACTCGCTTAGCCAAGATCCGCGTGCCTGACAACCACAAGCGGTCTACATGATGTTCAACGTAGTCATTGGACGACAGCCAGTGTATAGTCTCTTGGGTCTCTGATTCACGGACCGAGTCCATTAGATTAGAACCTTCGTGGTAGAGGCTAGAACCAATTGGCAGCATTCCTGAGATCCGAAAAGTCTAAACCTTATCTGTGGTATTCCGAGTAGGATCTGGTAAGGGATGACTGTGACGAGCTTCAAACTCGCGAATGTTGGGCGCAGTGACAGTGTGCAAAAGGATAGAGAGATCCTATTCCGACACAAGTGAAAACCGATAGATGATTAGCCGTACGGTAGCTATACCTGGTATTTTTCATCCGAGATGAGAAATCTGACAGTTGATTAGCCGTGCAGAAATCGTACTTGGACCATTTTTACTGAGAGGATCATACAGCTTAACATGGAAGGGAGCACACATGATTGGATGAAGATAATAGGAAAGAAGAGGTTCAGAAGTAACAAAGCATCTCGAAACGCTTATCTGAAATTCCCACCAACGAATTACATAAGTATCTTTATTTTAGTTTACGTTTTATTTATCTTTCAATTATCAAAACTCATAACCAATTGAATCCGCCTGACTAAGATTTACATGATGACCATAGCTTGCTTCAAGCCGACAATCTCCGTGGGATAGACCCTTACTCGCGTAAGGTATTACTTGAACGACCCAGTGCACTTGCTGGTTAGTTGTGCGGAGTTGTGAAAAGTGTGATTGCAATTCCGTGCGCCACCAAGCGTGTGCGCCGAGAGCGCAGAAGACCAGCGACGCGTACACGTGACCTACGTGTACGCGTGACAAAGCAACGTGCTGCATTACTCAGAACTCGCAGGGGACGATTTTGGGCTGGTTTTAGACCCCGTTTTCGGCCCAGAAACACAGACTAGAGCCAGGGAGCAAGCAGAGACTCAAGACACATTCACATTAACTTAGTTTAGTTTTTAGTTTTGGAATTCTAGAGAGAAAAAACATTACTTCTTCTAGGGTTTTACACATTCTTAGATTTTGAGTTTTATGCTTTTGGGTTGGATCTTGAGAAAGTTACTACCTTCAATTGAAGTCTTCATTACTATAGTTTGCTTTTCTATCACCTTACTCTTTCCTTTTCCATTTAGTTGTTCCAATTAATGTTCGAATTTTGTTAATAACTTAATATAGGGAACTATTTTTATATTAACTTCCATTGTCTGCTAATTTCTTTGAATTAATTATCAGTTTCAATTTTTCTTTTGTTAATTTAAATTCAATTACCATGTTTTCCATCTACTCCCTTTACATGTCTGTGAAAATGGCATTCTTGTTAACGGAGTAGAGCTCCCAACTTGGTTTTGGAGTTGATTAATAGGAAACTCTTGAGTTGGAATCCTCAAGTGTTGACATGTAATTGGAAGTTGCTGCTGATGAGCGGATAATTTATACGCTTTTTGGCATTGTTTTTAGTATGTTTTTAGTATATTTTAATTAGTTTTTATTATATTTTTATTAGTTTTTAAATAAAAATCACTCTTCTAGACTTTACTATGAGTTTGTATATTTTTCTGTGATTTCATGTATTTTCTGGCTGAAATTGAGGGACCTGAGCAAAAATCTGATTTAGAGGCTGAAAAAGGACTGCAGATGCTGTTAGATTCTGACCTCCCTGCACTCAAAGTGAATTTTCTGGAGCTACAGAAGCCCAATTGGTGTGCTCTCATTTGCGTTGGAAAGTAGACCTCTTGGGCTTTCCAGAAATATATAATAGTCCATACTTTGCTCAAGATTTGATGGCCCAAATAGGCAGTCCAAGTCAGCTCAAGAATTCTGGCGTTTAACTCCAAAACTGGCACAAAAGCTGGAGTTAGACGCCCAAACTGGCACAAAAGCTGGCGTTTAACTCCAAGAAAAGTCTCTACACGAAAATTCTTTAATGCTCAGCCCAAGCACACACCAAGTGGGCACGGAAGAAGATTTCTGCATTAATTACTGATTTCTGTAACCCTAGGCTACTAGTTCTCTATAAATAGGACCTTTTGCTATTGTATTTGGATATATACTTTGAATCTTTGAGAAGTCTTATGCTATCTTAGACACGTTTGGGGGCTGGCCTCACGGCCATGCCTGGACCTTGTTCTTATGTATTCTCAACGGTGGAGTTTCTACACACCATAGATTAAGGTGTGGAGCTCTGCTGTTCTTCATGAATTAATACAAGTACTATTGTTTTTCTATTCAACTCAAGTCTATTTCTTCTCCAAGATATTCATTCGTTCTTCAACTTGATGAATGTGATGATCTGTGACATTCATCATCATTCTCACCTATGAACATGTGCCTGACAACCCCCTTTGTTCTACTAGCAATGGCTTGAATACATATCTCTTGGGTTTCTAATCTAAGATTGGATCCTTCGTGGTATAGGCTAGAATTATTGGCAGCCATTCCTGAGATCCGGAAAGTCTAAACCTTGTCTGTGGTATTCTGAGTAGGATCTGCGAAGGGATGACTGTGACGAGCTTCAAACTCGCAATTGTGGGGTGTGTGACAGATGCAAAATGATCAATGGATCCTATTCCGACATGATCGAGAACCGACAGCTGATTAGCCGATGTTGTGACAGAGCATCAGAACCATTTTCACTGAGAGGACAGGATGTAGCCATTGACAATGATGATGCCCAACATAAAGCTTTCCATGGAAAGGAGTATGAATGATTGGAAGAAGGCAATAGGAAAGCAGAGGTTCAAGGGGAACAAAGCATCTTCATACGCTTATCTGAAATCCACCAATGAATTACATAAGTATCTCTATCTTTATTTTATGTTTATTTTCATCACCTTAAACTCCATAACCATTTGAATCCGCCTGACTGAGATTTACAAGATGACCATAGCTTGCTTCAAGCCGACAATCTCCGTGGGATCGACCCTTACTCACGTAAGGTTTATTACTTGGACGACCCAGTGCAGTTGCTGGTTAGTTGTGCGGAATTGTGACAAAGTGTGATTCACGTTTGAGAGCTCCAAATCCTTTGGCGCCATTGTTGATGATCACAATTTCGTGCACCAGCTGCCAACTGGATTTTTACTAACTCTAATCCTTCCTTGGGAGGTGATTAGGACTTGTGAATTAGAGTTGGTATTACCTACTTGACTTTCCTCTATTAGTTAAAGGATAACTAAGCAGAAGCAACAACCTTTTACTATTATACTTGAGGAAGTCAACAAGGATAGAAATTCCAATTGATCTTCTCCTAGGCAAGGCTTTTCATTTTAAATACACAACATCTCTTGTTAATTGCTCCTTGCTTAATTCCTATTTATTTATTTTTCCATTTTCAACTTCTAAAATTTCTCAGACGATTCCTGACCAATGAATTGCACTCTTTTGTCAACTATTTGGGAGATGACCTGGGAAAACCACTCCCAGTTAATTGATTCTAAATTGTGACAACTCTTTTTAAATTGATAAGTGGAATTTTTGTTGGTTAAGAACTGTACTTGCAACGTAATTTTTATTATAAATTCTTAACCGATATTTTTCCACCCATCGAATCCTCTCTGGCGCCTTAGCTCATCTAAGTCACACCTCTGCTGCTCCTTGACTAGCTAATGGAGGAGGGCTGAGTGATCCTAATGCTCAATCCTCAGCTGATCAATAGAGAATGTCAGCTCCCCAATAGATGTAGTTAACTGATCTCAGTAGTCACAGGAAGGGAAATAGAATCCCTGAGGCATCTCAGGGTGCTCCTACTGATGAGGGGGAACTAGCTCCTGAGGCGGTACATGTCCAAGCTCCTGAGCATACTCCATATCCCTCCTAGTGATAGGTCTATCACTATCAATAGGGGTATCTCCATCAATATGGACTCGGGCCTCCTCACACAAGCTGAAGATGAGGTAAGAAATGGCCAATCTAGCAGAGGTAGAGGCCTTTGCAGCAATACTGTATGGCTCTTGAGGGATCACATGGTGTACCTCCACCTCATTACCGAGCATGATGTAGTGAATCATCATTGCTCGGTCCACTGTAACTTCAGACCGGTTACTCATAGGAATGATAGAACACTGAATGAACTCTAACCACTCTCGAGCCACCGACTTAAGATCATGCCTTCCCAGCTGGTATGAATGACATCTAGCATCCCTCCTTCATTGTACTCCAGGGAGGCAAATATTAGTAATGACTTGATCCAGTCACTAGTCAGTGTTGACCCTCTATGTGTAAGAATGAGGGTCATCTCTGGACGGTGGTAGCCGCATCACCTCCATCACCTTCTCTGGGCTGATTTCTAGAATTGCCCCTTGGACCGCTTTGCGCTAGTTCTTTGGGTCCAGGTTCACGCCTGTGACATGCTTGTAAGTCACCCAAGCATTAGTGTAGAACTCCCTGATCATAAGTACACCCAGCTCGATCACAGGATTGGTTAGAAATTCTCAACCCCATCTCAGAATCTGCTCCCGAATTTTTGAGTACTCTGATTGAAGATCAAATTGGACCTTGGGAATCACTTTTTTTTTGTTCACAACTTCATAAAAGTGATCCTCGCGGGTCTTGGTGAGGAACCAGGTGAAGTCATATAGATTGGAATCGGACGCCTTCTCTTTTCTCTTCCTTGGAGAGGATTTTCCAGTTTTTGGTGCCATAGTGATAATGATAATGAAGAAAAAGCGAAGTGCCCCAACACCAAACTTAAAATTTTTGCTGATCCCCGAGAAAAATAAAAGAGAAGAAGGAGAAAAAATGTAAGAAGGTAAGGAGATAGTGGATGGAGTTCGGTAAGTATGGGGAGAGACAAGGGGGCACAGTTAAGAAGGAAAAAGAATGGAAGTATGTAGAGAAGATTAATAGTAAGAAGTAAGATAGTGAAAGGTGGTGTGGTGAAAGTGAAAAGTGAGTGGGGTATTTATAGGTGGGGAAGGGGGAGGGTTCGGTTATAGGGGGAGAGGGTAGGGGAAATGAATTTGAATTTGGGTAAATTTGATAGGGGGTAGGTGAATATGGGGAAGGTGAATGTGGAGAAATTGATGGGATTTAATTGAGTGATGGAAAGGTTGATAGGTGTGTGGGAAAGTGGGGGATGTATGCGGATGGAATAATGGGTAGGGGTGAGAAGTGGGTAGTGGAATTGTTAAAGGGAAAGGGGTGGGGATTAAACGTTGGAAATGGTTAAAAGCTTTCTTCAAAAATCAAAACTGGCGTTCCTGGCACAAAACGCCAGGCTCGGCGTTTAGCGCCAGAATTGACACTTTTTTTGGGTGTGGTTACGATGAAAAACATATCTCAACTTCCCATTCCTCGATCCTCCATCAACCCTCGAAAAAATATTATATCCCAAAACTCCTCTTTTACATTATAACAGCGCTAAAGCCATCAATACCGCCACGTTTCCACAGCGCCACTCTGATTGTTTGCTGTCAAGAACTTATTTATTCACCCACTTTATGCAAGGCAAGTATCAAAGACTACAAATGAACGTTTTCATTCCAGATCATGTAAGGCAAGTAGAATCTTATTACCAATATCGCATTTACCTTGGTTCAGAGTCTCTGACCTAGCAGCTTCACCTGCCGTCATGGTGAAGACACGACCTTGCTGTTGAGTTCCTCCAGCATTTTGATTCTTCCTCTTTGGACGATTCCTCGATATGTGACTAGCACCACCACAAGAGTAATATAAGCCCAAACCAGCTCTACACTGAGTAGCAGGATAATAGCTTCTACACCTCTTACAAGTCAAATCATCATGAGAAACTTGATCCTACTTCCCTCTTTCTCCCCTTGGTAATTGTTGTTATTGTTCCTTCGGAAGTTGTTCTGGACATGGTGGGGTTGTGGGGTGTAGCCGCTCCTCTTAAAGTTTGGACCTTCACGTCCTCTTTTGTTGAAACCTCCATGGTTATCCCTTGCCACCAGGTTCTTTTTGGAGTACTCCTCAACCACTCGACTATTGTTGACCAATTCATCAAAGTTCTTGATCTTCAGAGGTACCACACCTCTCATTATATCATCTTGATGACCATCCTGATATTTAAGACACTTCTACTCCTTGTAAGCTTCAGGTGCTCCTTGGCAAATCCTCAAGAAATGACACAGATCTTCAAATTTGTTGGTATACTCTGCCATAGATATAAACCCCTTGCTTTAATTGTAGAAACTCCAACTCCTTAGCTCCCCTTATAGAATTTGGGAAGTACTTCTTATATAATTCACCTGTGAACATCTCCTAAGTGATAACTCCATCCCCATCACCTTGTTGCAACAGACAATGAACTCCTTACCACCAAAATTGAGCTTCTCCAGCCAGTTGGTAAGTAGCAAACTCTACAAATTGGCTCTCAGGTACATGTTGAGCTTGTAACACCCTCTCCATAACTTAAAACCAATTGTCAGCTTTGGTGGGACTGTTCGAACCCTTGAACATTGGAGGATTCAACTTTTAGAAATGTAGCCAGTGTCATCGGGCCACCGTCAGCTTAATGGTTCCCCAGTCCATTACCATTTTCGTTTCCTACATGTTGCACTATCCTCTTCATTGCCTAATTAGTAGCCACAGCATTTGCTTGCATGGTGAAGGTTGTAGAAGGCTTAGAGAAAGGGGGTTGAATCTATGGCCTTCTTTTACTTTAATGAAATAACCCTTTAAATACAAACTTTCAATCTGAATCTGTTTGAACTTAGCAGCGAAAAATTTACGAGACAATTTCTTTTTGTCTCATGAATATCATAAAATAGAACAGAGAATGGAAGAGAAAAGCTAACACCATCATGTATCCTGGTTCAGTTGCCTTGTGCAATGCAACCTACATTCAGTCTCTACCACAATAGTGGTGGAGTTTTCACTAAAGTTAAAGTATTACATACACCAATTCCACAGGATTGACACAATCCTTTCCCTTTGAAGTTCTAACCTAACTTGACTTGGCTAGGCTAATACCTAGCTCTTCACGCTTAGTGCTAACTCAACAAAGAAAGGGGTACCTCATTGGTACAAGATACAAGACCCAAAACCAACCTAAAGAAATCTAAAATCACTCTAGACTTTTCTCTCAAGTGTATCACTCAACCTTTTTATCACTCATAGGCTTTTCTTGATTTCTTACTTTCAGCCTTTTACCACTCAAGAAATTATAGAAAGATATACATTAAAATGAAATTATAATCTGTAAAACATGAGGAGATTGATGCTTCAATAGCCTTAGTTGCTATAGGTTGAACCGGATTCACTTCACTCTAATTGAGTTCCTCATTCTGGCAGAGTACTTCTTTGTCTAGAGAGCACTGTCCAAGTTGATGAACTTTGTAGAGAAAACTTCACAGAACAAAAACTTCAAACCCTGGTTCTCTCTCATTGCCTTCAGAAGCATGAAAAATTTTCTTTTGTATCTTCTTGCATGTTGCTGAGATGCTCTCTTCCAGGTCAACTCCTCGAGCTGTGTACTTCACCAACTTACCCTTTCACATTTTTCCATTAATCCCAAATTGGAAATTTGAAACAGTTCCCTTTTTCTTGACTGAATGCCTCAGAACAGCAAAGAAAAATATTTTCAATGGTAAATTCAGATCTAAACCCTTGAGCATCTACTTTGTTCCCAAGAAATAATCTTGGCCTTTGATTTACATTTTCCATGTTTTCCAAATCGGATTGGCAGAGAGTTGGGGAAGGAGAGAAGAAAGTAACATGCATGCAAAAGGAAATGAATCACCTTTAGCTACTGACTTAGCTTGATATGGTTTGATATGGGTGATTAGACCTCAAGCCTTTTGTTTAGCCCTCTCTTTCTTTCTTCTTTGGTGAATGACTTAGGAACGAAGCTCTCTCTCTCTTCTTTGAGTCTGACCGAAATGAAAAAATGAACGTTGCTTTGGAGGCAACAACTTGGAGAGATCAGCATGAGGGAAATGACTTGGGCTTCGATTTTATTCACTTATCATTCAGCCCATGTGATTTATTTGTCATAATTTAATTGGGCTTTGTTTGTAAGTGTTGCACACTCTGAAGGCTTCTGATGTTTATTTCATTTATTTGGGCTACTGCAACAATGAATTTTTGGCCTGCATCACTTTAAACAAAATCATTAAAGCTAATTGGGTAGTTAGCCCAATAAAATTAATGTTTGTCATCATCAATTATGTTAGTTAATTTCTTAACTCAACATATGGCATTTGTGAGAATAGTCATAGCAGCCAAGAGCTCAGCCTAGTTATCTGTGCCTTCCTCATCTCCTCTCTGTTCTCGCCCTTGGCCTCATTCACAAATTGCCATTCGGCTCCTGTCCACACCAAAACAAGAGATATCAAGGTGATCATTCTCAATATCTCAAGTTAAGTACTTTAAGTTCCCAAAAGTATGCTCACGAACTTTATGCTATGTTTATCAATCAGATATCCTAAATAGCATTTAAACACATCAACCAACTCAATACTCATACTAACCATTATTCAAGAATATCAACAATCAATTCTATTCAACTTATCCTAGGGGCAAGTAACCTAGATTTTCACATAATCTTACTCAATACCTACTCGAAACTATCACCCGTACCTTAATGTCATAATTCCAAGCTTCCAAGCTCTTCTTTCCAAAATTTCACCAAGCCAAGCTTCCAATTACTCAATCTAATACTATATTATACAATTTGGCACAATATTAAAAATTAGAGTTTTCTTAAATTTATGAACTAAGAGGAAAAAAGGGTACCTTACCTTTACCCACTAAAATTAGTGATGGATACCACCAAGAACATAAGTTAGAGAACCCCTATAATATCAAAATCCCCAAAAATCCTCAATACCCAAACCAAAAACATGATTTCAGCCTTGAATAAGAAACTGGGGCTGGAATTTCAAGTTAATCACCAAACTATTCAAATAGAATTGAAGAGGAGGAGACAAGCTTTACGTGGTTGTAAACGGTATAGCGATTAGAACTCCGTAGCAAAAGTTATGGAGGTTTGAAGGTGAATGAGGTTAGGATTTTCTCTCCTCCATTTCTTCTCTTCTCATTTTCGAATTTCTCTCTCAAATGAAGGTAATGATGCTGAATTTGTTGAGGGGTAAGGCTTATAAGCCTTGGGCTTGGGCCCGATGTAGCCCAATTTCATTTTCTTAGCCCGTTGGCCCAATTTTGGGCCAAAACCTTTAAGATAAGCATTTTAATTTGCACCCTGAATATTTTATTTTTTCAAATTATAAATATTAAATCTCTAATCCTTTTTTGCTCTCGTTTAATTTATTTATTAGTTGTCAATTAATTATTTAGTATTTTACAGAATTTTACAGTGACTTAGTAAAAGAGATTGCCAACAAGGATGTGCCAAAGTAATTTCCACTCCCTTTTACTCTTGTTTGTCAACTTCTACCTCTTTCTCAATAATTTCCATCATTTGCTCATGATCTCCATTCGAAGCTTCCTCTTTTTCTTGTATGGTGCCTAATAGACGATATTATAGTTTCTATAGTTCTTTGTTCCATATTCTTTAATCCTTGCTCACAAATTAATTTGGAGGCTGTACACATTCTTTCTCAACATCATCTTCGAACCACATGAAAGAAAGGTGGATGATGAGCTGATATTTTATACGCTTGTTGGGGGTATTTTCATATAGTTTTTAGTAGAATTTAGCTACTTTTTAGTATAGTTTTATTAGTTTTCATGAAAAAATCACATTTTTGGACTTTACTATGAGTTTCTGTATTTTTCTATGATTTCAGGTATTTTCTGGCTGGAATTGAGGGACCTGAGCAAAAATCTGATTCAGAGGCTGAAAAAGGACTGCAGATGCTGTTGTATTCTGACCTCCCTGCACTCGAAATGGATTTTCTAGAGATATAGAAATCTAATTGGAGCGCTCTTAATTGCGTTAGAAAGTAGACATCCAGGGCTTTCCAGCAATATATAATAGTCTATACGTTGCCCGAGTTTTGATGATGCAAACTAATGTTTAAACACCAACTTCCTGCCCTATTCTGAAGTTAATCGCCAGAAACAGGTTACAAACCAGAGTTAAACGCCACAAACAGGCTACAACCTGGCGTTTAACTCCAAGAGAAGCCTCTACACGTGTAGAGCTCAATGCTCATCCCAAGCACACACCAAGTGGGCCCCGAAAGTTGATTTATGCATTATCAATCTTAGTTTACTCATTTTTTGTAAACCTAGGTCACTAGTTTAGTATAAAAACTACTTTTAGAGAGTAATGTACCTCATGACATTTTACATTTGAATTTGTATCTTCTACGGCATGAGTCTCTAAACTCCATGGTTAGGGGTGAGGAGCTCTGCCGTGTCTCGATGAATTAATGCAATTACTACTGTTTTCCATTCAATCATGCTTGTTTCTATTATAAGATATTCACTCGAACTTCAACCTAATGAATGTGATGATCCGTGACACTTATCATCATTCTCACCTATGAACGTGTGCCTGACAACCACCTCCGTTCTATCTGCAATAGCTTGAGTGCATATCTCTTGGGTTTCTAATCTAAGATTAGAACCTTCGTGGTATAGGCTAGAATTATTGGCCGCTATTCTTGAGATCCGGAAAGTCTAAACCTTGTCTGTGGTATTTCGAGTAGGATCTGGAAAGGGATGACTATGACGAACTTCAAACTCGCGAGTGTTGGGCATAGTGACAGACGCAAAAGGATCAATGGATCCTATTCCAACATGAGTAAGAACCGACAGATGATTAGCCATGCGGTGACAGCGCATTTGGACCATTTTCACGGAGAGGATGGATGGTAGCCATTGACAACGGTGATCCACCAACATACAGCTTGCCATGGAAGGAGCTTTGCATGCGTGAAGAAGAAGACAGTAGAAAAGCAGAGATTCAAAAGACAGAGCATCTCCAAAACCTCAACCTGTTCTCCATTACTGCATAACAAGTATTATTTATTTTATGTTATTTACTCTTCATAAACCCAACCATTTTTATTACTAATTTCCTGACTAACAGTTACAAAATAACCATAGCTTGCTTCAAGCCGACAATCTCCGTGGGATCGACCTTTACTCACGTAAGGTATTACTTGGACGACCCAGTGCACTTGCTGGTTAGTGGTACGAGTTGTGAAAAGTATGGTTTACAATTTCGTGCACCAAGTTTTTGGCGCCGTTGCCGGGGATTGTTCGAGTTTGGACAACTGACGGTTTATTTTGTTGCTTAGATTAGGAAAAAATTTATCTTTTTAGTTTAGAGTCACTAAAATTGCCTCTTCTATTATTATTTTTGGTTGAAACTTTTTTTTAAAATCCTTATTTTCTTTTTCAATTTTTTCAAATTTTTTTATAAACTAATAGTTAAGTTTTTCTGTTTGAGTTTAGTTTCATATTTTAAGTTTTTCTGTTTGAGTTTAGTTTCATATTTTAAAATCCTTATTTTCCTTTCAATTTTTTTTTTCGAATTATTAGTGCTCAGAATATAAGAATTTTTTATGTTTGGTGTCCTTTGTGTTTCTGTTTTCCTAAAAATTTTTCGAAAGTTGTTCTTAGCGTTAACCGTGATATTCAAAGTTTTCCTATTTGTTTCCTTTGTTTTGATCTAAAAATTTAAGTTTGGTGTCATTTTTACTGTTTTTCTCTTTCTTCATTAAACTCAAAAATATCTTTTCTCTTTATTTTAATTAATTTTCGAATTTTCCTTTAAAAATTCAGATTTCTATTTTAAAACTTTTTATTCTATCTTATCTTAGTTTTGAAATTTCAAAATTCAAAATATTTTTCAAAAATCATATCCAAAATTTTTCAAATTTTCTTAATTAAGTAATTATTTTAGTTTTCAATTTTATTTTTCTCTTATTTTTCAAAATTTATAATTATTATATTTTATCTTATTATTTTTATTTATTTTTAATTTTTCAGTTTGTTTCTACTTAAATAAAATAAAAATAAAAATATATCTTATTTGCAATTCATATCAATTCCCTTTTATCCATCATGGACCTAAATGGAAATGAACAGTCCAGAAGGACTCTGGGGTCATATGCTAACTCTATTACTGCTGCATATGGGAGCAATATCTGTATACCTCCCATCAAAGCAAGCAGTTTTGAGCTTAATCCTCAGCTCATTGTCATGGTGCAGCAAAATTACCAGTATTCCGGTCTTCTACAGAAGAACCTACTGAGTTTCTAGCACAGTTCTTGCAAATTGCTGACACAGTAGTACGTGACAAGAAAGTAGATCAGGATGTCTACAGATTATTACTGTTTCCATTTGTTGTAAAAGATCAAGCTAAGAGGTGGTTAAATAACCAACCTACAGCAAGCATAAGAACATGAAAATAGTTATCAGACAAATTCCTGAATCAATATTTCCCTCCAAAAAGGATGACACAGCTAAGGCTAGACATCTAAGGCTTTAAACAAGAGGATGATGAATCCCTTTATAATGCCTGGGAGAGGTACAGAGGGATGCTAAGGAAATGTCCCTCTGAAATGTTTTCAGAGTGGGTGCAATTAGACATCTTCTATTACGGGCTTACAGAAAAGGCTCAGATATCTCTAGACCACTCTGCTGGTGGATCTATACACATGAGAAAGACTATTGAAGAGGCTCAGGAGCTTATCAATATAGTTGCTAGAAATCAGCATCTGTACATAAGTAATGAGTCCTCCATGAAAGAAAAAGCTAAGGCAGTATCAACTGACTTTAATCCTCAGGAACAAGTTGCTGAACTCAATCAGCAACTATCTTCTATAACAAGGTAGTTAGCAGAATTTAAAGAGATGCTACAAGAAACCAAAAATGCTAACAAGGATATGGAATCACTATTGAATCAGACAAAACAGCAGTTATCAAAACAGATAATAGAAGAGTGCCAAGCAGTTCAATTAAGAGATGGAAAAACATTAAATATCTCAACTCAAAGCTGCAAAAAGCCAAGAAAGGAACAGCTGACAGAGGATGAGCAGCTTGCTACTCAAAATCCCTCTGAGGACAGTAAGAGCCTAGAGAGGAATAAGTCTGGCATTCAAATGCCAGAAAAGGGTGAAAAATTGGCGTTAAACGCCCAATCCATGTCCAGTTCTGGAGTTCAAACGCCAGAAAAGGATAGGAGTCTGGCGTTAAAAGCCCAATCCATGTCCAATCCTGGCGTTCAAACGCCAATGAGGGATCAAACACCTGCAAGTGCTGATAATAACTCCCTCAAGAAGGCTTCTCAACCTGCCTCTGTAGGAAATAAACCTGCAGCAACTAAGGTTGAAGAATATAAAGCCAAAATGCCTTATCCTCAGAAACTCTGCCAAGCAGAACAGGATAAACAATTTGCCCGCTTTGCAGACTATCTCAAGAATCTTGAAATAAAGATTTCGTTTCCAGAGGCACTTGAGCAAATACCCTCTTATGCTAAGTTCATGAAAGAGATCTTAAGTCATAAGAGGGATTGGAGAGAAACAAAAAAGTTTTTCTCACTGAAGAATGCAGTGCAGTCATCCTAACAAGCTTACCAGAAAAGCTTAAGGATCCCGGAAGCTTTATGAAACCATGCACATTAGAGGGTACTTGTACCAAGACAACTCTATGTGACCTTGGAGCAAGTATCAATCTAATCCCTACATCCACTATCAGAAATCTTGGCTTGACTGAAGAGGTCAAACCAACCCGGATATGTCTTCAACTTGCTGATGGCTCCATTAAATATCCATCAGGCATAATTGAGGACATGATTGTCAAGGTTGGGCCATTTGCCTTTCTCACTGACTTTGTAATGCTGGAAATAGAGGAGCACAAGAGTGCAACTCTCATTCTAGGAAGACCTTTCCTAGAAACCGGACGAACCCTCATTGATGTCCAAAAAGGGGAAGTGACCTTGAGAGTCAATGAGGATGAGTTCAGACTGAATGCTGTTGAGGCAATGAAGCATCCAGACAGATCAAAAGACTGCATGAGTGTTGATATTATTGACTCCCTTGTGGAGGAGATCAACATGGCTGAGAGTCTCGAATCAGAGCTAGAAGACATCTTTAAAGATGTTCAGCCTGATCTGGAAGAATCAGAGAAAATAAAAGAGCATTTGAAAATTCCTCAGGAAGAGGAGAAACCTCCTAAACCCGAGCTCAAACCACTACCACCATCCTTGAAATATGCATTTCTGGGAGAAGGTGACACTTTTCCGGTGATCATAAGCTCTGCTTTAAATCCACAAGAAGAGAAAGCACTACTTCAAGTGCTAATGACACACAAGACAGCTCTTGGGTGGTCCATAAGTGATTTTAAGGGCATCAGCCCAGCAAGATGCATGCACAAGATCCTATTAGAGGATGATGCTAAGCCAGTGGTTCAACCACAGAGGCGGCTAAATCCAGCCATGAAGGAGGTGGCGCAGAAAGAGGTCACCAAGTTACTGGAGGCTGGGATTATTTATCCTATTTCTGATAGTCCCTGGGTGAGCCCTGTCCAAGTTGTCCCCAAGAAGGGAGGCATGACAGTGGTTCATAATGAAAAGAATGAACTGGTTCCTACAAGAACAGTTACAGGGTGGCGTATGTGTATTGATTATAGAAGGCTCAATACAGCCACCAAGAAGGATCACTTTCCTTTACCATTCATAGACCAGATGCTAGAGAGACTAGCTGGTCAAGAATATTACTACTTTTTGGACGGCTATTCAGGTTACAACCAAATTGCAATAGATCCTCAGGACCAAGAGAAAACAGCATTCACTGAAAGCTAAGCTGGTCACAGCACCAGTTATTTCTGCACCAGACTGGATATTACCATTCGAACTAATGTGTGATGCTAGTGACCATGCCATTGGTGCAGTATTAGGACAGAGGCATAACAAGCTTCTGCATGTCATTTATTATGCTAGCCGTGTTTTAAATGATGCACAGAAAAATTACACAACCACAGAAAAAGAGTTGCTTGCAGTGGCTTATGCCATTGACAAGTTTAGATCATACTTAGTAGGATCAAAAGTGATTGTGTACACTGACCATACTGCTCTTAAATATCTACTTACAAAGCAGGATTCAAAACCCAGGCTCATAAGATGGGTGTTGCTTCTGCAAGAGTTTGATATCGAAATAAGAGACAGAAAAGGGACAGAGAACCAAGTGGCTGATCATCTGTCCCGGATAGAACCAGTAGAAGGGGCGTCCTCCCCCTCTATTGAGATCTCTGAAACCTTTCCGGATGAGCAATTACTTGCCATTCAGGAAACACCATGGTTTGCAGACATTGTAAACTATAAAGCTGTAAGATTCATACCCAAAGAGTATAGCAGGCAGCAAATAAAGAAATTGATTTATGATGCAAAGTACTACTTATGGGATGAACCATATCTCCTTAAGAGATGTGCAGTCAGAATAATCCGTAGATGTGTGCCCAAGGAAGAGGCACAGAAGATCTTATGGCATTGTTATGGATCACAATATTGAGGCCATTTCGGAGGTGAGCGAACAGCCACCAAGGTTCTCCAATGTGGCTTCTACTGGCCTAGTCTCTATAGTGACTCCCGAGAGTTTGTACGTAACTGATGAAAGTTGCCAGAGAGCTGGTAATCTGCCTCATGGTTACGCCATGCCTCAACAAGGGATCTTGGAGATTGAGTTGTTTGATGTATGGGGTATTGACTTCATGGGGCCTTTCCCGCCATCATACTCAAACACGTATATTCTGGTGGCAGTAGACTATGTATCTAAATGGGTAGAGGCAATTGCAACACCCACTAATGATACTAAGACAGTGCTGAAGTTCCTCCAGAAACATATCTTCAGCAGGTTTTGTGTCCCTAGAGTACTAATCAGTGATGGGGCACTCATTTCTGCAATAAACAACTTTACTCTGCTATGGTCCGATATGGAATTAGCCACAAAGTAGCAACTCCGTATCATCCACAGACAAATGGGCAGGCTGAAGTCTCTAATAGAGAACTAAAAAGAATCCTGGAATGGACTGTAATTGCTCGTAGAAGGGATTGGGCAAAAAGCTTGGATGATGCTCTGTGGGCATACAGAACAACATTCAAGACTCCTATAGGAACCTCTCGATACCAGCTTGTGTATGGCAAGGCCTGTCATCTGCCCGTGGAACTGGAGCATAAGGCCTACTGGGCAACCAGATTCCTAAACCTAGATGCTAAGTTAGCTGGAGAGAAGAGATTACTCCAGTTAAGTGAGCTAGAGGAATTCAGACTCAATGCTTTCGAAAATGCAAAAATTTACAAGGAGAAAGCAAAAATGTGGCATAATAAGAAACTGTCATCCAGAGTCTTTGAATCAGGACAAAAGGTTCTGCTGTTTAACTCTAGGCTCAGATTATTCTCCGGGAAACTGAAATCCCGGTGGAGAGGACCATATGTGATTACAAGTGTGTCACCATATGGCTATGTGGAGCTTCAAGACATTGATTCTAATAAGAAGTTCATTGTTAATGGACAGAGAGTCAAGCATTATCTTGAAGGCAATGTTGAGCAAGAATGCTCAAGGCTGAGACTAGATTAGAAGCTCAGTAAGGTCCAACTAAAGACAATAAAGAAGCGCTTGTTGGGAGGCAACCCAGCCATTAGCAAGGTTTATTTGTTATTCAAATAATAATTATATGAGTTTGATATAAATTATCTTCAAGATTAATTCTCAATTATAGGAGTTCAAGAGTTACAGAAGGATACAGAGGATTCACAGAGAAAAGGAGCTTACTGGCACGAAAATGCCAGTAAGAGGTGTTTTTGGGTGTTAAACGCCCAAAAGAAGCATCAACTGGGCATTTAACGCCAGTAAAGATACCTTTCTAGGCGTTAAATGCCAGAATGGGTACCATTCTGGGCGTTTAACGCCAGAATTGCAACATCTTGGACGTTTAGAAAAACGCCCAGTGACAAAGGATTTCTGGCGTTTAATGCCAGTCAGAAGCAACAGCTGGGCGTTAAACGCCCGAAAGAAGCATCAGCTTGGCGTTAAACGCCCAAAACAAGCAACAAATGGGCGTTAAACGCCAGAATGAGTGCCATTCTGGGCGTTTAACGCCAGGAATGTGGAGGGGAGGAAGTTTTGTTTCCAACTCAAATTTTTTCAAATTTCCATGGTTCCATCCAAAATTTCTTGCATAAACATGTTACAAACTATCATCTTTCAATTTCAATTTCAAAAAAAATATAAAACAAATTAAAAATAAATTTTTCTTTAATCCTAAAAAAAATCTTTTTCAAAACTAATCTATCTTTTTAATTTCTTCTCAAATCTTTTTTTCAACTCATATTATCTTTTCAAATTCAAATTTATCTTTTTCAAATCTCTCTCATATCTTCTAAATTTTAAAATTGCATCTTTTGAATATCATATTTATCTTTTACAACTCACATCTTCTATCATATCTTTTACAATTCATATCTTCTATCATGTCTTTTTCAAAATTTTCGTGCCCACCCCTCTCCCTTTTAAATTTCCATTCGGCCACCCCTTGTCCTCCACCATTCGAATTTGGCTCTCCTTCTATTTCTCTCCTTTCCTTTCTTTTGCTTGAGGACAAGAAAACCTCTAAGTTTGGTGTGTTTTTCCGTGATCACCAAGCTAAGACTCACTAAGATCATGGCCCCCAAGGAAAAACAAACCACTTCAAGAGGGAAGAAAGAGAATAATCCAAAACCACTTTGGAATCAAGAGAGGTTCTTAACAAAAGAACATGCAGACCATTACTACAAAATAATAGGTCTAAAGATCAGTGATCCCGGAAGTTAAATTCGATCTGAAAGAAGACGAATATCCGGATATCCAAGAGCAAATTCGAAAAAGGGGCTGGAAATCCTAGCTAATCCTGAGACAAAGGTGGAAAGAAACATGGTTCAGGAATTCTACTCAAATCTGTGGCAAACGGATAAGTAGAGAAGGACTGGAATCACCTTCTACACCTTTCGAACCATGGTCAGAGGGAAGGCTATTTACTTCCACCTTGACAAAATAAGAGAGGTCTTCAAGCTGCAACAACTATAAGATGACCCGGACTCCTTTAATAGGAAGAATGGTGAGATCAGATAAGCGCTTGGACCAAGTTCTAGAGGACATATGCATCCCCTGGAACCAAGTGGACAACCAACACAAAGGGTGTCCCAAATCAACTCAAGAAAGGGGATCTCAAACCAGTCACTAGGGGCTAGCTGGACTTCATTGGGCGTTCCATATTGCCCACCAGTAACCGCTCTGAGGTCACTCTCAAAAGAGAAGTGATGATCCATTGTATTATGCAGGGAAACGAAGTAGAGATTCATCATCTGATTTCTTGTGAGCTTTACACAATTGCAAACAAGAACTCCAAAGAAGCCAAATTGGCTTACCCTAGCTTAATGTCTCTGCTATGCAAAGACGCTGGGGTAAAGATAGAAGTGGATGAGTATATCCCAGTTGAGCACCCAATCACCAAAAAGTCAATGGAAGGACAACAAGTGCAAGATAACTCCATCAAAAGGAGGGCACAGAAGTTCCTCCTAGAAATCCCTCAGATTGACTACTGGACCCGCCTAGAAGCATCTGTCACCAAGCTGCAAGAAGCTATGGATCAACTGAAAGAAGAACAGCAAGTTCAAAACAGCATGCTCTGCAAACTGCTGAAGGAACAAGAGAAGCAAGGGCGTGAGCTACAGGAGCTGAAGCGCCAGAAGTTGTCTCTTGAAGGGCCAGACACCCTACAGATTGAAGGAGCATCCATCTCCCAAAATAAAGGTTGTTGAGTCCTAATCTTAACTCTGTGATAACTTTTGCTATTAGAGATCTACCTTAGGAGTCACATGAATAATAGTAATTAGTATCTTTATTTTTATTTTTATTTTTTTATTATTATCTCCAAGTAAGCTATAATTTATTTTTCTCATCATCATTAAACATGAATAAAATAGCAGATTTTTTAGAATAAGGAGGCAGTTTTATTTTCGAGTTCTTAATAAGAACAATTCAAATTATTTATATGTGGTGGCAATACTTTTTGTCTTCTGAATGAATGCTTGAACAGTGCATAATTTTTGATAGTGAAGTTTATGAATGTCAAATTTGTTGGCTCTTGAAAGAATAATGAAAAAGGAAAAATGTTATTGATAATCTGAAAAATCATAAAATTGATTCTTGAAGCAAGAAAAAGCAGTGAATACAAAGCTTGCGAAAAAAAATGTGGCGAAAAATAAAAGAAAAAGGAAGAAAAAAAAAGAAAAGCAAGCAGAAAAAGGCAATAGCCCTTTAAACCAAAAGGCAAGGGTAATAAGGATCCAAGGCTTTGAGCATTAATGGATAGGATGGCCTAAAGGAATAAAATCCTGGCCTAAGCGGCTAAACCAAGTTGTCCCTAACCATGTGCTTATGGCGTGAAGGTGTCAAGTGAAAAACTTGAGACTGAGCGGTTAAAGTCGTGGTCCAAAGCAAAAAGAGTGTGCTTAAGAACTCTGGACACCTCTAACTGGGGACTTTAGCAAAGCTAAGTCACAATCTGAAAAGGTTCACCTAGTTATGTGTCTGTGGCATTTATGTATCATGTGGTAATACTGGAAAACAAAGTGCTTAGGGCCACGGCCAAGAATCATAAAGTAGCTATGTTCAAGAATCAACATACTAAACTAGGAGAATCAATAACACTATCTGAATTCTGAATTCCTATAGATGCCAATCATTCTGAACTTCAAAGGATAAATTGAGGTGCCAAAACTATTCAGAAGCAAAAAGCTACTAGTCCCGCTCATCAAATGAGAATTTGGGCATCATATAGAACTCTGAGATGTTATTGCCTCTTGATTTTCTTTCTATCCTGTTTTGTTTATCTAGTTGCTTGAGGACAAGCAACAGTTTAAGTTTGGTGTTGGGATGAGCGAATATTTTATACGCTTTTTGGAGCTATTTTCATATAGTTTTTAGTAGGATTTAGCTACTTTTTAGTATAGTTTTATTAGTTTTCATGCAAAAATCATATTTCTGGACTTTACTATGAGTTTGTGTGTTTTTCTGTGATTTTAGGTATTTTCTGGCTGGAATTGAGGGACCTGAGCAAAAATCTGATTCAGAGACTGAAAAAGGACTGCAGATGCTGTTGGATTCTGACCTCCCTGCACTCGAAATGGATTTTCTGGAGCTACAGAAACTCAATTGGCGCTTTCTTAATTGCGTTGGAAAGTAGACATCCAGGGCTTTCCAGCAATATATAATAGTCCATACTTTGCCCGAGTTTTGACGACGCAAACTGACGTTTAAACGCCAATTTTCTGCCCTATTCTGAAGTTAAACGCCAGAAATAGGTTACAAACCAGAGTTAAATCCCACAAACAGGCTGCAACCTGGTGTTTAACTCTAAAAGAAGCCTCTACACGTGTAGAGCTTAATGCTCAGCCCAAGCACACACCAAGTGGGACCCGAAAGTGGATTTCTGCACTATCTATCTTAGTTTACTCATTTTCTGTAAACCTAGGTCACTAGTTTAGTATAAAAACTACTTTTAGAGACTTACTATGTACCTCATGACATTTTACATTTGAATTTGTATCTTCTACAGCATGAGTCTCTAAACTCCATGGTTGGGGGTGAGGAGCTCTGCTGTGTCTCGATGAATTAATGCAATTACTACTGTTTTCCATTCAATCACGCTTGTTTCTATTCTAAGATATTCACTCGCACTTCAACTTGATGAATGTGATGATCTGTGACACTCATCATCATTCTCACCTATGAACGCGTGCCTGACAACTACCTCTGTTCTATCTACAATAGCTTGAGTCCATATCTCTTGGGTTTCTAATCTAAGATTAGAACCTTCGTGGTATAGGCTAGAATTATTGGCGGCCATTCTTGAGATCCAGAAAGTCTAAATGGACTGACAGACGCAAAAGGATCAATGGATCCTATTCCAACATGAGTGAGAACCGACAGATGATTAGCCGTGCGGTGACAGGACATTTGGACCATTTTCACTGAGAGGATGGATGGTAGCCATTGACAAAGGTGATCCACCAACATAGTAGGGTGGAGGGGGTTGATTCCATGAAGAATGTTCATATGAGTTCGGCTCCTCTATCATTTGATTTTCCATTCCTTGGCACAAACCATCGTTAAAATCACCAATTCCTATAACATTTCAACAACCATACAACTCGAAACCACAAGGGTAATTAGTATTCGTGAAAAAGAAAAAATAAAGATAAAATAAAACAAAATTCAAGAGCTAATTAAAAATTACTATAAATGACTAAAATAACTGATAAAAAATAATGCATAAAAATTGATGGATGATGTGATGAAGAAATAAAAAATAAAGGAAAAATAAAAATATGAAAAATTACATAAAAAATAAATTGAAAAATCGGTCAAAACGTAGAATTTCAAAAAAATAGTGTGGCTCACAAAGTGAGTCTTTTTAGAATGTGTAAAAAAACAGAGCAGCACCTATTCATACATCAAAAATACTAAAAATGGTCAAAATAGTAAAAATTCATATGCATGCATGAAAGGAGACTAACTGTAACAACCCTAGTTTTTGAAAATCAAATAATTAGTTATTTGTGATATATTATATTTGTTGATAACTTTATTTTAAGAAACTTAGTTTACTAAAGGTAATTAAATAGAGTTTCATGATAATTGAAGTTTAAATTAATTAGAATTTTTATATAATCCTTATTAGATATTTGGTATAATTGAAATTATAATTTTGATAATTGAAAAATAAGAAGATTTGTATAATTTAATTTAAATAAATTCTATTTTGAATGAATTATGTTATTAATTTGAACTTCTAGAAAATGATTTTATTAAAAATGATTAGATTGATATTTATAAATACTTTAAGTTTAAGTCAATTATTATTTTTGTACAATTTTTATTATTAGTTATTTTACAATTTGAAATTAGTGTTCCGGTGATAGAAAAATAATGAAAAATTATACCATTTGATTTGAATAATTAATATTGAGTTTAAAACTATATTTTATAAAAATATGATTAATATGTTCATTTTATAATTTAAATCAGAGATAATTAATTGAATTTAGCAATATGATAAATAATGTTCCGAAATATTTCTAATAGAGTATATCTTGTTTTAAAATTACTCTATCCTCCAATTTTATCAAAATATCTATTTATATCTATCCATATTCTTTTATAAAATCCCTAATTTCTAACCCTAATTCCCAAGTCAAACTCAAAAATCCTAAATTTCTAAATTGAGAAACCCTAACCCTAATTTTCCCCCCATTTCCCCAGCCTCTGAATGCAGCCCCGACCCCCTTTCTTCCTAAACCTAACCGCCGCAGCCTCACCTTCTTTCAACGTACAAACGCATACACACT
The DNA here is from genome assembly GCF_000816755.2 of Arachis ipaensis. NCBI lineage: Eukaryota > Viridiplantae > Streptophyta > Magnoliopsida > Fabales > Fabaceae > Arachis > Arachis ipaensis. The sequence continues at coordinate 80,177,459 of NC_029793.2, read as the reverse complement.
GAAAAAATGGGGAAACAGAGAGAAAGAGATCTGAGAAAGAGAGGAAAGCGAAGGGAGACAGTGCTGGCTGGGCCCTCACCGCCGTCGCCGTTGCCGTCAAGCGTGAAGGGTAGAGAGGAGAGAGCCTGCGTCCGAGAGAGAAGAGATGTTGTCTACCGTCACTATCGCCACCCTGGAGCTCGCTGTCGAGCTGTTTCACAACGCCGTCCCGTCCACGGAGCCACAAGCTTGCGTTACTGCCGATCCGTCCAGAAGCCGCCGTCGAGGGAACATAATCGCGAAGAGAGAGAGACGCACAAAGAGAAGCCCGCGACCAGCCTTGTCGCCGTCAGCGCTGCAGGTTGCTGTCACCATCCTTGTGAGCTGCCACTGCGTCGCCGTTACTGAGCTGCAGCGCCGCCGTTGCCGCACTCTGCTGCTGCCGCGTCTCACTAAGCCACCGCTGGAGGAGGAGCGCTCGCCAGTTCTACCTCTGCTTCTAGTTTCTAGAATCTGAGAAGAAGCCACCGCCACTGCTGAAACTGTTGGTTTTGTTGCTCTGTCCTTGCTCTAGATCCACTCTGAGCCGTTACCATCACCGTTTGGCTGACACTAAGGCTTTCTACTGCCACCGGAGCTGCCCAGGACCACCACTGTGGCTGCCATAGGAACAGAACAGGTGCCAAAATCTAACATAATGCCGTTGTTGTCGATTAGAGATGCCAAAACTACCGCTGCTGTTGTGGATTTGGAATACTGGGTGTGTCGCGTTTAAATTCTGCAAATTTCGACACTCTGAGGTAGGGGATTTAACGTTTTTAATTTAGAATGCCTACAAAGTTATTTGAATAAGTGCAAATGGTTAACAATGGTTAAGATTCTCTTAGTTGACATGAATGACTTGAAATGGATTTGAAGTTAGTTAATTGTTGTGATTATTCTGAGCTGTGGTTGAATTTAGATGCTGCTGTGATTAATGATTAATTTAGTATAATTTATTAAATTGAAGTATGCCGAGTTAATTATTGAAAAGCTGTCGTATGGATAATTGCTGAATTGGTTGAAATCTGGTTGTGAATTGTATTTTGCATTACTGATTTTTGTGATGAGTTGACTGCGATTCTGATCTTGAATGAGTTATTTTGAATTGTTTGATATTGAATTGGAATTTTAATATATTGGAATGGCTGTAAAATGGATTTGTGACAGGTTGGAATTGGTTGAAATGTAGCTGCAAATGGTGATTCATTTAATTTTACTTATTAAATTGAAACATGATGAGTTAATTATTGAATGAAATGTAATTGAGAGAAGTTAGTTGTGGTGATTATTCTGAGTTATGTTTGAAGTTGGATGCGGATGTGAATTGAATTTGGGTTATGGTTGTGATATTGACTGGCTTTGTTATCGCGAGTAATTAACTGATGAGATTTACTTTGGTTTGAGGCTGTGAATGTCTTTGGACTTTGTTGTGAATGTTTGAAGCTGTAATTGATATTGGTTTTTTAGATTTTGATGGAATTGTTGAAAGGTTCTGATTCTATGTGGTTATACTGAATTAGTTGAGTTGTATGGTTGTATTCTGGTTATTGAGAGTAAGTGCTTCTTGTTGTTTTTAGTTATCTAATGTATCGGATTGGCTGTGAAATTGACTTGTGACTGGTTAGAATTGGTTTTGGTAGTTATTAATGTTGGTTCATGATTAATTAGAATTAAGTTTGAGAACTATTAAAAGATTGAAGTTTGATTACCAAATCATTCTTTTCAAGCCTGACTTTTAAAACAAGATAGTAACTTTGCTAAAGAGTAAATGACATTAATTAGAATTATGAAAGGCTGAATTTTGGGATTACTAGTTGATTGAGTTTAATTTGAAAGGATTCTATAACTTGTGAATGTAGTTAAGAATTGATGAGATGAAAATTGGTGATAAGAAAATAAAAAGATAGATAAGGGGTTTTTCCTACTAGACCTCTAAGACACCTGTTCTTAGCAACCTAGGTCACTGGAAGGGATTCCCTACTAGACCTTCAAAGAACCTGTCCTTGATAACCTAGATCAGAGGGACAAAAACTGAAAGAAACCACTACGCAGATCACCTTAGTGTTGGATCCTCCAATCTTCCTCATGCAACAAGTGAAGCAAATCACTCACCTCACTTCTCACACAATAAAAAGTGCTTAAAAGCAACTAAAATTTATTCATCAAAGTTATGTAAATTGTCTCACCAAAGGTGTTTAAATAGGCACCTAATAACTAACTAAAAGATAAGATAACTAATTTAAATCAGATTTGATCTTATTGGATTAGATCAGATTTGATTTAAATTTTAAAATCCTAAAGATATAATAACTAATTTAAATCAGATTTGATCTTGTTAGATTAGATCAGATTTGATTTAAATTTAAAATCCCTAAAAATACTACTAAGCATAGAAGATTTAAAATAAGTCTTCTAACAAACTTTTGACCACATAACAAACTAAAACAAAAGTCTAGAATTTCGAAATTTAAAGATAAATTATGCCTCCCACTAAATTCGGAAAGCATTATTGGGCTTCTTGCTGTCCTGACTTGGCCCAATGGGCCTTGCCCATTCTTCTTTGGTTAGAACTTGATGTAACTCCATATGCACAAGCGCTGCCAGGTTCCCAAAACTCTCCTTGAGCTTCTTTGCACGTGCTCTAGTGATGGGGCCCTCTGAAAGTGTGAAATTCCCATTCTGCCCTTTTGTCTTAGAATGCCCCTGTTGTTTTTTCGAGCATGTATCATTCCCACCTTCCTAAAAAAGATTCGTCCTCAAATCTGTGTCCATATCAAAAGGAGAGAGATCGGAAACATTGAAGGTAGCAGAGACATTATACTCACCTGGTATGTCAATCTTGTAGGCATTGTCATTGATCTTCTCAAGCACTTGGAATGGGCCATCCCCTCTAGCATCAAGTTTAGTCTTCCTCTGAGTAGGAAATCTCTCCTTCCTCAAATGTACCCAAACCCAATCTCCTGGTTCGAAGACTATATGCTTTTGGCTCTTGTTAATCCTTTCAGCCGTGGTTTTGTTCTTCCTCTCAATTAGGTCATGAGACTTTGCATGTATTGCTTTAACTTTCTCAGCCTTGCTAGCTCCATCTAAACTAATAAGTTCACTCAAAGATAAAGGCATTAAATCTAAGACAGTGAGAGGATTAAAACCATAGAAAAGTTCAAAGGGTGAAAAACCAGTGGAAGAATGGATTGTCCTATTATAAGCAAACTCAATAAAAGGTAAATAATCTTCCCAGGTTTTCAAATTCTTACCAACAATAGCACGCAATAAGGTTCCCAATGTCCTATTTACGACTTCAGTTTGACCATCAGTTTGAGGGTGACAAGTAGTTGAGTATAACAATTTTGTTCCCAACTTGCTCCACAAAACTTTCCAAAAGTGACTTAAGAATTTAACATCACGATCAGAAACAATAGTTTGGGGAACACCATGTAAGTGCACAACTTCTCGAAAGAATAGGTCAGCAATATGTGTGGCATCATCAGTTTTATGGCAAGCAATGAAATGAGCCATTTTACTAAATCTATCTACCACAACAAAAATGCTATCTCGACCTCTCCTAGTTCTAGGCAAACCAAGAACAAAATTCATAGAAATATCAACCCATGGATGCATAGAAACAGGTAAAGGAGTATACAAACCATGTGGTAAAGACTTAGATTTAGCTTGCTTACATGCAATGCATTTAGCACAAAATGTCTCAACATCTTTACGCATGTGGGGCCAGTAAAAATGCTCAGATAAAACATCCAAGGTCTTATGCACACCGAAATGACCCATCAAACCCCCACTATATGATTTTAGAACAAGTAACTCCCTAATAGAACAAGTAGGTACACAAATCCTATTACCTCAAAAAAGAAAGCCATCATGCTTATAGAATTTGTTATATGCACCATGTTCGCATGTAGCATAGATAGAGGCAAAAGCAGAATCAGTTGCATACAATTCCTTCATACACTCAAAACCTAACAGTTTAGAAGTAAGGGTTGTGATTAAGGAATATCTTCTGGATAATACATCAGCAACCACATTCTCTTTACGTTGCTTATAGGTGATTACATATGGAAATTATTCAAGGAATTCTATCTATTTTGCATGTCTCTTGTTCAGCTTCCCTTGGCCCTTCAAGTGTTTGAGGGATTCATGGTCAGTATGTACCACAAATTCCTTAGGTAGCAAATAATGCTGCCATACTTCCAAAGCTCGCACCACGGCATAAAGCTCTTTATCATAAGTGGAGTAGTTGAGATGGGCCTCATTCAACTTCTCACTGAAATAGACGATTGCTCGCTTTTCCTGCATCAAAACAGCACCTATACCAATTCCGGAAGCATCACATTCGATTTCAAAAGTTTTAGAAAAATCTGGTAAAATAAGAATGGGGGCAGAACACAATAATTCTTTCAAGGTGTTAAAGGCAAGTTCTTGTTCCTGATCCCATTTAAAGTTGACATGTTTCTTGATGATTTCAGTTAAAGGTGCAGCAATAGTAGAAAAATCTTTAACAAACCTCCGATGAAAACCCGCAAGACCATGAAAACTTCTAACATCAGAGACACTCTGAGGTGTGGGCCATTCTCTAATAGCCTTCACCTTCTCGTCATCTACCTCAATTCCTGCAGAACTTATCACAAAACCTAGGAATACAACTTTACTCAGACAAAACGAGCACTTTTGGAGATTAGCATACAATTTTTCCTTTCTAAGTACCTCTAAAATAGATTGAACATGCAAAATATGATCATCAAGACATTTACTGTAGATAAGGATATCATCAAAATAAACAACCACAAATTTACCTAAAAACTCTCGCAAAACATGATTCATTAGTATCATGAATGTACTAGGTGCATTAGTCAAACCAAATGGCATAACTAACCACTCATACAAACCATATTTAGTTTTGAAAGCTGTTTTTCATTCATCACCAAGTTTCATTCCTATTTGATGATAACCACTCCTTAAATCTATTTTAGTAAAAATAACAGAACCATGCAATTCATCAAGCATATCATCAAGTCTAGGAACAGGATGGCGATACTTTACCGTAATCTTATTTACAGCTCTGCAGTCAACACACATTCTCCATGAGCCATCCTTCTTAGGCACCAATAGTACTGGAACAGCACAAGGACTCATGCTTTCTTTCAACAAACCCTTAGCCAAAAGGTCCTCAACTTGCCGTTGCAGTTCCTTCGTCTCCTCAGGATTGGTCCGGTAAGCTGGCCGGTTAGGAATGCTTGATCCGGGGACAAAGTCAATCTGATGTTCAATGCCTCGTAATGGAGGTAAACCTGAGGGCATCTCATCTGGAAATACATTGCCAAATTCCAGCAAGAGTGAAATAAAAGCACTAGGCAGGTTATGGTAAGTTTTAATGGTAGAAAGTAAAGACTCTCTAAATCGTACTAACACCAATGCTTTTTTTTCCTAAACTAGCATGCTTCAGATTCCTCTCTTTTGCATAAAAACATATTTTGTGAGCACTCTCACTCTCCACAGATGCTTCTCTTTTAGAACTCTCTTTTTCACTCAGACCCTGACTCTTTTTTGCACACGTTTCATCTCTCAAAGCCCTCTCTTTACCCTCTTGTTTTTCAATTTTCTCACATCCTAAAGACTCTTTAGTAGATTTGTGCATGTTCAATTGCTCCAGGTACACTTCTTTAGGTGTCAAAGGTGCAAGGGTAATCTTCTTCCCAAGATAAGTGAAGGAGTATCGGTTTGTCAAACCGTCATGGACCACCTTCCTATCATATTGCCATGGACGGCCTAGGAGTAGATGACAAGCCTGCATGAGAACCACATCACAAAGTACCTCGTCACTATATCTCCCAATAGAGAACTATATGCGGGCTTGCTTCATAACCTTCAATTCACCAACATCACTTAGCCACTCCAGTTTGTAAGGGTTAGGGTGTTTGGTGCATTTCAAACCCAATTTTGTGATCAAAGTAGAGCTAGCAACATTTGTATGACTTCCAGCATCAATAATCATGAGTCCAACCTTACCTCCCAATAAAACTTTTGTATGAAAGATGTTCTCTCGCTGTTCTAGACGATCGCCCTTGGCTTGTACATTTAAGATCCTCCTAGTAACAAGGGTCTCACCGCTAACAGCATACTCAACTATATCTTCATTATCTGTAGTATCATCCGCATGTGGCATGTCTTCATACCCATCTAAGTTATCAGATTCTGAAAAAATATCATTTGCTTTAATTACCATGGTCATTTTATTTGGACACTCGGAAGCATAATGGCCTAATCCGCGGCACTTAAAGCAGGTAATATCACGATGCCGTGCAGGAGATTTAGAAGTAGAATTAAGCATGTGCGTCTTCCTGTTCTGCTCTGTGGGCTTCTCCTTTGATTCGGTAGGTTTGGATCCAGTTTTCTCCCCGAAATTAGCACCTCTCGAATCCCACCTTGAAGTAGAATTACGCAGCCCTTTTGCCTTTTGCTGTCTTTCCACCTTGATAGCTAGGTTCACCAAGTCTTCCATAGTCACAAATGGGAGATGTTCTACAGTATTTGCAATGTCTCGGTTCAACCCACTCAAGAAACGTGCCATAGTAGCCTTAGACTCCTCCTTAATATTTGCTTGGATTAGCAGCATCTCCATCTCCTTATGATACTCATCTACAGACTTAGAACCTTGGTATAACCGTTGGAGCCGTTGATGTAGCTCTCTGTAGTAGAAAGAAGGAACAAATTGTTGTCGCATGACCTTCTTCATCTTCTCCCAAGACAGAATTGGTGGTTTTCCATTCTGCCTCCTCTGTTTGTCCAGCTAGGCCCACCAGACAAGGGCATAATCTGAGAATTCTACAGCCGCTAGTCTTACCTTTTTTACATCAGAGTAGTTATGACACTGAAATAAGAGCTCTACCTTGCGTTCCCATTCCAGGTATGCCTCAGGGTCACTTCTGCCTTTAAATTCTGGGATGCGTATCTTGATAGCATTAAGGTTATTATCAACATCTGCCGGTTGTCTATGATGCCGAGATCTGGATGAAGTCTCCTCCTCAGACTCCGTAGAATCATTATGAATAGATTCTTGTGACCGTGCTTTTCGCCTAGGGGAAAAAGAATTAATTCGAGAATCCATGTTATCAAGACGTTGTTGAATCCATGTAAGGATGATGGAAAGTGCATCGAGGCGGAAAGTTAGTTGTGGATCGGGGTTCTTTTCAGTGTTAGCCATCAATGAACCTGTAAAAGAAAAGACCTTACAGCACTCTTCTCATGTGTATCACTCGGAATAGGACACTCGTGTTTCACTCAATACGTGGCTTTTACCCTCTGATGAGCTCACCACTATTGTCTTTTTCCACTCTTGGATTGCCTTAACAAGTTACACTTCAGAAGGTGAGGAATTGAGACACCAAACTAAGATAATCTGAATGATAGAAACGTTCAACTTGACAAGAAGACAATTAAAGTATGTGAAAAAGGAAACAATGAATGATACTAGGATGACAAAAACTAGCAAAATTGAATCCTAAGTGGAACCCAAGGAAAATTTGAAAAGATAAAACAAAGGAAAAATTTAAAATTTCATTTTTTTTAACTGGAATAAACAGAAATTGCAGTAATAGAATTTAAGGAAGAATTTTTTTTTTCATTTTTTTTGAATCTAAAGTTAATTTGCAGAAATTGAAGAGAAAAATAAAAAGATTAAACAAGACCCATGGAACCTGTAGATAAATAAGAATTTATCTACGACCTGTAACTGATACCAGATGATAAGAAAATAAAAAGATAGATAAGGGGTTTTTCCTACTAGACCTCTAAGACACCTGTTCTTAGCAACCTAGGTCACCGGAATGGATTCCCTACTAGACCTTCAAAGAACCTGTCCTTGACAACCTAGATCAGAGGGACAAAAACTGAAAGAAACCATCACGCAGATCACCTTAGTGTTGGATCCTCCAATCTTCCTCATGCAACAAGTGAAGCAAATCACTCACCTCACTTCTCACACAATAAAAAGTGCTTAAAAGCAACTGAAATTTATTCATCAAAGTTATGTAAATTGTCTCACCAAAGGTGTTTAAATAGGCACCTAATAACTAACTAAAAGATAAGATAACTAATTTAAATCAGATTTGATCTTATTGGATTAGATCAGATTTGATTTAAATTTTAAAATCCTAAAGATATAATAACTAATTTAAATCAGATTTGATCTTGTTAGATTAGATCAGATTTGATTTAAATTTAAAATCCCTAAAAATACTACTAAGCATAGAAGATTTAAAATAAGTCTTCTAACAAACTTTTGACCACATAACAAACTAAAACAAAAGTCTAGAATTTCAAAATTTAAAGATAAATTATGCCTCCCACTAAATTCGGAAAGCATTATTGGGCTTCTTGCCCATTCTTCCTTGGTTAGAACTTGATGTAACTCCATATGCACAAGCGCTGCCAGGTTCCCAAAACTCTCCTTGAGCTTCTTTGCACATGCTCTAGTGATGGGGCCCTCTGAAAGTGTGAAATTCCCATTCTGCCCTTTTGTCTTAGAATGCCCCTGTTGTCTTTCCGAGCATGTATCAATTGGATTGTTGGATTATGTGAGAATTGCGAATTGTGGATTTTTTGGTTGCTTGAGAATCTTGTATTTGATAATTATTGGGAAAGGATTGTTGAATTGTTGAGAAAGAGGGAACCCGTCAGGGTGGCTAAGTCTAAGTTTTAGGGGAGGTGCTGCCGAAATTCTATAAAAATCTAAGGTTTTATTTGAAAAGTTATTTTAGAAGCTTTGAATTTGGAAAAATATATTACTTGAGTTTTATTTAGTTAAGAAAAGAATTATTCTATTTTGAATTCGATTTACCAAATAAAGGTTTATGTTTCAAAATTAAATTATTTAAGAAAGAAACTATGTTTTGAGATTGATTCAATATGAAAAGAATTATGTTTTAAGCTTGAAATAAAGGATTACTTTTTTAGAAGTTTGACGAATTTATAATATTTTAATTTGAATAGTAAAGAGAGAGATGATTTTTGAGTCTTTGGGAAGTTAGTAAACTTGAAAAAGAGTTTTATTTGGTTACTTTTAGTAAGAGGGTGATGTTTTGAAAAGTACTTAGCGAATTTAAAATAAATGATTTTCTTGAGTCTTTTGAAAGAAAATTAAACTAGAAAATAGTTTTAAAATTGGTTCGAGTTAAGAGGTTGAAAAAGTGGAAGCTGTAAAGTCTGTACAACATGATTGAATAAAGAAAGAGAGAGATATTGTATAAGAATATGTAACTGGAGATGAATAACGAGAATGATAACTTATGATGATAATTACACTGATTCTTTTGAGGAAAGGTATTCAGTTTATGAAATTGTTGGCAAGGACGTGGGTTTTGTCCCGCTTGCGTATTTATGATTATAAAAGAGAATAAAAAGCAGAGGACCTGTTGAAAGGTCATTTGTTGCTTGAGGCAACCCAAGAGATGTGTTTATTCATTTGTTGCGTTAAGGCAATGCCGGATATACTTGTATGATGATCTACTGCGTGAAGGCAGTCAGATAGATAGTGGTGCGACCACTGAGAACGCTTTCCTACAGTACAGATCCATATTTTAATTCTGTAAAGCAGAGGGGTTATTTCCTGCTACAGAAGTACCGCGATCACCTGTTCCATTTCTGTAGTGGCAGAGGGGTTATTTCCTGTATACAGAAGGTGTGTCAGCATACATCCCTGCAATGGCAGATGTGTTATTTCCTGCGTGCAGTGGACCCTGTGGTGGCAGAGGGGTTATTTCCTGTACACAAGGGTATAGCCAACTGGAAAGCCATACCCATTTTAGCTGCTTCGGGTTACGTCGGGAGCGGGTAGAAACCGACAGATGAGCTCATTACCTGTACTAGGGCTAGACATGCATCATCCTTGTGTGTGCATTTGCATTTGATTGGGTTTGCTCGTTGTACTTTCCTATGATTGTGCTGTTTGCCTTGCTGTGACTTGTTTGTGTGTTGAATTGAATCTCTTGTTAGTGCTATTAGTTGGTGAATGTATGATGATGATTAAGAATTGACGTTGTGATTGAAAATTAATTATGTGGTTGTGAAATACTTAATGTGACCAGTTTTATATTTTGGAATTTGTTTTGAGCTTAGATTTTTTTGAAAGAGGTAAATAATTAGTTAAAGTAAAACCAAGAATAGTATTTTCAAAAAGGTTTGATAAAAATTATTAGTTTCCTTGAGTATGTTAATTATTTGCATGTTAATCATTACTTTTACGGCATTCCCATTCCCTACTGAGAACGTGTGGTTTGTTCTCACCCCAAAATCTTCCACCCTTTCAGTGACACAGGTTCGAAGATTCAATTTGAAGCTGCGGACGATTATAGAACTTATTTATGATTTAAGCTTATGATTTAAGTTTCTTTCATAGAATTCCCTCGCCTTTGTAGCTTTAGTTTTTATTTTATGCAGAGGGATAGGAGTTGTACCTGAATTTTATTTAAATTATTTTGTATAATATTACTATTATTAATAATTATGTGATTATTATTACTTGGTGATGTTTGCTATATGATTTTAATTAATAAAAACAAAATTTTTCTGGAATTTTCTATAAAACTGAATCGCGATATCGAATTAAAGGCTCAATAGTAAATAGTTAATAAAGGAAAACAGGTTAGTAACGCCTTACTTTCGGTATGATCATGACGTACTGGAAGTTGGGTCGTTACACTAACATACAAGTATATACACACATATTAAAATACAACATTTTCAAGGTAGCTATCGAACTAAACCATACTTTTTTTAGGTTTTGGAATTTTATTTTCTTTTGTAATAAAACAAGAGCTATCAAAAAATGAAAAAGAAGCATATTTACAATATTCACAACATGTCACAAAGAACCAATCTAATATTCCCTCCTTGATAACAACGTTAAATATTTTATGTACAAAAAATTGTTATTTGGAGTTAAATCCTCAAATTTGGTTTAATGTCTTTGTAGTATACCCCAAATACTAAACTTCCACAATCAAATTTAGGAGTGAAAGTTCTTTAAACCATCAAAATGTATAATAGAGCTTAAATGACTGGATCGACTCTCGTGGAGGGTACACGTAGATTAATCAAATGAAAAAGGAGAGAATTTCGAACAAAAAATTATTGAAGATTAAAAGGAAGTAACAATAAAAATACAAACTAAAGCAATTAACTAACAAATTAGAAGAAATTAAACTAGGCTTGACTTAGAGATACTTCCTAGAGTTATCTATCATTACTACTTTATCCAAGTTGATGAATTAAAGTGAATTTGTCCTAACAAGTTGTTCATACACTAGTCCGAGCTATAAGGGCCAGGTTGACCGAAGACAAAGGGACCGACCTCTTTAAAGGTTGGTCCACTGCCGACCTCTTCACAGAGAGCTCGGAAGATCGCCACGGAGGCCCAAAGAGGCCCAAAAATGAAGGACCACCGCCTACTAAGATGCAGATGGCAAAAGATATGATCTCACCTACCAAAAGATAAGATAAGATAACAAACTTATCTCAAAGGGAGATCGTCAAACACCACTATAAATACACTGGAGCACCTAGGTATAACTCATACTCCAATTCTATAAAAAACCTACCTAAAGCCCGTACTGACTTAAGCATCGGAGTCTCTTGCAGGTATCACCACACCCCGGTGATCAAGGACCAGTAGCATCTCAAGCTCCAACAAGTCGGACAAGACAGGCTTGACCAGACGAGAAGATCTCGTCTGAGATCGACCTCAACGTTTCAGGTAACCCTTGGAACATTGGCACCGTTGCCGGGGACCTGGAAGTCATCCTAAGATCATGGTGAATGACCCTCCTAACAACGACCACACCTCCGGCTTGGATGACGGTACACCAACAAAAAACGCAAATGTCACACCACCATCACCAAAAGATGCGAACCACTCTAAAAAGGATAAACAGCCTCAAAACACAGAAATCCTAGACACCATTCGTGAGCAACAGGATTGCCTCAAACAGCTTGAACAAGAGGCCGAAAGACAACGGGAAGCCGAGCGAGACCTGCGAAGAGAAACAAAACGGCGCAGAGAGCTAGAAGAAAAACTCCAAAAACTCGAAGCTAATCACAAAGCCAGGACTACTCGATCCAATCATGAAGAAAGTTCCCATAGAGAACATGACCCATTCACGAAAGAAATCAGGAAGGCTAAAGTCTCAAAGGACTTCAAGGCCCCTGACATGACCCCGTACGATGGAACATCTGATCCAAGCTATCATCTCAGCAACTTTAGGAGTCGGATGTATCTCACGAACCCCTCGGACGTAACTTGCTGCAAGGCCTTCCCGACTACTCTCACCAAAAAGGCTATAAAGTGGTTTGACAGCCTACCCCCAAGGTCAATCACAAGGTTTGATGACCTTGCCAAGAAGTTTCTAGCGAGGTTCTCCATTCAAAAAGAAAAAACCAAACACGCGCCAAGTCTTCTAGGGATCAAGCAAGGAGATTGGGAAAGCCTCTGAAGCTACATGGAAAGATTCAATAAAGCATGCCTCGTCATACAGAATCTCCCCACAGAAGCGGCTATCATGGGACTTATCAACGGCCTACGAGAAGTGCCCTTCAGCTACTATATATCTAAGAAACACCCCACATCTTTGAACGAAGTGCAAGAACGAGCTGAGAAATACATCAACATGGAGAAAAACTCCCGACTAGGGGAAACCTCCAAAAATGGGTTCTCCTACTCCTCTCGGGACAAAGATAAAGACCCAAGAGAAAAGGAGGACCAACTCGCAGAGAAGCCTAGGAAATACCATAACTATACCCCTATTCGGGTATCTTTAGTGGATGTCTATTGGGAAATATGCAACACGAAAAAGATCCCACCACCTCGCCCAATTAAGCACAAAAGAAGAGAAAATCGAACTGAGTACTGTGAATACCACAAAATCTACGGACACCCCACAAACGAATGCTACTACTTGAAGAACGTCATAGAAAAATTGGCCAGAGAAGGAAGACTATATCGATTCCTAGCCAACAGAACGGACGAGCCAAAAAAGAGGAGGCAGGATGAAGAGGGAGGACGAGCTAAACGCCCCCCCAGACCCCAGAAAGGCACGTTCATATGATCAACGGAGGATTCGCTGGAGGAGGGATCTCAAAATCATCCCGTAAAAGATACCTTAAAGAGATATACCACATCGGAGAAGGGAGTCAGTTACCCGACCTCCCCACTATTTCTTTCATCAAGGAAGACGCCGCTGGCATCATCCCTGGGCACGACAATCTTGTGGTCATTACCATCATACTGGCCAATGCCAACCTCCACCGAACATTGGTTGACCAAGGAAGCTCGGCAGACATCCTATTCAAATATGCCTTTGACAAGCTCGGACTACAAGAAAAGAAGCTAAGAGCATACCCCAACAGCCTATTCGGACTAGGAGACGCTCCGATCTAGCCCCTCGGGTACATCCCACTACACACCACCTTCGGAAAGGGAACCCGATCTAGGACGCTAAGCATATACTACATCGTAGTCAATGTGAACTCCGCATACAACGTCCTTATCGGCCGGACAATCCTGATCCAACTCGCTGCAGTAGTCTTGATGCCAAGGCATCGTGGCTAGTTTTATAAACCATTTTTAGTTAGTTTTACTTAGTTTTCATGCATTTCTTAGGAAATAAGTATGTATTTGGATGAGAATTTCATGCATGCCTTGATTCAATTAAACATTGTTAATTTTGTGCATTTTCATGAGATTTATCCAAGAATTATCTAATGCTATAAATGATGCAAAATCTTGTGATTATGGCAAGGCTTTGATGCATTTGTTTGGTTGATGATAGGTGGAAAGAAGTAGAGGAAGAGCAAGGAAGAGGAGAAGGAAGCAACGTTGGTGGCCAAAGTTGGCTCACCAACGGTGCCTCCAACGTTGATGGAGGAGGAAAGTGCAACGTTGGTTGCCAAACTAACGTTGTTGGCAACATTGTGAAGAAACGGGTGCCTAACGTTGGTGGGAACGTTGGTGAACCAACGTTCTTCACCAATGTCTTCGATAAAATCTCAATTTGGAATTGGAAAAATTTGCTGCGACGCGCACGCGTGGGCGACGCGTACGCATGATCGTGGAAACCGACAATCCACGCATACGCGTGGGTGACACGCACGTGTGACAAGGACAACGTTGGTGTACTAACATTGCCTCCAATGTTGTTCACCAACATCTTCGATAAAAGAGTTGGAAAATTTTAATATGACGCATACGCGTTGTTGACGCATACACGTGAAAGCAGGATTTTGAACAGTCACGCACACGTGTGAGCGATGTACTCGCATAAAATGCAGTTTGACGCGTACGTGTGGGCGACGCGCACGCGCGGATTGGCAAAATCGACCATTCACGCGTACGCGTGGGCGACACGTACGCGTGACCAGATGAACGTTGCTGGCAACGCCCAGAAAAGATTTTTACATGCAACGTTTAACTCAACATTTTTATACGAACGTTGGTCACCAACGTTAAGGCTAATTTCATTTCAAAATACACCCATGCAAACTAGTGAATGTTAGTTGCCAACGTCCCTCATCAACGTCACTAAGAGTCACTCTTAACTGCTTCAATCAAGGCCAAGGCCCATATCGAAGCACAATGAAGACTTAATTGAAGATGGAAATGAGAGTATAAATAGAGGGGTCTTTGAAGATTAAAGGGGAGCTCTCTGGAGGCCCTGAGCGGGGCTCTGGGAGTTCAGAAAGGCTGGAAGCAGGGGGATCCCAATTGGGCAACCCTGACTTTATTTTCTCTGCACTTTTCTTTTAGTCTTCTATATTTTCTTTTTCTTTTTCTTTTCTGTTTAGGTTAGGAAGTCAGGGACCTAATTTGGGAACTCTGCAATTATTTTCTTCTATACTTTCTCTACTTTTCCAGCACTTTCTTTCTTTTTGATTTGAATTGAGCTATGATGAACTAAACCCCATTTCATTGGGTTAGGGAGCTCTGTTGCAATTCAATGGATCAATTGTAGCTTTTATTCTTCTTCTTCTTTCTTTTCTCTTGATTTTGCTTGAAAGCTTTCGGTCTTCATCCAAATGAACAATTGTCTTGGAAGAGAAATTGTTCATACTTGGATTTCCTCTGAACCTTGGAAGAGGAATGAGGAAATCATGCTAGAAATGCTTTTTCACATCGGATTAGGTTGGGGGTTGGATGGATATAGTGACATGTAATCTTACCAATACTTTGATCTATGAAAGTGTGTGGTATAATCAGTGACCAAACTTCATCTCTTCCCATGAGCAATTAGATCAAGGAATTGGGCAATTATTCATGCTTAGAGAGATTGGATTGCCAAGGAATTGGGATTCAATCACCTAAGATTGCCAAGAAGATCAATGAATGCATTGATTGAGGAAGAGATGAAAATGAACTTGATCCGGAGAATGTAACATCTCCTAAGTGCAATGGACTTCCCCATTCTGATCTTTCCCTTTCTTTAACTTCCTACTGTTTACATTTATGCTCAACCAACCCCACTCCCATTTAATTTCCTGCAATTTACTTACTACAATTTAATTTCTGCCATCTACATTCTGCTATTTACAATTCTGATATTTACTTTTCCCACCAATTTAAATTCTACAATTCTCAATTCAATTCTATTTATTCAACTAGAACACTCCTCTAATTAAAGTTGCTCAACCAATCAATTTCAGTGGGATTCAACCTCACTCTATTCTGAGTTTTTACTTGACGACAATCTGGTGCACTTGTGATAGCTAGAATTATTGTCGGTTTAGAATTTGTCTTAATAGAAATAGAACTTTGTTGTAAGCATAGTTCCAAACCAACTAACAACTTTCGATCAAATTTTAAAGAATTGGTTGTCACAAAGTTCAACCCCAACAAAAGTAAATCGAAGTATTCAAACCTCGGGTCGTCTCACAAGGAATGGGCAAACATGTGCATCAACATTGGTTAGAATTCTGGGGTTGGGAGTCATGATCAAGAGATTAAACTACTAGACTTAACAAGCAAGAAATCTTAAAGTGCAAGAAACTAAATCAAACAACTAAGGCAAGGTATGAGCAATTTCAAATTAACAAGATAACATCCAATATAATTCTACTCTAGAACTAAGCAAGTAACTATAACTAAAATTAAGCAATTGAAATTTGTAGGATTCAAATATGGAGAATAAAAGTAACTCTTGGCTAGGCATAGGAATTGGGGTCACCATTCTTGTCTAATAACCATATCTTGACAATTATGAGGAACCAAACTCACTAAGTCTACCTCCAAGAGCTTTAAGTACGTAATATTTACTCCTAAGCTTGAGGTACGTCAAGTGGCTTGATCAATCTCAACTCATAAGTCCCAATCCAACTACCAATGGACTTAGTAGTGCATTAGTGTCAATGGGTATCAACTTGACCACTAAGGGTTCTCAAATCACCAAATCAATTAGACCCAATGACTCAAGTTTACTCAATTTCCTTAGCCTAGGCCAAAAGTAGAGAAAAGTACTTTATAATCAAAGGAAACATTTCATCAAACACATGGCATGCATTAATAACAAACATATTCAAATTGCAAATAAATTGGAAATTGAAAATACCCACTAACAATTATCAATGGAAAACTACTCAATTAACATTATTAATCATGTAAAACTTCAATGCATCATTAACAATTCAAGATCCACAAAGTTCACAAGATGAATAGAAAATGGGAAATAACAAGAAAACATAAATCTAACACAAGATCTCAACAAAAGTATACTAGGGAATTTAAATTAATTAAACAAAACTAGAAATCAACAAAACCCAATTCAGAATTCAACAAGGGAAGATCAAATCAAACTAGATCTAGAGAGGAACAAGGGTTTCTCTCTCTAGACTTACAAAAACAAAAAACTAGCCAAAATTATGTCTAAGTGTGTAATGAATGATCCCCGCCTTTCCCCCTAGAGTTCATGGGTCTTTTCCATATAGAATCAGCTTGAAATTGGGCCTGTTGAGCCTCAGAAATTGCCAGTCACGATTTCTTTAATGAGGTCACGTGCTGCTCGTCATGCGTACGCGTCAAGCATGCGTATGCGTCGGTGGAGGATTCACTAATCCACGTGGATGCGTCACTCTTCGCGCGCCATGCCTAGCTCCTTGCACCCACGCGTTCGTGTCGCAGCCGATTTTCCAAAGCTCAATTCTTCATGTTCCTTCAACTTGTGCATGCTTCCTTTCTCTCTTCTAGGTCATTCTTGCTCTAGAAACTCTGAAATCACTCAAAAAACATATCACAGCATCGAATGGTAATGGAAGAGGATCAAAATATGGCATTTTTAAGGTAAAAGAAGCATGTTTTCCATCATGAGGCAATATTAGGAAGAGAACACAAAACCATGCAATTTCTGTGAATAAGTGTGGAAAATATTGACAAAACTCCCGAAATTCTACACAATATAAACCACAAAATTGGGGTTTATCAAACCTTCCCACACTTAAACCAAGAATGTCCTCATGCTAAAAATAAAAAGACCAAAGACCATGGGAGGAAAGGGTTCATGAAGTGCAAATTACCTAAATGAATGCATGCAACTAATGTAAAGCTATCTATCTACTTGGTCAAGGGTAAATATATCCTCCAAGAATACATATGAGCATATAGGGCTAAGGCGACATGTAGTCCATGAATCTACCAATTTGAACATCAAAATGAAGTGCATATAACTTGCGAGATGAACGCTTGTAAAAGCCGGGAATAAGAAGTTGAGCATTGAACCCTCACCAGAAGTGTATCCGCTCTATTCGCTCAAGTGTATAGGGTTCGTCACTCAATCCTGCCTTAGTCATGCTTTCCAAAATTTGTCTTTCATCTAACAATCAACAATTACCCAATGCATGCATACAAGTATCATGAGGTCTTGTTCATAGGTTGTAATGGGACTAGGGTAAAGGTAGGGATGTATATGGTCAAGTGAGCTTGAAATTTGAATCCTTGATTAACCTAAGATCTCACCAAACACATAAAACAACCTATATAATTCTAATACAGTGCCTAGCTACCCATGGTTCCCACCTTTTTACATACTCATGCATTCTCTTTAATTCACATTCCATTATACATTGTTATTGTTGCTTTATTTTGGGGCATTGTTGTCCCCTTTTTATTACTTTCTTTTTCCATATTTTTGTTTCTTTTATTTTTCTATTTCTTTTTCTTTACATTCCTTTTCCTTCATTCTCATATTTTTCTTTGCTTGTTCCCTTTTTGGGGTTTTATGTACAAAAGTGCCAATGCATATGGTTTAATCATTCAATACATGAGTATGTTCCCAATTCCCAAAATTTTCAACTACAAATACAAAGACATACCTTTACATCTACCCAAGTTCCCAAGTACACCCTCCCATTTGAATGATACACACCCTCACTCGCCTAAGCTAATCAAGGATCCAAATCCAGGGACGTTCATTGTTTCTCACTTAGGGGTGTTGATGTGTTCCATTTAAGAACAAAAAGGGTTTATCATGGGCTCAAAACTGGGTAGCAATGGTAGATAAAAGGGTTAAGGCTGTTTGGGAAAAGTGACTATTGAAATGATGGCCTCAATCATGTAAATGCATCCATACACAAAATAATGGATATATAGAATCAGACAAAGCAAGGATTGCAATCATAGAAAGAGAATAATATACACAAGAATGAGAATAAGTGGTTAGAAGATATAACCACACAATAAGGCTCAAAACTTACACGCTTGCGTTCTCAGCTCAAAAACCATGTTCCAAAATATATTCTTCAAGCAAGTTTATCGCAAAAATTTTTTTTCAAAATTCGTAGGGTGCCCTGAAAACACAGTTTCTTGGAAAAGAGGTCATCACCCTAACCAAGCAGTCCTAACAAGAAAAACTAACTAAACATGCAAGGTGTCCTAATTAACAAAACAAAAGAGAATTAAAGTCCATAGATGTTGAAAAGAGGAGATTATTACCCACGGAGATCGGTCAAACGACCTCCCCACACTTAAGAATTAGCACGGTCCTCCGTGCTACTAGCAAGGTGCAAGGGGTGGTCGGGTTTGGAACTTTCACTATCCCGTTCGCGAGTGCTCTCTTCACTTAAGTACGAGATGATGTGGAGATCTCCGGTTCTTCCATATATGGGGTCACAAAACTCAAAAGCTTCTTTATATAAGCAAACCGGCGTTGGTTCCACCGTTCATATCTATCTATCTTCTTATGGAGGTCCTCAAGTCGTTGGTGGGAAGATCCTTGTGATGTAGAAGAAGTGGTAGGGACATCCAAAGAAATAGCTATATAAAGGTTTCCGGTTTCTGTCGGAGGCTTGAGATATTTTCCAGTTGGGACGACGTCGCCCTCTACTGGAATCATCACTTTTCGATCCTTAGTCTCCCGGAGAATACTAGCAATAGCAACTAACTCCGTCACCAAGGTGGGAAAAGGTAGGTTACCCTTGGCATGAACACGACCCATGGCTTGGTGGATGAGGCGAGCAATGTTGACCGGCCGTTTTGCAAGTATGCACCAAACTAGCAAGGCTAGGTCCGTGGTGATCAATGTCTCGTGAGTGCTGGGAAACACGTAATGAGACAATAATTGGGTCCATGCTCGAGCCTCTACAGTCAGATAGCGTGCAAGAATGCCCTTAGGTCGGGGCCGGAGGCTCCCTCGGGTCCAAAATGTATCTGGTTCGGCAATAACCCGGTGGACAGCATCCTAGTCAAAAACAATTTTGAAGTCATCACACTGGCGGAGAGCCTCTTGGTAACCATCAACCTTATCTGGTATGGGTGGGACTCTAAGTACTTTTTGAATAGCTTTCTCGGAAACTGGAACTTGCTTCCAGCGCACAAAAATAGTCTGAAGAGAAGGGGAGTGGTAATTAGTGTAGAACTCCACCACCCACGAGAGATTGGCTTCTTGTGATCTCCTTATGAGAAATCCCCATCCTCGTCGCTCAATGCGAGGTATGACGAACTGAACTATATGACCTGGAGGGGTAAGAAGAGGTTCAGAATGATAATTTCGTGCAATCATGATGGGGAACATGAGCTCGCAATAGCGGTTGGAAAAACTAGTGGAATCTCTCGCAGGGTTGTCCTTCTCTTGGTCATCAATATTAATGATGCTTTGTGCCTTATTGGGGAGAAGCTTTGCCTTGGGTGCGTGGTGCGCTTTGGCAGTAGATCTTTGAGGTGCCCTTTTGGGAGGCGGCTTCTTCGGTGCCTTTTCCTTGTACTTTTTAATGGCCATCTGAAAAAGGTGAGGAAAAAGAGAAGACATTAAACTCAGAGAAACCACACTTGAATTATAACATGCTAGTGAGAAAAGTGCCACAAAAGAAAAGGTATATTGAAAACATGACAGCTGCAACATGCGAGCAAGACAACCACTGAAACACAGAGCAATGCACTAGCATGGGATGCAAGAGTGAGAAAGGCATGAAAGTAAGGCATGAGAAAAATAAACTCAAGAATCATTAATAACCTCAAGTGACATATGCAAGAAGGGTAAAAAGTGCAAGAAAATCAATTACCTAATCTAACTCCAAGACAATAAGGCATGCAAAAGGAATAAAGTGGAGTTAGAGAGGGTTGGAATACAATTCTTGCAATATGACCTAAGGAAGCAAGTCATGGGTATGCACATATGAATGGTAAAGATGAAGTGCAATGAGCTCAATGTACAATAAGAAGGCAAGTGTATTGATAGAAGAGCATCAATTTGGGAGCATATTGTCAAAATTGACTAAAAATGTGATAGGTGCAATTCAACAAATACTTGGTGTGCAACATTCAAACCATAAGCATATTGAATAAATGCAAAAGTGCAATACCCAAAATGATATACCCAACATCAAAATAACATTACATAATCACAAAGGATTTAAAAGATAACAAACTAACCCATCAAAGCAAGAGGTAACTCAAATTCCAACACCCAGAGCAAATGGCAAAGAAAAAGAAGAAAGACAGCAAATAAACAAGAGCAAATTAACAAAGTGTAACTACGAGAAATAAGAGAAAGTAAAAATATGAAATTAAGAAGAAAAGAAATAAGGCAAAGACAAAGAGAAGGAGGAAGAATATGACCTTGAGAAGAGAAAGAGAAGGTAAGGTGCAAGTAAGAAAAGGGAAAGAGAGAAGGGAGAGAAGAGGAGAGAGAAAGTGGGACCGCCGGAAGTGGTGGTCGCCGGTGGGTGAAGTCGCCGGTGCTGGTGGGCGAGAGAAGTGATGAAGTAGGAAAGAAGAAGAAGAGAGGAGGAAGAAAGTGGAAGAGGGGAGTTGAGAACAAAAATTGAAACAGGGCGCGCTTGTGCATTACTTGCGTTTGGGAATCGACGCGCGCGCGCACACCACGCATACGCGTGGAGTGACAAAAAGGAAGAGGGGTGCGCGAGCGCCACTGGTGCACGAAATTACAATCACACTTTTGCAACTCCGCACAACTAACCAGCAAGTGCACTGGGTCGTCCAAGTAATACCTTACGTGAGTAAGGGTCGATCCCACGGAGATTGTCGGCTTGAAGCAAGCTATGGTTATCTTGTAACTCTTAGTCAGGATATCAATAATTCTCAGATTTGATTGTAAAAAGTAAAAGAGCATGAAATAAATACTTGTTTTGCAGTAATGGAGAACAGGTTGAGGTTTTGGAGATGCTCTATCTTCTGAATCTCTGCTTTCCTACTATCTTCTTCTTCATGCACGCAAGGCTCCTTCCATGGCAAGCTGTATGTTGGTGGATCATCGTTGTCAATGGCTACCATCCGTCCTCTCAGTGAAAATGGTCCAAATGCGCTATCACCGCACGGCTAGTCATCTGTCGGTTCTCACTCATGCTGCAATATGATCCATTGATGCTTTTGTGTCTGTCACTATGCCCATCACTTGCGAGTTTGAAGCTCGTCACAATCATCCCTTCCCAGATCCTACTCGGAATACCACAGACAAGGTTTAGACTTTTCGGATCTCAAGAATGGCTGCCTATAATTCTAGCTTATACCACGAAGACTCTGATCTGAATCAAGAGGCTAAGAGATATGCACACAGTCTAAGGTAGAACGGAAGTGGTTGTCAGGCACGCATTCATAGGTGAGAATGATGATGAGTGTCACGGATTATCACATTCATCAAGTTGAAGAACAAGTGTATATCTTAGAGAAGAGACAAGCGTGATTGAATGGAAAACAGTAGTAATTGCATTAATTTATCAAGACACAGCAGAGCTCCTCACCCCCAACCATGGGGTTTAGAGACTCATGCTGTCAGAAATACAATATGAAACATGTAAAGTGTCATGAGGTACAAGATGAATCACTAAAAGTAGTTTTTATAATAAACTAGTGACATAGGGTTACAGAAAATGAGTAAGCTAGAATAGTTAGTGTAAAAATCCACTTCCGGGGCCCACTTGGTGTGTACTTGGGCTGAGCATTGAATCTTTCACATGTAGAGACCTTTCTTGGAGTTAAACGCCAGCTTTTGTGCCAGTTTGGGCGTTTAACTCCAGCTTTCATGCCAGTTCTGGCGTTTTGACGCCAGAAATTCTATGCTGACTTGGAACGCCGGTTTGAGCCATCAAATCTCAGACAAAGTATGAACTATTATATATTGCTGGAAAGCCCAGGATGTCTACTTTCGAACGCAATTGAGAGCGCGCCAATTGGGCTTCTGTAGCTCCATAGAATCCACTTCGAGTGCAGGGAGGTCAGAATCCAACAGCATCTGCAGTCCTTTTTCAGCCTCTGAATCAGATTTTTGCTCAGGTCCCTCAATTTCAGCCAGAAAATACCTAAAATCACAGAAAAACATACAAACTCATAGTGAAGTCCAGAAATGTAATTTTTGAATAAAACTAATGAAAACATAATAAAAACTAACTAAAATATACTAAAAACATACTAAAAACAATGCCAAAAGCGTATAAATTATCTGCTCATCACAACACCAAACTTAAATTGTTGCTTGTCCCCAAGCAAATGAAAATCAAATAGGATAAAAATAAGAGAATATACAATGAATTCCAAAAACATCTATGAAGATCAGTCTTAATTAGATGAGCGGCGCTATTAGCTTTTTGCTCCTGAACTGTTTTGGCATCTCACTTTTTCCTTTGAAGTTCAGAATGATTGGCATCTATAGGAACTCAGAATTCAGATAGTGTTATTGATTCTCCTAGTACATTATGTTGATTCTTGAACACAGTTATTTTATGAGTCTTGGCCGTGACCCTAAGCATTTTGTTTTCCTGTATTACCACCGGATACATAGATGCCACAGACACATAACTGGGTGAACCTTTTCAGATTGTGACTCAGCTTTGCTAGAGTCCCCAATTAGAGGTGTCCAGAGCTCTTAAGCACACTCTTTTTGCTTTGGACCACGACTTTAACTGCTCAATCTCAAGTTTTCACTTGACACCTTCACGCCACAAGCAAATGGTTAGGGACAGCTTGGTTTAGCCGCTTAGGCCAGAATTTTATTCATTCAGGCCCTCCTATCCACTGATGCTCAAAGTCTTGGATTCTTTTTATTTTACCCTTGCCTTTTGGTTTGAAGGGCTATTGGCTTTTTCTGCTTGCTTTTTCTTTTTTTTTCTTTTTTTTTCGCATATATATATATATATTGCAAGCTTTTCACTACTTTTTCTTGCTTCAAGAATCAATTATATGATTTTTTAGATTATCAATAACATTTCTCCTTTTCCATTATTCTTTCAAGAGCCAACAATTTTAACATTCATGGACAACAAATTCAAAAATATGTATTATTCAAGCAATCATTCAGAAAAACAAAAAGTATTGCCACCAGATCAAAATAATTAATCTGTTTTAAAATTTGAAATTCATGTACTTTTTCTTCTTTCGCAATTAAAAACACTTTTTATTTAAGAAAGGTGATGGATTCATAAGACATTCATAGCTTTAAGACATAAACTTTAAATTTTATTAATCATGGAATAAAAATAAGACTAAAAAATAAATATAAGAGTAGACAGAAAAATAAATGACTCTTAAAATAGATTGCTAATAATAAAGGTTATCACAGAGTTAGGACTCAACAACCTTGATTTTGAGAAGTGGATGCTCCTTCAAGGGAGAGCTTCTGGTGCTTCAGCTCCTGTAGCTCGCGCCCCTACTTCTCCTGTTCCTTAAGCAGCTTGCAGAGCATGCAGTTTTGATTCTGCTGTTCTTTCTTAAGTTGATCCATAGCTTCTTGCAACTTGGTGACAGATGCTTCTAGGCGGGTCCAGTAGTCAATTACAGGGATTTCTGGGAGGAACTCCTGCGCCCTCCTTTTGAGGATTTGTCTTGCACTTGTTGTCCTTCCATTGACTTCTTGGTGATTGGGTGTTCGATTGGGATGAATTCATCTACTCCCATCCTCACCCCAGCATCTTTACATAGCAGAGAAATTAAGCTTGGGTATGCCAGTTTGGCTTCAGTGGAGTTCTTGTTTGCAATTGTGTAAATCTCACAAGAAATCAGATGATGAATTTCCACTTTATTTCCCAGCATAATACAATGAATCATCACCGCTCTTTTGACAATGACCTCAGAGCGGTTGCTAGTGGGCAGTATGGAACGCCCAATGAAGTCCAACCAGCCTCTTGCGACTGGTTTGAGATCTCCTCTCTGGGTTGGTTTGGGACACCTTTTGAATTGGTTATCCACTTAGTTCCAGGGAGGCATGTGTCCTCTAAAACTTGGTCCAACCCCTTATCTTCTCTCACCATTCTCCTATTAAAGGATTCTGGATCATCTTGTA
This sequence comes from Arachis ipaensis, assembly GCF_000816755.2. Lineage (NCBI taxonomy): Eukaryota > Viridiplantae > Streptophyta > Magnoliopsida > Fabales > Fabaceae > Arachis > Arachis ipaensis. The sequence goes on along the minus strand of NC_029793.2, from coordinate 80,152,665 downwards.
GTTGAGGCAATTTGAAGACCTCTCTTATTTTGTCCAGATGGAAGTAAATAATTCTTTCTCTAACCATGGTTCGATAGGTCTGGAAGGCGGTTCCAGTTATTCTCTGCTTATCTGTCAACCACAGATTTGAATAGAATTCCTGAACCATGTTTCTTCCAACCCTTGTTTCAGGATTAGCTAGAATTTCCCATCCTCTTTTCCGAATTTGCTCTTGGATCTCCAGATATTCGTCTTCTTTCAAATCGAATTTAACTTCCGGGATTACTGATCTTAGACCCATTATTTTATGGTAATGGTCTACATGTTCTTTGGTGAAGAACCTCTCTTGATTCTAAAGACTCTTTAGAGTATTCTCTTTCTTGCCTCTTGAATTGGTTTGTTTTCCCTTAGGAGCCATGATTTTGATGAGTTTTAGCTCAGTGATCACGGAAAATTACACCAAACTTAGAGGTTTGCTTGCCCTCAAGCAAAAGAAAGGGAAGGGGAGAGAGATGATGAGAGGCAAATTCGAATGGTGGAGGGGAGGGGATGGCCGAATGTGTATTTATAAGTGGAGGGGGATTTCGAAAATTTTGAAAAAGATATGACATAAAGATATGATTGGTAGAAGAAAATAGAATCATGATATTAAAAAGATGAGATTTTTAAATGAAAAAGATATAAAGAGGTTAAATCTGAAAATTTGTTTATGCATCTAAGAAGTAAAAGATGATATGATGAGTTTGAAAAGATTTGGAAAGAAATTGAAAAGATACTTGAGTTTTTGAAGAAAATTTGGGAAGGATTTGAACGTAATTTGAAAAGAGATTTAGAAAATTGTTGAATTTTTAAAAATTGAGGGTGAATGATGAAAGTTTGAAACATGTTTATACAGAAAATTATCAGTCAAAACATGAAAATTTGAAAAATTTTGAAGTGAAAAACAAAATCCTCTCCCGCTGTCTTTCTGGCATTAAACGCCCAGAATGGTATCCATTCTGGCGTTTAATGCCCATAAGTTGGCCATTGTGGGCGTTTAACGCCCAGCCAGGTACCCTGGCTGGCGTTAAACACCAGAAATTCTTTGTTACTGGGCGTTTTTCTGAACGCCCAGGATGCTGCAATTCTGGCGTTAAACACCCAGAATGGTACCCATTCTGGCGTTTAACGCCCAAAATGGTACCTTTACCGGCGTTAAATGCCCATAATGGTACCCATTCTGGCGTTTAACGCCTAAAATGCTCCTTACTGGCGTTTTCTTGCCAGTGAGCTCCTTTTCTCTGCTTTTTGCACTGAATCCTTCTGTAATTCTGTGAATTCCTTCAATTTTGATGATTAATCTTGAAGAGAATTTATATTAAACTTCTCTAAGTATTAAGTAAAACAAATAACTTGCTAATGGTTGGGTTGCCTCCTAGCAAGCGCTTCTTTATTGTCTTTAGCTGGACCTTGACTGAGCTTTTATTCTAGTCTCAGGTTTGAGCATTCTTGCTCAAAATTGCTTTCAAGATAATGTTTGATTCTCTGTCCATTAACAATGAACTTTTTATCAGAGTCAAAATCCTGAAGCTCAACATATCCATATGGTGATACACTTGTAATCACATATGGTCCCCTCCACCGAGATTTCAATTTCCCGAGGAATAGTCTGAGCCTAGAGTCAAATAGCAGAACCTTCTGTCCTGGTTCAAAGACTCTAGATGATAGTTTCTTATCATGCCACTTTTTTGCTTTCTCCTTATAGATTTTCGCATTTTCAAAAGCATTGAGTCTGAATTCCTCTAGCTCATTCAGCTGAAGCAATCTTTTCTCTCCAGCTAACTTGGCGTCCAGGTTTAGGAATCTGGTTGCCCAATAGGCCTTATGTTCCAGCTCCACGGGCAGATGATAGGCCTTGCCATACACAAGCTGGTATGGAGAGTTTCCTACAGGAGTCTTGAATGCTGTTCTGTATGCCCACAGAGCATCATCCAAGCTTTTTGCTCAATCCTTTCTATGGGCAATTACAGTCCATTCCAGGATTCTTTTTAGTTCTCTATTAGAGACTTCAGCCTGCCCATTTATCTGTGGATGATATGGAGTTGCTACTTTGTGGCTAATTCTATATCGGACCATAGCAGAGTAAAGCTGTTTATTGCAGAAATCAGTGCCCCCGTCACTAATTCGTACTCTGGGGACGCCAAATCTACTGAAAATATGTTTCTGGAGGAATTTCAGTACGGTCTTAGTATCATTAGTGGGTGTGCCAATTGTTTCTACCCATTTAGATACATAGTCTACTGCCACCAGAATGTAAGTATTTGAGTATGATGGTAGGAAGGGACCCATGAAGTCAATACCCCATACATCAAACAACTCAATCTCTAAGATCCCTTATTGAGGCATGGCATAACCATGTGGCAAGTTGCCAGCTCTTTGGTAACTGTCACAATTACGCACAAACTCTCGGGCATCCCTATAGAGAGTAGGCCAGTAGAAGCCACATTGGAGGACCTAAGTAGCTGTTCGCTCACCTCTGAAATGTCCTCCATACTGTGATCCGTGGTAGTGCCATAGGATCTTCTGTGCCTCTTCTCTGGGTATGCATCTACGGATCATTCCGTCTGCACATCTCTTAAAGAGATATGGTTCATCCCACAAGTAGTACTTTGCATCGGAAATTAGTTTTTTCGTCTGCACCCTGCTGTACTCTTTGGGTATGAACCTCATAGATTTATAATTCGCAATGTCTGCAAACCATGGTGCTTCCTAAATGGCGAAGAGTTGCTCATCCGAAAAGGTTTCAGAGATCTCAGTAGGAGGGAGGGACGCCCCTGCTACTGGTTCTATCTAGGACAGGTGATCAGCTACCTGGTTCTCTGTCCCTTTTCTGTCTCTTATTTCTATATCAAACTCTTGCAGAAGCAACACCTATCTTATGAGCCTGGGTTTTGAATCCTGCTTTGTGAGTAGGTATTAAAGAGCAGCATGGTCAGTATACACAATCACTTTTGAACCTACTAAATAGGATCTAAACTTGTCAATGGCATAAATCACTACAAGTAACTCTTTTTATGTGGTTGTGTAATTCTTTTGTGCATCATTTAAAACATGGCTAGCATAGTAAATGATGTGCAGAAGCTTGTTATGCCTCTGTCCCAACATTGCACCAATGGCATGATCATTGGCATCACATATTAGTTCGAATGGTAATGTCCAGTCTAGTGCAGAGATGACTGGTGCTATGACCAGCTTAGCTTTCAGGGTTTCAAACGCTTGTAGACACTCTGTGTCAAACACAAATAGCATGTCAGCAGCTAGCAGATTGCTCAGAGGTTTTGCAATTTTTGAAAAATCCTTTATAAACCTCCTGTAGAATCCTACATGTTCCAGAAAGCTTCTGATTGCCTTTACATTGGCAGGTGGTGATAATTTTTCAATTACCTCTACCTTATCTTGATCCACCTCTATTTCCTTGTTTGAAATTTTATGCCCAAGGACAATTCTTTCAGTCACCATAAAGTGACATTTTTCCCAGTTTAAAACCAGGTTAGTCTCTTGGCACCTTTTCAAAACAAGTGCTAGATGATCAAGACAGGAGCTGAATGAGTCTCCAAATACTGAGAAGTCATCCATGAAGATTTCCAGAAATTTTTCCACCATATCAGAGAAAATAGAGAGCATGCATCTCTGAAAGGTTGCATGTGCATTGCACAGACCAAAAGGCATTCTTCTGTAGGCAAATACTCCAGGATGACATGTGAATGCTATTTTCTCTTGATCCTGAGAATCTACTGCAATTTGGTTGTAGCCTGAATAGCCATCCAAAAAGCAGTAATAGTCATGACCTGCTAGTCTCTCTAGCATTTGGTCTATGAATGGTAAANTGCAAGCACCCTCTAATGTGCATGGTATCATAAAGCTTCCTGGATCTTGAAGCTTCTCTGGTAAGCTTTTCAGAATGACTGTACTGCATTCTTCAGTGAGAAACACCTTTTCAGTTTCTCTCCAATCCTTCTTATGACTTAAGATATCTTTCATGAAATTAGTATAAGAGGGTATATCTTATGCCTTATCCTGCTCTGCTTGGCGGAGTTCTTCCTGTGGAAGACCAGAATACTGGCAATTTTGCTGCACCATGATAATGAGCTGAGAATTTAGCTCAAAACTGCTTGCTTTGATGGGAGGTATACAGATGCTACTCCCATATGCAGCTGTAATGGGAAAGATATGATTGAAAATTATTTTAAAAAGATATGATTGAGAAGATATGATTGCAATTTATTAAAAAAAAGATATGATTGAAAAGATATGATTGAAGAAATTAAAAAGATTTGATTTTTTGAAAAAGATTTGAAAAGATCAATTTTTGAAATTAGAATTTTGACTTGACTAAAAAAAATATATGATTTTGAAAATCTTTGATAATTTAATGCAAAATTTTGAGATTTATGAGTAAAATAAGGAAAAGATATATTTTTTTATTTTTGAATTTTAATGATGAAAGAGAAAAACAACAAAATGACACTAAACTTAGAAATTTTAGATCAAAACAAAGAGAACAAACAAGAAAAATTTGAATGTCAAGATGAACACCAAGAACACTTTGAAGATCAAGATGAACACCAAGAACAAATTTTTGAAAAATTTTTAGGTAAATAAAAGCACAAGGGACACTGATGAGCGGATAATTTATACGCTTTTTGGCATTATTTTTAGTATGTTTTTAGTATATTTTAATTAGTTTTTATTATATTTTTATTAGTTTTTAAATAAAAATTACTCTTCTGGACTTTACTATGAGTTTGTGTGTTTTTCTGTGATTTCAGGTATTTTCTAGCTGAAATTGAGGGACCTGAGCAAAAATCTGATTCAGAGGCTGAAAAAGGACTGCAGATGCTGTTGGATTCTGATATCCCTGCACTCAAAGTAGATTTTCTGGAGCTACAGAAGCCCAATTGGCGCGCTCTCAATTGCGTTGGGAAGTAGACATCCTGGGCTTTCCAGCAATATATAATAGTTTATACTTTGCCCGAGATTTGATGGCCCAAACAGGTGTTCCAAGTCAGCTCAAGAATTCTGGCGTTTAACTCCAAAACTGGCACAAAAGCTGGAGTTAAACGCCCAAAGTGGCACAAAAGCTGGCGTTTAACTCCAAGAAAAGTCTCTACACATGGAAGATTCAATTCTCAGCCCAAGCACACACCAAGTGGGCCCGGAAGAAGATTTCTGCATTAATTACTGATTTCTGTAAACCCTAGGCTACTAGTTTTCTATAAATAGGACCTTTTGCCATTGTATTTACACACTATAAATCTTGGGACGTTTAGTCCTTAGACCTTTGAGGCTAGCCATTCGGCCATGCTTAGACTATTTGTTCTTATGTATTTTCAATGGTGGAGTTTCTACACACCATAGATTAAGGTGTGGAGCTCTGCTGTTCTTCATGAATTAATACAAAGTACTATTGTTTTTCTATTCAACTCAAGTCTATTTCTTCTCCAACATATTCATTCGTTCTTCAACTTGATGAATGTGATGATCCGTGACACTCATCATCATTCTCACCTATGAACATGTGCCTGACAACCACCTCTGTTCTACTAGCAATGGCTTGAATGCGTATCTCTTGGGTTTCTAATCTAAGATTGGAACCTTCGTGGTATAGGCTAGAATTAATGGCAGCCATTCCTGAGATCTGGAAAGTCTAAACCTTGTCTCTGGTATTCCGAGTAGGATCTGGGAAGGGATGACTGTGACGAGCTTCAAACTCGCGATTGTGGGGCGTGTAACAGACGCAAAAGGATCAATGGATCCTATTCCGACATGATCGAGAACCGACAGCTGATTAGCCGATGTTGTGACAGAGCATCAGGACCATTTTCACTGAGAGGACGGGATGTAGCCATTGACAACGGTGATGCCCAACATAAAGCTTTCCATGGAAAGGAGTATGAATGATTGGAAGAAGGCATTAGGAAAGCAGAGGTTCAAGGGGAACAAAGCATCTTCATACGCTTATCTGAAATCCACCAATGAATTACATAAGTATCTCTATCTTTATTTTATATTTATTTTATGTTTATTTTCATCATCTTAAACTCCATAACCATTTGACTCCGCTTGACTGAGATTTACAAGATGACCATAGCTTGCTTCAAGCCGACAATCTCCGTGGGATCGACCCTTACTCACGTAAGGTTTATTACTTGGACGACCCACTGCACTTGCTGGTTAGTTGTGCAAAATTATGACAAAGTGTGATTCACGTTTAAGAGCTCCAAGTCTTTGGTGCCATTGTTGATGATAACAATTTTGTGCACCAAGTTTTTGGCGCCGTTGCCGGGGATTGTTCGAGTTTGGACAACTGACGGTTCATCTTGTTGCTTAGATTAGGTACTTTTCCTTTTTATTTTTCAAAAAAAAAAATTTCAAAAATACAAAAAGATTTTCTATTTTGTTCTTCAGAGTTTTTAAGAATGAATTCTATAGTTTCATGATGATTTGTTGAAATCTGGCTGGCTGAGAAGCCATGTCTAATCTTTTGGACCGAGGTTTCAACTTATCATCACAAGAGCTTGTTGATTTCTATCAATTTTGCTGTTGAAAGCAATGATCTGCTAAAGCTTGGCTGGCCATTGGCCATGTCTAGTGTTTTGGACCGGAGCTTTCATTGAAAGCTTGGCTGGCTAGTAAGCCATGTCTAATTCCTGGACCGGAGTCTTAGACTAGCATTGCATGATTCCTGGAATTCTTATTAAAAGTTTTGATTCTCTTTATTTTCTTTTCTATATAAGTTTCGAAAATCACAAAAAAATTTATAAAACCATAAAAATCAAAAATATTTTATGTTTCTTGTTTGAGTCTAGTATCAATTTTTAAGTTTGGTGTCAATTGCATATTTTTATTCTTCTTGCATTTTTGGAATTTATACATATTGTTCTTCATTGATCTTCAAGTTGTTCTTGATGATTTCATTGCTCTGATCTTCAAATTCTCTTGTTTTTTTATGTTTTGTTGTTTCCTACATGCATTTTTACATTGTTATAGTCCTTAATATACAAACTTTTAAGTTTGGTGTGTTACATGCATTGTTTATTTGATCTTAGTTGCATTTTTATTGATTCCCATCATCAAAAATTCAAAAATATTTTGTAAAACTATGTCTTTTCAAGTCAATAATACAGAAAATTGAAGATTCAGAACATTCAATAGAGGAATCAAACAGAAAAAGCTGGGCGTTCAAAACGCCCAGTGAAGAAGGAAAACTGGCGTTTAAACGCCAGCCAGGGTACCTGGCTGGGCGTTTAACGCCCAAAAAGGTAGAGATTTGGGCGTTAAACGCCAGAATGGGCACCATTCTGGCGTTTAATGCTAGGATGACACTAGAGGGAAGATTTTGTTTTTAATTCACATTTTTTTCAAGTTTTCATAATTTGTCAAAATCAAATCTTTTTCAAATCATATCTTTTCAATCATATCTCTTTCAAAATCAATTTCTTTCCATTTTATATTTATTTTTACTATTTTCAAAAATCCTTGCTATAATTAAAGATTTACTTCAAAATTTTCAAGTTGTTACTTGCCTATTAAGAAAGGATCAAACTTTAAATTTTAGAATCATATCTTTTAATTTCTTGTTAGTCAAGTAATCAACTTTAATTTTAAAAACTTTCTTTTTCTAAATTGATTTTCAATCATATCTTTTCAATCATATCTTCTCAATCACATCTTTTTCAAAATTAATTTTCAATCATATCTTTTTAAATTCTGATTTCAAAATCTTTTTCAAAAATCACTTGATTTCTTTCTCAATCTTAGTTTTCGAAAACCAATTTCCAAATTTTCAAAATCTCTTACTTTAATTTCAAAAATTTCTTCCCCTCTTCTCACATCTTTCTATTTAAGGGACTAAGACTCCTCATCAAGGTGCAATTCAAACTCTGTCCCTCTTGATAAGTTCGAATTCCCTCTTCTCCACCTCCTCCTTCTATTCTTATTTTCCTCTGACACCTCAAGGAATCTCTATACTGTGACATAGAGGATTCCCTACTTTCTTGTTCTCTTCTCTTTCATATGAGCAGGAACAAAGATAAAGGCATACTTGTTCAAGATGATCCTGAACCTGAAAGGACCTCGAAGAGAAAGCTAAGAGAAGCTAAAGAACAATTCTCTTTAGAGGGCCTAACAGAACTTTTCAAAGAAAAGCAATGGAAGAGGTGAATTACATGGGAGAACCCTATGGAAACACCTATAATCCTTCATGGAGAAATCATCCAAATCTCTCATGGAAGATCAACAGAGACCTCAACAAGGTTTCAACAACAACAATGGTGGAAGAAATAGGTTTAGCAATAGCAAGCCTTTTCCATCATCTTCTCAGCAATAGACAGAGAATTCTAGGCAAAACCCCTCTGACTTAACAACCATTGTCTCTGATCTAATCAAAACCACTCAAAGTTTCATGACTGAAACAAGGTCCTCCATTAGAAATTTGGAGGCACAATTGGGTCAGCTGAGTAAGAAAATTACTGAACTCCCTCCTAGCACTTTCCCTAGCAATACAGAAGAGAATCCAAAAAGAGAGTGCAAGGCAATAATAACATCTCACATGGCCGAACATGGAGAGGAGGAAGAGGCAGTGATTCCCACTGAGGAAGACCTCAATGGACGCCCACTGACCTCCATGGAGTTCCCTAATGAGGAACCATAGGAATCTAAGGCTCACACTGAGACCATAGAGATTCCATTGAATTTACTTTTGCCATTCATGAGCTCTGATGAGTATTCTTCCTCTGAAGAGGATGAATATGTCACTGAAGAGCAAGTTGCAATGTACCTTGAGCAATCATGAAGCTAAATGCCAAGTTGTTTGGTAATGAGACTTGGGAGAATGAACCTCCATTGCTCATCAAAGAACTAGATGACTTGACTAGGCAGAGATTACCTCAATAGAGACAGGATCCTGGAAAGTTCTCAATCCCTTGTACCATAGGCACCATGACCTTTGAGAAGGCTCTGTGTGACCTAGGGTCAAGCATAAACCTTATGCCTCTCTCTGTAATGGAGAAGCTAGGGATCTTTGAGGTACAAGCTGCAAGAATCTCACTAGAGATGGCAGACAATTAAAAGAAATAGGCTTATGGGCTTGTAGAGGATGTCTTGGTAAAGGTTGAAGACCATTACATCCCTGCTGATTTGATAGTCCTAGAGACTGGGAAGTGTATGGATGAATCCATCATCCTTGGCAGACCCTTCCTAGCCACAGCAAAATCTGTGATTAATGTTGACAGAGGAGAATTAATCATTCAAGTGAATGGAGACTCCCTTGTGTTTAAAGCTCAAGGATATCCCTCTGTCACCATGGAGAGGAAGCACGAAGAGATTCTCTCAATATAGAGTCAAACAGAGCCCCCACAGTCAAACTCTAAGTTTGGTGTTGGGAGGCCACAACCAAACTCTAAGTTTGGTGTTGAACCCCCACATTCAAACTCTAAGTTTGGTGTTGGGAGGTTCCAACATTGCTCTGAACATCTGTGAGGCTCCATGAGATCCCACTGTCAAGCTATTGACATTAAAGAAGCGCTTGTCGGAAGGCAACCCAATCGTTACTATTCTATGATAATCTTCTATTTTCTATTGTTATTTTATGTATTCTATAGGTTGATGATCATGTGAAGTCACAAAAACAATTGAAAATGCAAAAACAAAGTGAAAAACAGAATGAAAAATAGAACACCCTGGAGGAGATAGTTACTGGCGTTTAAACGCCAGTAAAGGTAGCAGGATGGGCGTTAAACGCCCAGTCTAACACCATTCTGGGCGTTTAACGCCAGAAAAGGGAACCAGACTAGCGTTTAACGCCAGGAATGGGCAAGAAGCTGGCGTTAAACACCAGAAATGGGCAGCAGCCTGGCGTTTAATGCCAGGATTGGCAGAAAGGGGCGTTTTGCACGCCACATGGTGCAGGGATGAGAAATCCTTGACACCTCAGCCCCACAGGATCCCCACCTATCCCACCACTCTCTCTCTTCTTCACTCATTCACCAATCACCTCAATACCTCTTCCCCAAATACCCCTCACCTATCAAATCCCACCATTCTCTTCACCACTCATATCCATCCTTCATAAAACCCCACCTACCTCACCATTCAAATTCAAATCACTTTCCCTCCAAAACCCACCCTCTATAGCCGAACCATACACACCCCTCTCACCCCTATATAAAACCATCTTCACTCCTTCATTTTCACACAACCTAAACACCACTTCTCCCTCTTGGCTGAAACACAAAGCCCACTCCATCTCCTCTATTTCTTCTTCTTCTACTCTCTTCTTTTTTCTTTTGCTCAAGGACGAGCAACCTTCAAAGTTTGGTGCGGTAAAAGCTAAAGCTTTTTGTTTTTTCATAACCATTTATGGCACCAAAGGCCGGAGAAACCTCTAGAAAGAGGAAAGGGAAGGCAAAAGCTTCCACCTCCGAGTCATGAGAGATGGAGAGATTCCTCTCAAGGGTGCATCAAGACCACTTCTATGAAGTTGTGGCCAAGAAGAAGGTGATCCCCGAGGTCCCTTTTAAGCTCAAAAAGGGCGAATATCCGGAGATCCGACATGAGATTCGAAGAAGAGGTTGGGAAGTTCTCACCAACCCTATTCAACAAGTCGGAATCTTAATGGTTCAAGAGTTCTATGCCAATGCATGGATCACCAAGAACCATGATCAAAGTGTGAACCCGGATCCTAAGAATTGGCTTACAATGGTCCGAAGGAAATACTTGGATTTTAGTCCGGAAAATGTAAGGTTGGCATTCAACTTGCCTATGAAGCAAGGAGATGCACACCCCTACACTAGAAGGGTCAACTTTGATCAAAGGTTGGACCAAGTCCTCATGGACATATGTGAAGAGGGCGCTCAATGGAAGAGAGATTCAAGAGGGAAGCCGGTTCAACTAAGAAGGCATGACCTCAAGCCCGTGGCTAGGGGATGGTTGGAGTTCATCCAACGCTGAATCATTCCCACTAGCAACCGGTCCGAAGCTACTATAGACCGGGCTATCATGATACATAGCATCATGATTGGAGAGGAAATGGAAGTTCATGAGGTTATATCTCAAGAACTCTACAAGGTGGCGGACAAGTCCTCTTCTTTGGCAAGGTTAGCCTTCCCTCATCTCATTTGTCACCTTTGTAATTCGGTTGGAGTTGACATAGAGGGAGACATTCTCATTGATGAGGACACACCCATCACTAAGAAAGGGATGGAAAAAACAAGAGAACCTCATCAAGAGCTTGAGGAAATTCCTCATCATGAAATCCCTGAGATACCTCAAGAGATGCATCTTCTTCCACAAAACTATTGGGAGCAAATCAACACCTCCCTAGGAGAATTGAGTTCCAACATGGGACAACTAAGGGTGGAGCACCAAGAGCATTCCATCATCCTCCATGAAATTAGAGAAGATCAAAAAACCATGATAGAGGAGCAACAAAGGCAAGGAAGAGACATTGAGGAGCTCAAGCACTCCATAAGATCTTCAAGAGGAAGAACAAGCCGACATCACTAAGGTGGACCCGTTCTTTAATCTCCTTGTTCTTTATTTTCTGTTTTTCAAATTTTTATGCTTTATGTTATTTATGTTTGTGTCTTTATTACATGATCACTAGTGTATAAGTGTCTATGCCTTAAAGATATGAAAATGAATCCATCACCTTTCTTAAATGGAAAATGTTTTTAATTGAAAAAGAAAAAGAAGTGCATGAATTTCGAATTTTAAAACAGTTTAATTATTTTGATGTGGTGGCAATACTATTGTTTTTCTGAATGAATGCTTGAACAGTGCATATTTTTGAATTTGATTGTTTATGAATGTTAAAATTGTTGGCTCTTGAAAGAATGAAAGGAAAAGGAGAAATGTTATCTGATGATCTGAAAAATCATAAAATTGATTCTTGAAACAAGAAAAAGCAGTGAAAAGCTTGCAGAAAAAAAAAAGAGGCGAAGAAAAAAAGAGAGAAAAGAAAAAGAAAGAAAAAGAAAAGCAAGTAGAAAAAGCCAATACCCCTTTAAACCAAAAGGCAAAGGTGATAAAAAGGATCCAAGGCTTTGAGCATCAGTGGATAAGAGGGCCCACAGGAATAAAATCCTGGCCTAAGCGGCTAAACCAAGCTGTCCCTAACCATGTTTAATTAGTTTTTATTATATTTTTATTAGTTTTTAAATAAAAATCACTCTTCTGGACTTTACTATGAGTTTGTGTGTTTTTTTGTGATTTCAGGTATTTTCTGGCTGAAATTGAGGGACCTGAGCAAAAATCTGATTCAGAGGCTGAAAAAGGACTGCAGATGCTGTTGGATTCTGACCTTCCTGTACTCAAAGTGGATTTTCTGGAGCTACAAAAGCTTAATTGGCGCGCTCTGAATTGCGTTGGAAAGTAGACATCCTGGGCTTTCCATCAATATATAATAGTCCATACTTTTCCCGAGATTTGATGGCCCAAACAGATGTTCCAATTCAGCTCAAGAATTCTAGTGTTTAACTCCAAAACTGGCACAAAAGCTGGAGTTAAACACCCAAACTGGCACAAAAGCTGGTGTTTAACTCCAAGAAAAGTCTCTACACATGGAAGCTTCAATGCTCAGCCCAAGCACACACCAAGTGGGCCCGGAAGAAGATTTCTGCATTAATTACTGATTTTTGTAAACCCTAGGCTACTAGTTTTTAATAAATAGGACCTTTTGCCATTATATTTACACACTATCAATCTTGGGACGTTTAGTCCTTAGACCTTTGAGGCTGGCCATTTGGCCATGCTTACACTCTTTGTTCTTATGTATTTTCAACGGTGGAGTTTCTACACACCATAGATTAAGGTGTGGAGCTCTGCTGTTCTTCATGAATTAATACAAAGTACTATTGTTTTTATATTCAACTCAAGTCTATTTCTTCTCCAAGATATTCATTCGTTCTTCAACTTGATGAATGTGATGATCCGTGACACTCATCATCATTCTCACCTATGAACATGTGCCTGACAACCACCTCTGTTCTACTAGCAATGGCTTGAATGCGTATCTCTTGGGTTTCTAATCTAAGATTGGAACCTTCGTGGTATAGGCTAGAATTAATGGCAGCCATTCCTGAGATCCGGAAAGTCTAAATCTTGTCTGTGGTATTCCGACTAGGATCTGGAAAGGGATGACTGTGACGAGCTTCAAACTCGCGATTGTAGGGCGTGTGACAGACGCAAAAGGATCAATGGATCCTATTCCGACATGATCGAGAACCGACAGCTGATTAGCCGATGTTGTGACAGAGCATCAGGACCATTTTCACTAAGAGGACGGGATGTTGCCATTGGCAATGGTGATGCCCAACATAAAGCTTGCCATGGAAAGGAGTATGAATGATTGGAAGAAGGAATTAGGAAAGCAGAGGTTCAAGGGGAACAAAGCATCTTCATACGCTTATCTAAAATCCACCAATGAATTGCATAAGTATCTCTATCTTTATTTTATGTTTATTTTATGTTTATTTTCATCATCTTAAACTCCATAACCATTTGAATCCGCCTGACTGAGATTTACAAGATGACCAAAGCTTGCTTCAAGCTGACAATCTCCGTGGGATCGACCCTTACTCACGTAAGGTTTATTACTTGGACGACCCAGTGCACTTGCTGGTTAGTTGTGCAGAATTGTGACAAAGTGTGATTCACGTTTAAGAGCTCCAAGTCTTTGGCACCATTGTTGATTATCACAATTTTGTGCACCAAGTTTTTGGTGCCGTTGCCGGGGATTGTTCGAGTTTGGACAACGACGGTTCATCTTGTTGCTTGGATTAGGTACTTTTCCTTTTTATTTTTCGAAAAAAAATTTTCAAAAATACAAAAAGATTTTCTATTTTGTTCATCAGAGTTTTTAAGAATGAATTCTAGAGTTTCATGATGATTTGTTGAAATCTGGCTGGCTGAGAAGCCATGTCTAATCTTTTGGACCGAGGTTTCAACTTATCATCACAAGAGCTTGTTGATTTCTATCAATTTTGCTGTTGAAAGCAATGATCTGCTAAAGCTTGGCTGGCCATTGGCCATGTCTAGTGTTTTGGACCGGAGCTTTCATTGAAAGCTTGGCTGACTAGTAAGCCATGTCTAATTCCTAGACCGGAGTCTTAGACTAGCATTGCATGATTCCTGGAATTCTTATTAAAAGTTTTGATTCTCTTTATTTTCTTTTCTATATAAGTTTCAAAAATCACAAAAAAATTTATAAAACCATAAAAATCAAAAATATTTTATGTTTCTTGTTTGAGTCTAGTATCAATTTTTAAGTTTGGTGTCAATTGCATGTTTTTATTCTTCTTGCATTTTTCGAATTTATACATATTCTTCTTCATTGATCTTCAAGTTGTTCTTGATGATTTCATTGCTTTGATCTTCAAATTCTCTTGTTTTTTTATGTTTTGATGTTTCCTACATGCATTTTTACATTGTTATAGTCCTTAGTATACAAACTTTTAAGTTTGGTGTCTTACATGCATTGTTTATTTGATCTTAGTTGCATTTTTATTGATTTCCATCATCAAAAACTCAAAAATATTTTTTAAAACTATGTCTTTTCAAGTCAATAATATAGAGAATTGAAGATTCAGAACATTCAGCAGAAGAATCAAACAGAAAAAGCTGGGCGTTCAAAATACCCAGTGAAGAAGGAAAACTGGCGTTTAAACGCTAGCCAGGGTACCTGGCTGGGCGTTTAACACCCAAAAAGGTAGAGATTTGGGCGTTAAACGCTAGAATGGGCACCATTCTGGGCGTTTAACGCCAAGATGACACTAGAGGGAAGATTTTGTTTTTAATTCACATTTTTTTTAAGTTTTCATAATTTTTCAAAATCAAATCTTTTTCAAATCATATCTTTTCAATCATATCTCTTTCAAAATCAATTTCTTTCCATTTTATATTTATTTTTACTATTTTCAAAAATCCTTGCTATAATTAAAGATTTACTTCAAAATTTTCAAGTTGTTACTTGCCTATTAAGAAAGGATCAAACTTTAAATTTTAGAATCATATCTTTTAATTTCTTGTTAGTCAAGTAATCAACTTTAATTTTAAAAAATTTCTTTTTCTAAATTGATTTTCAATCATATCTTTTCAATCATATCTTCTCAATCACATCTTTTTCAAAATTAATTTTCAATCATATCTTTTTAAATTCTGATTTCAAAATCTTTTTCAAAAATCACTTGATTTCTTTCTCAATCTTAGTTTTCGAAACCAATTACCAAATTTTCAAAATCTCTTACTTTAATTTCAAAAATTTCTTCCCCTCTTCTCACATCCTTCTATTTAAGGGACTAAGACTCCTCATCAAGGTGCAATTCAAACTCTGTCCCTCTTGATAAGTTCGAATTCCCTCTTCTCCACCTCCTCCTTCTATTCTTATTTTCCTCTGACACCTCAAAGAATCTCTATACTGTGACATAGAGGATTCCCTACTTTTTTGTTCTCTTCTCTTTCATATGAGCAGGAACAAAGATAAAGGCATACTTGTTCAAGCTGATCCTGAACCTGAAAGGACCTCGAAGAGAAAGCTAAGAGAAGCTAAAGAACAATTCTCTTTAGAGGGCCTAACAGAACTCTTCAAAGAAGAAGAAACCATGGCAGCCAAAAACAACAACAATGCCAACAATACAAGGAAGGTGCTTGGTGACTTTACTGCACCTACTCCTGATTTCTATGGGAGAAGCATCTCTATCCCTGCCATTGGAGCAAACAACTTTGAGCTTAAGCCTCAATTAGTTTCTCTAATGCAATAAAATTGCAAGTTTCATGGACTTCCATTGGAAGATCCTCATCAATTCTTAGCTGAGTTCTTGCAAATCTGTGCAGAAGAAAGGAGTTCTTGAGATTGATACTCTGAATGCCATATTGGCTCAGAATAAAATATTAACCTAACAAGTCAATATGATTTCTCAGAGTCTGTTTGAAATGCAAGCAGCAATAGGCAGTACTAAGGAAGCTTCCTCTGAAGAAGAAGCTTATGATCCTGAGAACCCAGCAATGGAAAAGGTGAATTACATGGGAGAACCCTATGGAAACACCTATAATCCTTCATGGAGAAATCATCCAAATCTCTCATGGAAGGATCAATAGAGACCTCAACAAGGTTTCAACAACAATAATGGTGGAAGAAATATGTTTAGCAATAGCAAGCCTTTTCCATCATCTGCTCAGCAACAGACAGAGAATTCTAGGCAAAACCCCTCTGACTTAACAACCATTGTCTCTGATCTAATCAAAACCACTCAAAGTTTCATGACTGAAACAAGGTCCTCCATTAGAAATTTGGAGGCACAATTGGGTCAGCTGAGTAAGAAAATTACTGAACTCCCTCCTAGGATTCTCCCTAGCAATACAGAAGAGAATCCAAAAAGAGAGTGCAAGGCAATAACCACATCTCACATGGCCGAACATGGAGAGGAGGAAGAGGCAGTGATTCCCACTGAGGAAGACCTCAATGGACGCCCACTGACCTCCATGGATTTCCCTAATGAGGAACCATGGGAATCTGAGGCTCACACTGAGACCATAGAGATTCCATTGAATTTACTTTTGCCATTCATGAGCTCTGATGAGTATTCTTCCTCTGAAGAGGATGAATATGTCACTGAAGAGCAAGTTGCTATGTACCTTGGAGCAATCATGAAGCTAAATGCCAAGTTGTTTGGTAATGAGACTTGGGAGAATGAACCTCCATTGCTCATCAAAGAACTGGATGACTTGACTAGGTAGAGATTACCTCAATAGAGATAGGATCCTGGAAAGTTCTCAATCCCTTGTACCATAGGCACCATGACCTTTGAGAAGGCTCTGTGTGACCTAGGGTTAAGCATAAACCTTATGCCTCTCTCTAATGGAGAAGCTGGGGATCATTGAGGTACAAGCTGCAAGAATCTCACTAGAGATGGCAGACAATTCAAAGAAATAGGCTTATGGGCTTGTAGAGGATGTCTTGGTAAAGGTTGAAGACCATTACACCCATGCTGATTTTATAGTCCTAGAGACTGGGAAGTGTATGGATGAATCCATCATCCTTGGCAGACCCTTCCTAGCCACAGCAAAAGCTGTGATTAATGTTGACAGAGGAGAATTGATCATTCAAGTGAATGGAGACTCCATTGTGTTTAAAGCTCAAGGATATCCCTCTGTCACCATGGAGAGGAAGCACGAAGAGCTTCTCTCAATACAGAGTCAAACAGAGCCCCCACAGTCAAACTCTAAGTTTGGTGTTGGGAGGCCACAACCAAACTCTAAGTTTGGCGTTGAACCCCCACATTCAAACTCTAAGTTTGGTGTTGGGAGGTTCCAACATTGCTCTGAACATCTGTGAGGCTCCATGAGAGCCCACTGTCAAGCTTTTGACATTAAAGAAGCGCTTGTTGGGAGGCAACCCAATCGTTACTATTCTATGATAATCTTCTATTTTCTATTGTTATTTTATGTATTCTATAGGTTGATGATCATGTGAAGTCACAAAAACAATTGAAAAAGCAAAAACAAAGTGAAAAACAGAATGAAAAATAGAACACCCTGGAGGAGATAGTTATTGGCGTTTAAAAGCCAGTAAGGGTAGCAGGATGGGCATTAAACGCCCAGTCTGGCACCATTCTGGGTGTTTAACGCCAGAAAAGGGCACCAGACTAGTGTTTAACGCCAGGAATGGGCAAGAAGCTGGCGTTAAACACCAGAAATGGGTAGCAGCCTGGCGTTTAATGCCAGGATTGGCAGAAAGGGGCGTTTTGCACGCCACATGGTGCAGGGATGAGAAATCCTTGACACCTCAGCCCCAAAGGATCCCCACCTACCCCACCACTCTCTCTCTTCTTCACTCATTCACCAATCACCTCAATACCTCTTCCCCAAATACCCCTCACCTATCAAATCCCACCATTCTCTTCACCACTCACATCCATCCTTCATAAAACCCCACCTACCTCACCATTCAAATTCAAATCACTTTCCCTCCAAAACCCACCCTCTATAGCCGAACCATACACACCCCTCTCACCCCTATATAAAACCATCTTCACTCCTTCATTTTCACACAACCTAAACACCACTTCTCCCCCTTGGCCGAAACACAAAGCCCACTCCATCTCCTCTATTTCTTCTTCTTCTACTCTCTTCTTTTTTCTTTTGCTCAAGGACGAGCAACCTTCAAAGTTTGGTGCGGTAAAAGCTAAAGCTTTTTGTTTTTCCATAACCATTTATGGCACCAAAGGCCGGAGAAACCTTTAGAAAGAGGAAAGCGAAGGCAAAAGCTTCCACCTCCGAGTCATGGGAGATGGAGAGATTCCTCTCAAGGGTGCATCAAGACCACTTCTATGAAGTTGTGGCCAAGAAGAAGGTGATCCCCGAGGTCCTTTTTAAGCTCAAAAACGGCGAATATCCGGAGATCCGACATGAGATTCGAAGAAGAGGTTGGGAAGTTCTCACCAACCCTATTCAACAAGTCGGAATCTTAATGGTTCAAGAGTTCTATGCCAATGCATGGATCACCAAGAACCATGATCAAAGTGTGAACCCGGATCCTAAGAATTGGCTTACAATAGTCCGAAGGAAATACTTGGATTTTAGTCCGGAAAATGTAAGGTTGGCATTCAACTTGCCTATGAAGCAAGGAGATGCACACCCCTACACTAGAAGGGTCAACTTTGATCAAAGGTTGGACCAAGTCCTCAGGGACATATGTGAAGAAGGCGCTCAATGGAAGAGAGATTCAAGAGGGAAGCCGGTTCAACTAAGAAGGCATGACCTCAAGCCCGTGGCTAGGGGATGGTTGGAGTTCATCCAACACTCAATCATTCCCACTAGCAACCGGTCCGAAGCTACTATAGATCGGGCTATCATGATACATAGAATCATGATTGGAGAGGAAGTGGAAGTTCATGAGGTTATATCTCAAGAACTCTACAAGGTGGCAGACAAGTCCTCTCCTTTGGCAAGGTTAGCCTTCCCTCATCTCATTTGTCACCTTTGTAATTCGGTTGGAATTGACATGGAGGGAGACATTCTCATTGATGAGGACAAACCCATCACTAAGAAAAGGATGGAAAAAACAAGAGAACCTCATCAAGAGCTTGAGGAAATTCCTCATCATGAAATCCCTGAGATACCTCAAGGGATGCATCTTCTTCCACAAAACTATTAGGAGTAAATCAACACCTCCCTAGGAGAATTGAGTTCCAATATAGGACAACTAAGGGTGGAGCACCAAGAGCATTCCATCATCCTCCATGAAATTAGAGAAGATCAAAGAACCATGAGAGAGGAGCAACAAAGGCAAGGAAGAGACATTGAGGAGCTCAAGCACTCCATAAGATCTTCAAGAGGAAGAACAAGCCGCCATCACTAAGGTGGACCCGTTCTTTAATCTCCTTGTTCTTTATTTTCTGTTTTTCAAATTTTTATGCTTTATGTTATTTTTATTTATGTCTTTATTACATGATCACTAGTGTCTAAGTGTCTATGCCTTAAAGATATGAAAATGAATCCATCACCTTTCTTAAATGGAAAATGTTTTTAATTGAAAAAGAAAAAGAAGTGCATGAATTTCGAATTTTAAAACAGTTTAATTATTTTGATGTGGGGGCAATACTATTGTTTTTCTGAATGAATGCTTGAACAGTGCATATTTTTGAATTTGATTGTTTATGAATGTTAAAATTGTTGGCTCTTGAAAGAATGAAAGGAAAAGGAGAAATGTTATCTGATGATCTGAAAAATCATAAAATTGATTCTTGAAGCAAGAAAAAGCAGTGAAAAGCTTGCAGAAAAAAAAAGGAGGCGAAAAAAAAAAGAGAGAAAAGAAAAAGAAAGAAAAAGAAAAGCAAGCAGAAAAAGCCAATACCCCTTTAAACCAAAAGGCAAGGGTGATAAAAAGGATCCAAGGCTTTGAGCATCAGTGGATAGGAGGGCCCACAGGAATAAAATCCTGGCCTAAGCAGCTAAACCAAGCTGTCCCTAACCATGTGCTTGTGGCGTGAAGGTGTCAAGTGAAAACTTGAGACTGAGCGGTTAAAGTCGAGGTCCAAAGCAAAAAGAAGAATGTGCTTAAGAACCCTGGACACCTCTAATTGGGACTCTAGCAAAGCTGAGTCCCAATCTGAAAAGGTTCACCCAGTTATGTGTCTGTGGCATTTATGTATCCGGTGGTAATACTGGAAAACAAAGTGCTTAGGGCCACGGCCAAGACTCATAAAGTAGCTGTGTTCAAGAATCAACATACTTAACTAGGAGAGTCAGTAATACTATTTGGATTATGAGTTCCTATAGATGTCAATCATTCTGAACTTCAAGGGATAAAGTGAGATGCCAAAACTATTCAGAAGCAAAAAGCTAAAAGCCCCGCTCATCTAATTAATACTGATCTTTATAGATATTTTTGGAATTCATTGTATATTCTCTTCTTTTTTATCCTATTTGATTTTTAGTTGCTTGGGGACAAGAAACAATATAAGTTTGGTGTTGTGATGAGCGGATAATTTATACGCTTTTTGGCATTGTTTTTAGTATGTTTTTAGTATATTTTAATTAGTTTTTATTATATTTTTATTAGTTTTTAAATAAAAATCACTCTTCTGGACTTTACTATGAGTTTGTGTATTTTTCTGTGATTTCAGGTATTTTCTAGCTGAAATTGAGGGACATGAGCAAAAATCTGATTCAGAGGCTGAAAAAGCACTGCAGATGCTGTTGGATTCTGACCTCCCTGCAATCAAGGTGGATTTTCTGGAGCTACAGAAGTCCAATTGGCGTGCTCTCAGTTGCGTTGGAAAGTAAACATCTTGGGCTTTCCAGAAATATATAATAGTCCATACTTTGCCCGAGATTTGATGGCCCAAACAGGCATTCGAAGTCAGCTCAAGAATTCTGGCGTTTAACTCTAAAACTGGCACAAAAGCTGGAGTTAAACGCCCAAACTGGCACAAAAGCTGGCGTTTAACTCCAAGAAAAGCCTCTATACATGGAAGCTTCAATGCTCAGCTGAAGCACACACCAAGTTGGCCCGGAAGAAGATTTCTGCATTAATTACTGATTTTTGTAAACCCTAGGCTACTAGTTTTCTATAAATAGGACCTTTTGCCATTGTATTTACACACTATCAATTTTGGGACGTTTAGTCCTTAGACCTTTGAGGCTGGCCATTCGGCCATGCTTACACTATTTGTTCTTATGTATTTTCAACGGTGGAGTTTCTACACACCATAGATTAAGGTGTGGAGCTCTGCTGTTCTTCATGAATTAATACAAAGTACTATTATTTTTCTATTCAACTCAAGTCTATTTCTTCTCCAAGATATTCATTCGTTCTTCAACTTGATGAATGTGATGATCCGTGACACTCATCATCATTCTCACCTATGAACATGGGCCTGACAACCACCTCTGTTCTACTAGCAATGGCTTGAATGCGTATCTCTTGGGTTTCTAATCTAAGATTGGAACCTTCGTGGTATAGGCTAGAATTAATGGCAGCCATTCCTGAGATCCGGAAAGTCTAAACCTTGTCTGTGGTATTCTGAGTAAGATCTGGGAAGGGATGACTGTGACGAGCTTCAAACTCGCGATTGTGGGGCGTGTGACAGACGCAAAAGGATCAATGGATCCTATTCCGACATGATCGAGAACCGACAGCTGATTAGCCGATGTTGTGAAAGAGCATCAGGACCATTTTCAATGAGAGGACGGGATGTAGCCATTGACAACAGTGATGCCCAACATAAAGCTTGCCATGAAAAGGAGTATGAATGACTGGAAGAAGGCAATAGGAAAGCAGAGGTTCAAG